>NC_142579.1:32647500-33012500 GCF_041283825.1 Pyrus communis
GTCTTACCCTGATCACGAAGATTAAATCCACTAAAATCAAGCATTAGTCAAATTAATTAATTTATCAAGATAATTACCATCGTTTTGATTTTAATAACTACATGAGAATGATTACACTTGGGGGTCATTTCATAATCATTTTGTTCAAAATAATTAGAACATAAAGCTCTCTTTTGTGATGAATTTTCCAAAATTGGCTTGGTCACTTTTTGAAAAATGAAAACAGTTACTAAACAAGTTTTGAAAATTGAAACTGTTATTAACCTGAAAAATGAAATTGAAATGCTTACTTTGGTAAGATTAGCCTTGTGTCTCCTTCAATACATGGAGCTTGTGAGAAGCTCATCAAAATATGAAACTTGAGATAGGGATGTGTAGTTGCTCTTTGTCAGATTGAAAGGTGTAGTAGTAGTATTGAAAGAGGAAACAAAGGGAATAATGACATTGTTTTCACGAAGCAAGGGTGAGAAGGTTAGAACGAAGAAAACGAGAAAAAAGAAGATAATTAGCCAAAAAAGTGTGGGGCAGCGGAAAGCTGAAGTCATGGCCATGGCTGGCTAGCTAGCTTGACTGTTTCTTCAGTGAGGTGTCCATTTATTAGAATCAGTGAGAGGATGAGTCGGCGAGTCGGCAAGGAAGACGATGATCTGAGCGGTCATCTGGGTTTATTTAAGAACTTCAGCAGAGCTGCATTTTTTTACTTGCATGTATATAAAAGGGTAGCTCTTAGCGGTTTAGCTGGGTGAAGATTATCACACACTGATATTAATGAAAAATAATTGAACATGGCAAATTGCTACAGATATGGATAAAATTAAAATTATAAAAAGTTTGATGATGATTATCTTGCAAGTTATGTATTAGATAAATTATTGATCAGTAATTTGCCATGTATTAAATCACAGCATGCGGAAGAAGAACCGTTATCATGTGAGATGAATATGAGGAGAGTTAATTTTGAAGGGGTGTTTGACCATGTCATTAAAAGAGCATATCTCACAAAATATGAGATTTTATATATTTTACTAGACCTCACACGTGTTGAGATATCAATTTCACACCAAGAAAATGAGAGACTTTGTATGTGCTTATAAGTAGTTGGGCTACTCCCTATATTGTCAATTGGTTTTACGGTAGAACCTCAACTTTCTCCGTAGTATCTAAGTTGGTTGGCCCACGTGTGAAGCCCAACGGCCACACGTGCTCCACGCTACCCAATTGTGTTGCCCACATGCTAGGCTTGAAAATTCGCCATACTTGAGGGGGCGTGTTTATCAATCTTAAAATCGGGGAAATGAGAAACCTTACATGTGCTTATAAGTAGTTGGGCTACTGCCCCTCTTGCCATTTGGTTTTATGGTGAAATCTTAACTTTCTTTATGATATCAAAGCAAGTTTGTCCACGTGTGAAGCTCAACGGCCACAGGTGCTCCACATCACCCAAATGAGTTGTCCATGTGTTAGGCGTGAAAATTTGTCACACATGAAGGGGCATGCTGAGAGTATCGATCACACATCGGGGAAACGAGGGACCTTGCATATGCTTATATATAGTTGTATTACTGTTCATATTGTCAATTGGTTTTATGGTAGAATTTCAACTATTTTTATGGTATCAGAGCAAGTTGGTCCACATGTGTAGCCCAATGGTCGCACGTGCTCTACGTCACCAAATTGTTTCCCATGTGTTTGGCTTGAAAATTTTCTCATACATAAGAGGGCGTGTGAGGATATGAAGGTTAAAGAGTTTTATATCAGAAAAAGAATAAACCTTACAAGACTAATAAGTAAGTTAAGCTACTTCTTTTATTAACAATTAATTTTAAGGAAAACTAATGAAAAATGCTTGAAAACTTTGAGTTTTAACGATAAGGACAAAATAAAAGGTAAGGTGAATAGTACAAGGATTTACTTTTTAGTGTAAAAGTACAGCTTTTCGTTAAAGTGAATAATATCAGAAATTTTTCGTTAAAATTCTCTTAATTTTATGATGAAATCTCAAGTTTCTTCAACATGAACTCACTCTTGCGTGAGAGTTGTCATAATGAAATGACTCCAATGAATAAATCATTGTCAAGTGATTCTAAATATTTCACCAAAAGTAGAAAGTCGTACTTTGAGGCTAGTTCCCTAGGGAATGGACAAAAAACCCTAATCCCAAAGGTACATTGAATCAAACTAATTTATTTATCAGCTTAATGTGTGGCGAGGCCAACATACATGTATATGAGGTCGAAATAAATTTCTTGGATCGCAAACATTTTGAATTCTTGATGTTGCTGCTTTTTTATTAAACTGCAAGTAATGTGCCGTTATAAGTCGTCAATCCGATCGATCAATGGTAAGAGAGAGAGAGAGAGAGAGAGAGAGAGAGAGAGAGAGAGAGAGAGCCCTTCAGCCCTCATATGAATTATATCTAATTAATTCCTCACTCAAATTTTCTCATTTTACGTTTTCAATTCTCTTTTTTATTTTGTCATATTTCTTACTGACTGCAATCGTCTAATTTTTAAGTTACTTTTGAAAAATTAACAGTACAAAATTCAATCAAATTAGAAATTGTTTAACCATTCAATCAATATTGTTAAAATTGTAGCGTTTAAGTGAGAAATATGATTTCGTCATGGATTAGTGTTAGATGACTAAACAATTTCGGTTTTTTTTTTTTTTTTCTTCCAATGATAATCTTTAGATGGACATAGAGATTATTAGATAGTTTAAATCACCGTGTGACTTGCATGATGAGGAGGAGAATAGAGAAGGCAAAATGAGGATGTTCACAATGAGAAGATTGCTAGCATTCCTATCTAACTAAATACTTGGGAGTTGTACTATAGTGCCCTCTGAAAGTGTCTTTGAGTCTCATTTTTACCCCTAGAAAGTTATTTTGTTTCTCTTTATCTTCTAAATCATGTTTTTGTGTCCCAATTTATTTGCGGCTAATAAAGTGCGTTAATTATTCCGTTAAATATATATGTTGATGTGGCTGTGGAGACAAAAATGATCGAGAAAAATATGGAGGCAATACGTGAATTCTAGGGTAAAAAAAGATAAAATTACCCTCAAGGCACACCGAAACTTCTACATGCAAGCAATGGACAATCAAGGTCAAAAGCGATCAAAATAGGTATTTATTTAAAACCTATTTCATCCATCCTCATAAAATCTCCCTCACAAGGTAACTCCCAAATTATTTCTCCTAAATTATATTAAGTAGCTAATTAATTGTAAATTACACCCAAAAAAACCACTAAAGTGGCCGGTTCCCATCTCTCCCAAAAAGGCCGGCCACACCCTTATAAATACCACCCCATTTTCTCCAAAAACTTAAGTTCAACACTCTTGCAAAATTCTCCAAATTCTCTAAACACTTTTCCCTCAAATTCTAACTTTGACATTAGAGGTTATTCCCTCCCCCCCCCCCCCCCCCCACACACACACACACACATTCATTGTGGGCACGTGAGGCCCTTGGTCTTGACCAAATGTGTTAATTGTTTTGTAGGTGCAATTTTATCTATGAAGAATAAGGCGGAAATTTGCATCCACAGTGACGGTGAAGGACCCATAATTTTCTTATGTGTATGCCATGTAAACACCACGTGGGCAGAAAAATAAATAAATTTGGTTTGTTAAAAAGATTAGTTTAAATCATAGTTTATAGTTGAGAAAAAAGAAATAAAAACAAAGGAGAAAAAGATTGTCGACTGAAAAAGATTTTGGCATGAATTAACTCAAATTTGATTGGAAGTTGCCCATGGAAAATTTCCTTCATATCTCTCTCTCATCTCCCACACACAAGCTCTCTATTATTTCCTTTAATTTTTTTTTTTTCCATATTTTTCATATCAAAACTCGAAATCAAGATGTGAAAATTGATGAATATCTTGATATTCGGGAGTAATGAAATGAATTTAACAGCATAGGGTAAACTGGGACGCAAAAACATAGTTTAGATGGCAAAGTGAAACAAAATAATTTTCAGAGTGTCGAGTAGAACTCAAAGACACTTTCAAGAGTACTACAGTAATTAAACCGTGCTGGATTTATACATGACCTACTTAAAATACTTAGTACTCCCATACAGGTGATGAGTGGACTTAAGTCGATTCATTAAGATTAATTACTCAGTTTATCATGTGATTAAAAGTCAAATAGTGCCTCGCTAGTAAACTACCTTTCCTAATCAAGGTATGGGATTCTTTGCTTCCATATGTAGCTAGGTCTCACGTGAGTTCCACATATCCCTGCATATATAAGAAATGAGGTTGGTTTTATTATAAAACCAAAGATCGATATGGAGCTTGAGAGGAAAAAATGCAACAAGATCTGATATATATATCTCTTATGAGCGTCGGTATATAGCTAGCCAGCTTGTGTCCCATTAATTACTGCTGACAAATTTTTACATACAAGAAAGACTACGGACTGATCAGATACCGAAAAAAATGAAGGGGTTAAAAAAATTACACAAGGTGATGTCTAGGTTGATGAATCATGATCAAGTTTTGAGCTTAGAATTAAGTCGTCTCAGCCACACTGAGTGAAGAATCATGTGAATTACGTCAAACGGCTCAGACGGCCGATTAAGCACAAAATGCCTCTTAACTTTGGACACCCTCTTCTGCATTTTCACATAATTTTCATACGGAATTGCTTGTAAGATGGTCTTAATTTCCGGTATCTTGGCAACTGGAATTTGTACTGAAAATTGGCTCCAATCAAGAACATCATTGAAAGGCAATGTATAATTGTCAGAAATTAGCACCGGTACACATCCTGCATGAATTGCCTCCACAGCTCTAGGGCTTGCCACTTCAAACCCACTGGGGCACAAGCAGTACTTGCTTTGACCCATTAATTTTGTGTAGTTTTGGTCCTGGGGAAGCTTCTCATGGACTTGAACTTCATCATCTTTGTCCTTCCAATAATGTAGCAAGACGGTTCGAATCGGTCCGTGGACTCTGCCGGCGAAGAATGCTAGAATCTGGCGGTTGTTTGGGGCCTGACCTAAATCTGGTGGTCCAATCTCTCGAGGGAGTACATAAACTTCCGGCATTGAGACATCTCTTTGGGGTTTAAATTCTTCAGAGGTGTTGGCATTGCAAAGAACCCTAATAAAGTTCTTTAAGAGTTTAGAGTGACCTAATGAGACGCGGGGTGCCTGAAATATGATAAAATTATTGATTGAGATGACCTATACACATATCCTTATAATTTAATATCAAAATGTGGCACAAAAAGATAGCGTTTAGTAAAGCATTACCCAATCATGACATGATGCCATAAAATGGTCAGCGCCATCGCTTCTGTTCCAATATCGATACTTATTTGCCACGATGCCAATGTAGTCAATGACTACCCGCTGCAGGCGATCGAGATGGTAGTCTTGTATTCTAGTGATAGGTAAGTAAACGTATTCGACAATGTTGGCAACACTAAAGGGAAGGAAGAATGTGTGAGCCTCATCAGGATGCATAGCCCTGAAAGGGCTCTCCTTCCTCTCTATTTCATCTATGAAGTGTCCTTCAATGCCGTAAATATCTTTCATAGGACCCATGTGTATTAAGGGTAACTCTCCTTCCTTGTACGTCCACACCTTAAACCTCTTCCTCATTTCTATGTGACTCCTAACAATTAGCATCACAATCATTATAAGAAAGCATCGATCATGATGAAATTTATCTTTGGGAAGAAAATAAAAGCAGGTTTTTGTTAGCACTATAGATACTCAACTGATGAAAAGCATAAGAGTTTTTGTAAATGCTTCCTCTTGGGACAAAAGTCTCTTCTCTCTTTGAATTATAGTTTCTGGACTGAATTGCATCACGAATCGCTGCACGTGCTTTAGCTAAATCTTCTTCGATTCTCTCCAAACTAGTTTTATTCTAATGATGGAACACAAAAAAATTGTAATTAGTCAATGCAAGTTAACTTACCAAATACGTAATTATAACAAAGCTTAATTTTGGTTCCATGCACTAACCTTGTGCGTACTACTCCTTCGATGGAATTTTCCAGAATCCCATCGAAGGAACGTGTGGTAGGGTTGTGTAGTTGTTCTTTTTACGATTGAAAGACGTAGTGAAAGAGGAAATCAAGGGAAAATTATTGAGATGGTATTCAGGGAAAGGTGAGAAGACTAGGAGGAAGAAGAGAAGAAACAAGAACGTTACTAACAAAAAAATTACTGTGGGAGATCGGAAGGCGCCTGCAGTAGTAGTAGTAGTCGTTCATATGGTACTGGTTGATTTTTCTGGTTCTATGGATTAGCATATATACGTACGCACGCGTACAATCTTTCAATCTCTCATTTTTTGGTAAACATAGATTGCATATGCATTAAGCCGGAACACGAAAAAAGACGGTAAAAACAAAGCCAAATACAACAAAATAAAACAACCCATGCATTGAAAAACAGATCAAGGCTTAGGAGGTGAAACCAACCCATGCACGAAGAAGTAACAACAAAATAAAACAAGGGTTTTGATAGAGAAGTGTATATAATATAGGTATAGGATATTTATATCCACACACTCTTTTTTACCTTTCTCACACTCTTCTCAAATTCTAGCCGTTAAATTAAATGGATTGCCGAGGATCACATAAGAGAAATTAACAATGAGTGTGTGAAAGGTAAAAAATGTATGTGGATAGGACCACACATAGATACATCTTCAAGAACAAATCTATGCAGTTAATTAATTGAGTAAATTACATAAAACTACCTCAATTATGGTCATACCACAATCTCATACCTTATGTTTTAAACATTGCAATTTCATACATAAACTTATGAATTCGTTGCAATGTTAGACCTCTGTTGTTTAATCCATTAAGTAGGCCGTTAAGTGATGATGTGACAAATACAAGGCCCATATTTTTCTGACATGGAAGACCATGTAGATAAATTAACGGAGGGTTGACATTGCAACAAATTTATAAGTTAAGGTATGACATTACAATGTTTAAAACATGAGGTATACGATTCTGTTGCGACCCATAGTTGAGGTAGTTTTATGAATTTGCCCTAATTAATTAGAATATCTAGCCAGTTCATTTGTATTTAGTCACTGTTTACTCAATCATGAATGCCATTTGACACTCTCTAATATATGTGGATCTTACATACAATGATATGATCACTCACATTTATTAGAGAGTATGTCAACACGTATCACTTTATTAGGTTTTTGCATGACCTGGATAAATGTTGATCATCATCGACCGCTTAGTTAAAGTACCAAAATATAACGGTTTTGATAGACTAAACGCCGATCCCAAAAGGTATATATATTGAGTACTTAACTAGCTAGCGAGCTTGACAAGAAAAGAGGGAAAAAAAAAAAAAAAAAAGCTAGCTAACAAGTCCAACTCATTTGTTTTATCAGCTTTTTGGGTTTAATTTGTGAATTTTCCAAATTTGGCTATCATTTTTTGAAATTGAAAACTGAAACAGTTGCTAATTAATTAACAAGTTATGAAAATTGAAACGGTAATCAACCTGAAAATTTGAAATTGAAATGCTTACTTTGGTAAGATTAGCCCTGTGTCTCCTTTGATACATGGAGCCTGTGAGAAGCTCATCAAAATATGAAACTTGAGGTAGAGATGTGTGGTTTCTCTTTGTTAGGCTGGAAGGTGTAGTAGTAGTATTGAAAGAGGAAACAAGGGGAATATTGACATTGTTTTCACGAAGCAAAGGCGAGAAGGTTAGGACGAAGAAAACGAGAAAAAAGAAGATAGTTAGCCAAAAAAGTGTGGGGCAGCGGAAAGCTGAATTCATGGCCATGGCTGGCTGGCTAGCTTGACTGTTTCTTCAATGTTGTGTCCGTTTATAAGAACCTCTGCAGAGCTGCATTTTTTTACTTGTATATAAAAGGGTAGCTCTTAGCGGTTTAACTGGGTGAAGATTATCACACATTGATACTAATGCAAATAATTGAACTTGGAAAAAATTGCTACAGAGATCGATAAATTTAAAATTACATAAAGTTTCAAGATGAGTACCTTGCAAGTTATGTATTAGATAAATATTAATCAGTCTTTTTCCATGTATATGATCACAGAAGAGCCTCCCTCACACAGTATGATATTTTCTGTACTTTATACCATGACATCACACATTTCGAGAGCATCGGTCTCGTGCCCGATAATGAAAGGACCGTGCATATGCTCATAAGTAAGACTTTTTCCCATTTTGCTAACTGGTTTTAGGATGAAACCTTAACTTTATTTATAGTATCAGAGTAGGTTAGTCCACGTGTAAAGCCCAACGATCACATGTGTTCCACGTCACCTAATTGTGGTTTCCACGTGCTAAACTTGAAAATTTGTCACACGTCAGGGAGTGTGTTGAGTGATCAATCTCACATTGGAGAAATGAGGGAATTTGCATGTGCTTATAAGTAGTTGGGTTACTTCTATATTAACAATTGGTTTTATGGTGTAACCATGGACGGAGGGAGGTAAGGTCCAATGGGGGCACATGCCCCCTCTCATCCCAACTTTTTTTTGCATTACAAGTTATTCAATTAATCATTCCCATTTTTTTTGCTTTGCAAATTATTCAGTTAATCATATTTAAATGGTGAAATCCTCTTTTAGTTTTTAAATGCGCCTCCGTCCTGTATATTTTTCTCATGCACTAATGTCTAAACCTTGTTGAGTTGCATGTATTTGGTTAATTAGTACAAATGAGCATTAGATTGTCAACAATTAAAGACAAAATTAGACAATAGAGTAATAAAATTAGGCATTTTGAATTTTATTTTTTCTGTATTTGTAAAAGAACTAGCTTTATTTGTCCAAAAAAGGAGCTCAAATTTTTTAAGGTGCCCCTCCCTCTTAGTTAAATTTCCGACTTCATCCTTGGGTGTAACCTCAACTTTTTGATAGTATCAGAACAAATTAGCCATGTGAGAAGTCCAACGACCACTTAGTATAAAGTATCAGAATTTAAGGGGATGATATCTTTCAGGGTTTTGAGGGACGAAACATCTATGATCCGAAAAGGTATATATTGAGTGGAGGCAGATTGTCTGCCCTCCTGATTGGGTGTCATTCCCATCCCCTTCTCTTTTGTGCGGTCACGGTTAAGTCACGTCAACATTTTATATTTATTTTTTTATAGAGAAAAGAAGACAAAAAATAATAGAAATATAAAATGTTGATGTAACTTAACCGTGATCGCACAAATAGATGGAGATAGGAATAGCACCCAATTAGGAGCCAGACAATCTGCCTCCATATTGAGTAATTAACTAGCAAGTCCAACTCATTTGTTTATCAGTTTTTTAGGTTTAACTCGTCGAAGTCCATTTCTTGGATCACCACGCACCAATTTAATTCTCGAAACTGCTGCGGTTCTGCGTTTTGATTGAATTGAAAGTAATCTGCTGTTAAAGGTGGCTTGAATCATAATCTTCTGATTGATAGAGAGATAAAAATTGAAAATCTAATGGATACCTTGGAATTTGTTCGATTTATATATCATTGAAAAAATTGGTTTTTATACAACTTTTAAGCAAAATAATGCTAAGGAGATCAATTTTAATATTTGGATTTAAATCTAAATATTTAGGTTTATTAAAAGATAAAATTTAGCTTTGTAAGCTGTGAATGTCACTCAACCTTCCAGACCTAAATTTCAGGACCTAAAATGTATTAATTGTTGTGGAATAGTTTTAACTCTAATTCTTTTTTCAATATGAATTTTTTTTTTTTTTTTGGTAACTTTGAGTTATGTTATCCTAATTTTTTTTTTTGGTCAAACAATAGATTTTGTTAAATTAAATATTAAATTAGCCACTGAGGTTCAAACTCACGCTGTCATGATGGCTCTACACCTTTCCATCTTAATTTAGTTTTACGAATGTTTTAACCTAAAAAACTTTAAATTTCGACAAAATTTCCAAAACCAAACAAATCATACTAACCAACCAAATTTCAATATACACACTAACCAACCAAACTTCAATACAAACACTAAATATGTATTTTATTATTTTGATTGTTGGATTTTAATTTCAGACATTGAATTTTTTATTTTTTATTTTTAGGTTTGACAAAAACAAATATGGGCCGTTAGATCAATTTCAAAGGCTTGCCCCAAAAACATAGAGTTTGATCTGGACTGTTAATAACCAACTGTCTAGGAATCGAAAGGCCTACAGTTACTGTTGGACTGTTGGCCACCAACTCTAATATTCAGCTACATTTAAAATTCAAAAAAATTGGAGCCTGCTCAAGATTTAGGTGTCAAATCTGAACCCAAATTGGGTCCAATCTAAAGTGGGTCTTCCTAATGATTAGAGTTGGTCTAATAATAAAACTCGTAAAAATTAAATAGGATAAATTTATTAATATTAAAAAGAGGGTGGGGTTCCTAACTATTATGTTAATGTAGGAATGGAGAGTTTGAAATCCTAGATGCATAAGTAAAAATTTAATATTCTATTCACTAGAATAACAGATCAATGTGTAATTATACATTTGTTGATGTAAAAACTAATTTATTTGTTGGGTGGTCAAACCATGGTTAATGTCATTAAAGAAAGTTTGAGGTTTTTGTCACAGTATAAGGCAATGATATCTTTCTTAACGATTCCATGTGAGACAGTGCTACACATAATCATAATAAGCGTAGCAAAGTATATATTATAACCTAAACTAAATATTTAAGAATTCTTACAAAATGTTACTTAGTACTATGGTTTAGTGGTATTCATCTTTATTTGTTAGTAAGAGGTTTTAGGTTTGATTCTCGCCAAATGTAAATTTGAACCGTATTATTGCTAGCCCAGCGTGAGAGACTTTTAGGTTTTATGAAATTTTAGACTCAAGTGTTTAACGATAATGCTTGTGTCACCCCATAGGGTGACCGACTTGTCCTCCACTTACGATTAATAAACCTTACCATCCAAACATCATAATTTGAACCTTACATTCTCTTTATCATCATCTAGAGATCATATATATGTAAAAATTTATTCAATTTGGAGATCTTTGAGTCATTCATATGCATAAAATAAATGGAAAGATCATCATAAGGATGTTATTTGTTACCAAAATCGTTAATTGGTGTAACATATATGGATGACTAAACGATCTCTAAATTAAATATTTTTTTGCAAATAAAATAGTTCTAATTATGATGTTCAGACGATAAATATTCGTTAACCGTTTGTGGGGCACAAGTAAATCCCCCACGACCCCCCCCCCCCCCCCGGGGCGAGGACACAAGCATTATCCATTGTTTAATTGATCTATTCAAACACTAATACTAAAAATCCACTAAACATACTAAATAAAGAACTTTCGGCTTGACTAGTTGTGTGACCACTCTTACTTTGCTCCATGTTGTTCCCATCCCCAATGCATGAATTCCTCCTTGTAAGAAAAGTCATAAGGATGATGTTGTTAGGCCACTCCACCCATTATATAAGAGCAACTCCACCGAGACAATTAGCTCGATGGACCCGCGAATTTGAAGACCCAATAGCCAGAGCAACCTTCTCCAACCCAGAGGGCGATTGGGCAGGCGGGGGGAGGGGCCCGAGTGAGAGGCCCGACTCGAATCGGTGGCCAGAGAGCTCGAGGGCCAAGTGATGCAACGCTGACGTCAGCCACTATTTTATTATTTTTGTGTCATGCTTGTGCACAAGACACACACGTGGGGGTGCATCCCCGACAACATTTCAGGCTAGGGGTCTGTGGTTCAGATGACATAAATGTTACCGTTGGTGACCACGTGTCACATTCTCATCCGTTGGATTTCAACGGTTACTTTTCCTAGACCGTTGGATTCCCAACGGCAAAAAAAAAAAATTGAACCTTTCGCAATATCAGCAGTTGGATTTGAGATCCACGGTCCACGTTATTCGCCTTTATAAATTAAAAAAAAAAAATTAACATTAAAAAAAACTGAAATGTTACCGTTATGCCACGTGGCGTATTCTGGAAGGCTGGATTTCAAAATTTTTTTAATCCAACGGCAGAAATTAATTAAGGTAATAAAAAATGTTAAAATTAATAAAAATCCAAAAAAAATTTATTAAAAAAAATTTACTTTTCTATAAATACCTTCTCATTATATTTTACCTTACACCACAATTTCATATTTTCTCAAATACTTTCAACCACATTCCAATCTTTCTCTCAAAGTTTCAATCCAATTGGTTCGAACAAAATGACTAATGATGCAGGTACGAATTGGACGCTTGTTGAAGATGTTACGTTGTGTTCTAGCTGGGTTGAAGTTACTCATGATCCGATTACATGTAATGAGATGCAGTTGCGAGAAATGTGGAGTCTTAGGTATGATTTGGGGTTGAGGTGATTTAAAAATTAAAAAAAAAAGCTGGGAGAGTTTTTGGTGTTTGGTAAACACCTCAAACTAGCTTTTTTTCAAAGTGTCAGATGAAAAAAGGCTAAAAAGTGGAAGCTGCAAAAAACAGCTTCAGAAAGTGGATTATTTTCAAAGTTTCTCCTAATTCCTCACACTTTCAGGAGGAAGAACAACGTCGCCATGTCTCGACGACCCAGCTCCAATCCGTTGGTTAAGAATTGCAAATCGATGGCCCGATCGTCCATTTCTTCATCGTTGCCTTTCTCTTCCCCTTCATTATTTTCTCCGTCGCCATCTTTGCCTCTACCTCTGTCATCATAAATGGTGAATTTCTCAACCTTGAACGTGAGGTTGGAGAGCACAATTTCAGAAAGCCTAGTCTCATAAGTTCCATTAAACCCTAATTTGGAGGTGAAGTGAGAAGGGGAGGAGAAAATGAGGATTGGGGTGATCCGCGTCATCGCCGGAGAAGAAATCATCATCTAAGGTTCCGACGCGGGTGAGGTGAAGAAATGGGCGATGTCGACGGCGGAGAGAGATCGAAGAAGGGGACTCGGCTGGAGATATGGGAGAGCGGTGGTTAGTATTGCCAACGTCAGCGAGGTCGAGGCAGGATATGAGGGATTTGAGAGAAGGGTCACGGTCGACAAAGGAGATGATGAGGTGGGTCCCATTTTCGACGACCATGCGGAAGGAGAAAATGAGGAGGGAGAGGAGGACGAAGGTGAAGAGGTTGCCAGCGAACGACATTATGGCTTGTCATAGCACATCTAGTATTATATATTTTTGGTCATTTCACACAGTCATAGCTGTTTTACATAAAAGTTTACCAAACAATATCATATTGTTTTTTTTTTTTTTTTTTCCAAAAGCACTTTTACAAAAAAGTTTGCCAAATACTCTGTTGTTTTATTTCACAGCTGCTTATTCTCACACAGTATAAGCAGCTTTTATTCAAAGCACAGCAATACCAAACCAGCCCTTACTCATACCAATTATCTTGAGAAAATTGGCAGGAAAAGAACCAAAGAATCGATGTCCAGTATTTGGAGAATACTCAGCCAATTGTTTAGTCTTTGGAGAAACGCCTTGGCACAAGCTAGTGTTAATCTTCGAAGTGGGGAAAATTTAGCGAACCAGTTGACAATATATTATTTATTTGTTTGTACTATACCCTTTGATTATAATTATTTCTTCTCCCGCATTGTATATATACTTCAAGCACAAGCATGATATAATGCCAAAACCAGAAACAAAAACAAATCATTCACCCGGTGGGAAGGTCGGAATATTGTCAAATATTGTCCTAAATTCAGAGTTGTGCCTGTTGGTCCAAAAGTTGTCTTGAACAGCACCCATCTACACTCTACGCCCGTTCATGACTTGCATGTGAAACCAACATAGAGGAAATGCCGGAAACGCCCCCTGAACAAGTGTTGAGGTCGACCCGTTATCCAATTAGGCATCAAGGTAAGAAGGCTTCAAAGCGAAAATGGAGTGCTTCCAAGAATGATTATGCAAAATATATGGAAGAACTTGCTCGCCAAGGTGAATTAACTTTGGCGCGGGAAATGACTAAATTTGAGGCTGATAAGACTAGAGATGAGGCAAAAACTGCAGCTGTTGAGAGATTATTTCAAGCTAATGAGAGAGAAAGAGAACTACTTAGGCAAGAAAAGGAAGAGCTTAAAGAAGAAAGAAGGGCTCAACAAGATCGTGGCATTATGAAAGAGCCTGTAGAGGGGAAGTCACCAGATTCTAAATATTTTTGGAATTCGGAGAAAGCGAACGTGGTGCGAATGAGGCGTGCAAAGGAAGCGAGACCAAGAGAAGATGGTCCTAGCACCACAAGAGGAGATGATCCTAACACCACAATTTGGTTAGGTGATGATTTTCCATTCACGAAGGACTAGGGAATTTGTTTTTAATCAGAGCCCATAATTTTCCAATCATTTTGGGTTGTAATTTCTTATTTATTGAATAGAGTACTTTATGTTGTTTCCAATTTATTGAATTTAGTACTTTATTTAAACTAAGAGTATATTTTTTTAATTTGGTAATTTATTTTAACTAAGAGAATCTTCATTCAAAGGATATAAACACACCAAATAAAATTACATAAACATACCAAATAAAAAATAAAAAAACTCACTAAATGAACTTAAAAAACACACCAAATAAAATTAATAAACACACCAAATAAAAACAAACACACTAAATGCACTTAAGTATCTTGAGCTTGTTTCAATTCTCACTGGTGCTCTATCAAGTCAATTTGCCGGGCATTGTACATATATGGGTTCTGAGTGTAGTACATCATTGAATGAGCCTTTCATTGTAACGTCCATCCCTTTCTAATGGCTCGTGTTGCACGGGTTCTTCAGTAGCGTCATAAGCACAATATATTTGTGTTCTAGAATTGTTCATCGTGTCTAGCTCATATTCATCAACGGCATCATAATCATGCTCATCTTTCACAATCATGTTGTGAAGAATGATGCACGTCATCATGATGGATCGAAGCGACTCTAAATCAAACATTCTGGCAGCACCCTTGACAATCGCCTATAAAGCTTCAAGGATGCCAAAACAACGCTCCACATCCTTCCTACACCCCTCTTGACAGCTTGTAAAGTGTTTTTTCTTTGCACTTCGTGGACGTGGCACTGTTTTGACAAATGATGAGCACCTTAGGTAATGTTGTCTGCTAGGTAGTAGGGCTCGTGGTACTTATGTCCGTTGACCCATTACATGACTTTTGGTGCTTTTCCTTGCAGGACATCATTGAACACTAGGGATTGGGCAAGAACATTAAGGTCATTTTAAGGCCCCGGAACACCGAAAAAAAGGTGCCAAATCCATGTATTAAATGAGGACACCGCCTCCAAAATGATACTTTTTGTTCATTTTCTGTCTCCATAAGCTCCTTGCCATACACTTGGACAATTTTTCCAGGTCCAGTACATACAGTCGATGCTTTTAATCATCCCAGGAAAACCTCGCATCTCACCCTTCTTCAGAAGCATTTGCAAGTCCATCTCAGTAGGTTTCTGGAGGTACTTTGTGTGTAAATAGATTCAATTACAGAGCAAAACCTCATCAGGGACTCAAGAATGGTTGATTTCCCCATCTTCGTTATCTCATCCACTTGGTCTGCAGGCAAGGCAACAGTAATTTTTTGCTCAGGAATAAGACCCATAACACCAAAAGCATCATTATTTTGCACAAAGTAAGAATCATGGTTGCAAACAGCAATCATGATTTTGTTGAACAAATGTCGTTCCATTCTAAAACAACGTCTAAAGTACGTATCACAGAATGCAATGTTACGAATAAAATAATCGTCCAAGAGATTCGTACCTCGTCGTTGCTTGCTTATATCAATGTTTGAGAAAAAGCTGAGCTTGCAGATCTGAGCCACAACTTGGATGACTTGATAGGAATGTGAGGCTATTTGGCTTCTTGCTTCGTCATCTCTCCTTCTACACTCCTTATCATCATCCTTTTCCATCACATTTTCGCCCACCTGGAGATTGAACATTTCTTCCTTTTGCTTAAACAATTCTTTCTCTTACTCATCGATTTCCCACAACATCCTTAAAGAAGACATTGTTAGAAAGAAGCAGGAACTATAAATAATGATAGAGATTTTGATTTTAGTGTGTGATTTCATAGGATGGATGGTGGGTTATATGGAGGAAAAAGAAAGGATTAGGTTGTAGATAATGCAACGTGGCATGTCGTCATTCGTTAAAGATCTAATCGAAATCTATCCTCAAAGATTGTAAACAGATTGTGACACGTGGCACGACGTGATTGGTTAAAAATCTTATTGGAAATCTATCCTTAATGATTCTGAAAAGGTAACGACACGTGGCACGATAGCATTGAATAAATATCTTTTCAAAATCTATCACCAAAAATTTTCTTTTCGAATAATGACACATGGTGTAACAAAAACAATTAAAAATCTTATCTGAAATTATAAATAAAGTTATTTTGTATTATTTTATAAAATAAAAAATACTAATATTTTATTGTCTATTGTCATAGCTATTCAGTGTAAAAGCAAGTCCAGCGGGGGAAGTAACTCGATCTACCGGTTAGAGAACAAGACCAAATCGCCCCAGCAATCAAGTCCAGCCCATGTTGGCGATTGCGCAGGAGGGGGTCCGAGGCAGAGTCCCGGCACGATTCAGTGGCTCGAGAGCCTGAGGTAGAGGTGATGCAACGCTGATGTCAGGGCAACGTCATCCACATTATATTTTCTTTTGCGTCAGGCGCGTGCATAACACGCGTGTGTAGGGACACGTCCTCGACCGGTTTTGCAGGCGTTGGGGCCCGCAGCGCAGACCTCAGTAATGTTAACGTTGGAGGCCATGTGGCACCTTCGCGTCCGTTGGATTTCCAATGGTAAAAAAAATGCAAACCTTATTTAATTTCAGCCGTTGGATTTGAGATCAACGGTCAATGTTATTCGTCTTTATAAATTAAAAAAATGAAAAATAGTAAAAAATTTTGAAATTTTGCCGTTGTGCCACGTGGCACAATTTGGAAGGTTAGATTTCAAAATTTTTAAAATCCAAGGGCAGAAATTAATTATGTGAATAAAAAATGTAAAAAATTAATAAAAAATCCGAAAAGAAATCTTAAAAATTAAAAAATTAAAAAATTTTGATTTTACTTTTCTATAAATACCTTCTCATATCTTCTACCTTACACCACAATTTTATATTTTCTCAAATACTTTCAACCACATACCTATATTTCTCTCAAAGTTTCAATCCAATTGGTTTCCAACAAAATGACTAATGATGCAGGTACGAATTGGAACTTATTGAAGAGCAAGAGGAGATGCTCCTAGCACCACAAGAGGAGATGATCCTAGCACCACAAATTGGTTAGGTGATGATTTTCCATTCACAAGGGACTAGGGAATTTGTTTTTAATTGGAACCCATAATTTTAAAATCACTTTGGATTGTAATTTCTTATTTGTTGAATAGAGTACTTTATGTTATTTACAATTTATTGAATTTAGTACTTTATTTAAACTAAGAGTATATTTATTTATTTTCGTAGTTTATTTAAACTAAGAGAATCTTTATTCAAGGGACATAAACACACCAAATAAAATTACATAAACATACCAAATAAAAAAAAACTCACTAAATGAACTTAAAAAACACACCAAATAAAATTAAACAAACACACCAAATAAAAACAAACACACTAAATGAACTTAAGTATCTTGAACTTGTTTCAACTCTTATTGGTGCTCTATCAAGTCAATTTGCCAGGCATTGTGCATATATGGGTCCTGAAGTGCAGTATATCGTTGAATGAGCCTTTCATTGTAACGTCCATCTCTTTCTAATGGCTCATGTTGCACAGGTTCTTTGGTGGCGTCATGAGCACAATATATTTGTGTTTTGGAATTATTCATCGCGTCTGACTCATATTCATCAATGACATCATAATCGTATTCATCTTCCATAATCATGTTGTGAAGAATGATGCACGTCATCATGATGGATCGAAGCAACTCTAAATCAAACATTCTGGCAACACCACTGACAATCGCCCAACGAGCTTGGATGATACCAAAAAAACGTTCCACATCCTTCTTACACCCCTCTTGACAACTTGCAAAATGTTTTTCCTTTACACTTCGTGGACGTGACATTGTTTTGACAAATGATGGCCACCTTGGGTAAATGTTGTCTGCTAGGTAGTATGGCCCATGGTACTTATGTATGTTGACCCAGTACATGACTCTTAGTACTTTTCCTTGCAGGACATCATTGAACACTAGAGATTGGGCAAGGACATTAAGGTTATTTTGAGCCCCCAGAACACTGAAAAAAACCTGCCAAATTCATGTATCAAATGAAGCCACCACCTCCAAAATGATACTTTTTGCTCATTTGATGTCCCTATAAGCTCTTTGCCATACAC
Organism: Pyrus communis; assembly: GCF_041283825.1. Lineage (NCBI taxonomy): Eukaryota > Viridiplantae > Streptophyta > Magnoliopsida > Rosales > Rosaceae > Pyrus > Pyrus communis. The sequence goes on from NC_142579.1 coordinate 32,665,807, forward strand.
TTGGACAGTTTTTCCAGGTCCAGTGCATACAGTCGATGCTTCTAATCATCATAGGAAAACCTCGCATCTCGGCCTTTTTCAGAAGCCTTTGCAAGTCCATCTTAGTAGGTCTCCGGAGGTACTATGTGGTGTAGATAGATTCGATTGAGAAACAAAACATCATCAGGGGCTCAAGAATGGTTGATTTCCCCATCCTTATTATCTCATCCACTTGGTCTGCAAATGCTCCATATGCAAGTATCTGCAAGGTAGCAGTAATTTTTGGCTCAAGAATGACACCCATAACACCAAAAGCATCATTCTTTTGCATAAAGTAAGAATCATGGTTGCAAACAGCAATCATGATTTTGTTGAACAAATGTCGTTCCATTCTAAAACGATGTCTAAAGTACGTATCAGGGAATTCACTGTTACGAACAAAATAATCGTCCAAGAGATCCGTACCTCATCGTTGCCTGCTTCTATCAAGATTTGTGGAACGGCTAGGCCTGCAGATCTGAGTCACAGCTTGGATGACTTGATTGCAATGTGAGGCTCTTTAGCTTCCTACTTTGTCATCTCTCCTTCTACTTTCCTCGTCCTATTCCTCTACCATCACATTTTCGCCCACCTGGAGTTTAAACATTTCTTCCCCTTACTTAAACAATTCTTTCTCTTGCTCATCGATTTCCCACAACATCCTTGAAGAAGACATTGTAAAAAGGAAGCAGAAACTATGAATAATGATAGAGATTTTGATTTTGGCGTGTGATTTCTTAGGATGGATGGTGGGTTATATGGAGGAAAAATAAAAGATTAGGTTGTAGATAATGTCACGTGGCATGTCGTCATTTGTTAAAAATCTGATCGAAATCTATCCTCAAAGATTGTAAACGGATTGTGACACGTGGCGTGATGTGATTGGTTAAAAATCTTATCGGAAATCTATCCTTAAAAATTATGAAAAGGTAACGACACGTAGCACGACGACATTGGATAAATATCTTATCGAAATCAATCACCAAAAGTTGTCTTCTCGGATAATGACACGTGGCGCAACAAGAACAATTAAAAATTTTATCCGAAATTACAAATAAAATTATTTTGTATTATTTTATAAAATAAAAAATATTAATATTTTATTACCTATTGCCATGGTTATTCAGTGTAGGGATGGAGATGCAAAAGGTAGTTACTATTCATTGGACGCTATTCAATAGTGACTTGCCCCAGGGGCCTTTGCAACGCGGGAGTTGCTCTAAGGGATGGAGATACAAAAGGTACTTACTGTTTATTAAAGGCAGTTACTGTTCACTAAAGGCTATTCAATGGTGAGTTGCCCTAGGGGGCCTTTATAACGCTGGAGTTGCTCTAAATGTACCTTACACCAGGAGTGTATGTATTTGTTTATATGTTGTCATTTTATGCAAAGAGTGTGACTATCCATGTCACCTAACAGTCCAATATTCATCTAGGTTTGTTACCGAACTCTCTATATCGATCATTTCTCAATTCCTTAGTACAGTTTCCGTTTTATTGGATGAGAAACTGAGAACCTTGTTAATTCCAATTAAGATATTTTTGTAACCATCTTCTAGTATCCACACGTTGTGAAGAAAAGAAGTTTTATATGTGAACAAGCTTTGTACAATTTGATTATTCAATATATGTGCATTCTGTATACAAACTGATATGATGTGGTAGACAATTTTAAAAAATAATAAATCAATCGCAGACAACAATTTTTCAACTTTTCCTTTTTCCTGGAGTTCTTCTAAGAAATAACACAATGACAGCCTCAGCTTTTCTCTAAGCTGGCTATCAACAAATCAATAACAATTTCCCCTACCCCATGAATACAATTCAATCACAGACTCAACCCTCAACCTAAGACAACCAAAAATAAAAAGCAAATAAATAAAGTTGCTTCTTGCTGATATGTTACATAGTGATTAAATTTCAATTACTGTCACATCCAAAGCTGTTTCGCCAGTCTAGCATTACAAGAATTGCACCATAATGCGCCAACGCACCCAAAACCACCAAAACATGAAATATCTGATGGCTGTGCCCTGCCAAATCAAACCACCCCGGCCTCCATCTCTCCGGAATCCGAGTGACATAAAATCCGGTCCCCGTCAAATAGAAAAACGCCATGGCAGCTTCAAACATTAGAGTGAGGTTGCGCTTTGGATTGCCCCAGTTTACAACGCTGGCATGGATGGCAGGGATGATACCAAACAACCCCATTGAAGCAAACAACAAGGCGCGAAATGTGCGAAATTCGCTGCTTGAGAGCTTAGGCGAGAGCAATGTCACGATAGTGAAAATGCCCATGACCGTTATGCCGCCGAGGTAGATGAACTGCCAGCGCGAGTCGCATTGGAAGATGTAGTAGATTGGAGGGAAGAATGAGGTGATGATCATGGTGGTGATGCCAGCGTAGTCGATGCGGAGGAGCATGAGGTTTAATGGGTGGGAGTGACATGAAAAGAGGTGGCAAATGGTGCTTGAGAGGAGGCAGAACATAGAGCCGGCGAGGAACACATAAAATGGCCAATATGTCACGCCCATTTCAGGTGATGCTACTGATGATGCAAATTCCATATCCTGAGATGTCATTTGCTTCAGATCAGTAAGATTTGTTGTCATCCCCTGTTAAAGTTCTAGTATTAATTTTCGAAATCATATATAAAACAAATTGTGATCACAAGAAGTAGTGATCTCACATAAATACGAGTAATAATGTTACAGGATTAGGAACTTAATTAGAAGCTAAAGTTAAATACCGAAATGAAATCATGGGAGACATTTGTGACTGCGCTAATAGGCGTGGACCTGCATCATACAAATGCAAATTAAATGAGAAGTTGATGAATTAATTTGCATTATTAAGAGTACAGTTTCCCAGCTACAACTGTTAATCAAGTACTTAATCATACTTAAAATAGTATACATCATTGTGTACCATCACATATATACATTGTCTCTTAAATGGCCCAAAATTAGCTGTTATTAAATTCCCTGAAATTTTTTAGAGCACACCCAACAATTAGATTAGCAATTTATATTAATGAATTGATGTACTCTAAAATCATAGGGTTTTGCAGTTTTGAGACTAATGTATGGAATAATGTTCAATCCTTATTTTCCCACTATTGCTTGTCTAAAAATAAATTTATCCACAAAAGATAGAAAATCCAAAAGCTAAGTTTCTAATTTTATGATCAGTCATTATCCATTCTAATTTTAAAATTAGTTTTAAAAATTCCAAGTTGCCAAAAACAGAATTAGAAAGATAAAGAAAAAAAATCCTCAACAAACCTGGAAAAAAAGGCAAGGAGATCCGCTACCTGAGGCACTTCCAACAGATTCGCCATAGTCAAACCCAGAAACAGAACAAACCCAATGAAATGCCTGCAAATAATTCCAAAACAAATGTCCAAAATTTTTATAAGAAAAAAAACATAATTTAAGTAACAATCAAATTCAACGAAATTGAACAAGAAAACCCATCAAACAAAATAAAATAAATCAAAGAATATGAAAATTAGCTTGATTAATGAACAGATGAATAAATTAACTTAGATTTTGAATTGATCATAACAAAATTAAAAAACATACGTCCAAACGTTGAGGGTTTCGTTATGCCACCGGAACACGCTGAAGAAGGCTTCCGCCAGAGGCCAATCAGCGCGGTAATAATTGAGTATGAACTCATTGTCCTTCATGTACTCCGGCAACTCCCAATACGACATCAACCCGTACCGTTTCGGTTTCGCCTTGTTTTGCTTCTTCTTCTTCCTCTTGTTCTTAATATTGTCTGCAGAAGAGATGTTACGGACTAGGTTTTGATGGTTCTTCATTTCTTCTTCTTGTTTGGCAGACGTGGGAGAAGAAGCTGTTTGTTTTGATGAATATCTCTTCCTGGCAAGAGCTCCTCCTTCCTTGGGACTCATTGTCGCCGGACAAAATAATCACAAGGAGGTTGTGGAGGGAGGAGGCTTTCGCTTCAGAGAGAGAACGATGGAGAGAGAGAAATTGGGCTTGTAGGGTGACAAAATTTATATGAAGAGGGACGGGGTTATGGTTTTGAAGAAGGGGAGATGATTGGATGGGATATCGGGGCTGCCTATTTAGTGCAGTTGGAGGTTGCACAACTGCACCTACCAACCGCCAAACATTCAATTAAATTTTTAGGGTTTCGATTACAAGAAATGAAAAAAAAAAATGGTTAGACATTGACAAAGACATTTTTATGGATATCAGAAACATAAGCCACGTGTGATAGTACCTTATGTGTTATGATGTGTGAATAACATAGTAAAATAAATTTACGTGTTATAATTTGAGTCGAATAACGTGTGTAGTATTATTAGTAGATGGAAGAATTTTTTGCATGGGGTGAGCAGCTAGCTAGGCATGGTTAGTTGGTTCAGCAATCCATACCTAAACCATTAAGAATGCATGACGTCTTTGCCTGGTCTTTCTAGGAAGAATCTTACAAATTGGTTAACCATATTTTCATTACGTTCACACCAAGCCTAACTGATCAACCAATTTACATAAAAATCCCCTTTTAATTTGGTTTAATTCTCAATTTCACATTACTCATCAGTATATTAATTAAAAAGACATTTTAGTCATCAAAATAGTGTCTAAAATTGGCATTAACTCTTGACTTTAGTATTTGATATTCGAAATCGATATAAGTGGTCCATGAGTTTTTCCACTGTCAATCATTTTAGTCTTCCATGAAAATTATCTATTAAATAAGGACCAAAATAATAAAAATACCTTACATTTTATAAACAATGGGTTAAAATGTTTTGACAAAAATTAAAGGTATAGTTGTTACTTTATTGCATCTCAGGGACTAAAGTAAAAGATATGTTAATCTCATTTATCATTTTAGCTTAAAAATGCCTTAAAAATAATAAATGTATATACGTAAATCTTATGGCTCGTGGATCGATCGATGCATGGTTTCAGTAACACATTTGTATGAAAAATAACCTCGTTGCTTCTAAAATTGTGGATGGTCAATGATAAGTTATTTCACCTTAAATTGACCTAACTACTTTTTTGTCCTTTTTTTTCATGTACAAACCTAACTACTTGTTTTTTAGTGAAAAAAATAAGAGTTTCGAACCTCGAATTTTTGTTTTATAATTCCTACGGTCCTACTCGTTATCTTACACACCATTGATACTGTCATTCTTACCAACCTAACTATTAACTTACAAGCATACTTTTATTTGTCTTTATTTCCTTACATCGAAAAGCACTTATGTTTTTTTGGTCAAGATAAAAAATGATATATTGGTTTTGATTTATGAAGTATTTTAAGTTTAGGCATGTCAATATTTTGAATATTTCATATTTACGAAGAAATAAAACACTTGTGAGTTAAAAATAATGCTAGGGAGACTAATTATTTAAACTAAATTTTATACGACGTAGTTTTTATGATTGGATTGTTATTTATTAGTGACACATAACATAATTTACAAATTTAATCTAAATAGTAAAAATTAAATCTACTTAGCATTATTCGTGAGATAACGTTGGTTAACAACTTCCAAGAAAATTTGGATTTTCAATTCATAATGCTTTTTGTTTAAACAAATTGGAGATGAATCTAGTACATTCAGATTCTGGTGTGGGAAGCTCAGCTGTTTCTATTATTTTTCTGTACTAATAATAAAATAAATTTGATTTTGACCAAACAAAAATAATAATTTGGTATTATTATTATTATTATTATTATTATTATTATTATTATTATTTTGCCACTCCAACACGTGTACCTACGGACGCATGCCCTTCCAGGGAAGTTTGGCAATGGCAATTCAACACGTGTACCTGTTGAGGGGGCCCACACTTTTGCAATCATCAACATGAAAGCAACTTATGCGAAATCAATTTACCAAACTACCAAGGAACGGGTTCAGCACAATTACCGTCTGGAACTAATAGTGCAATTTTCTTTCACATAGCAATGCATATTGTTGAATTGAACGCCACAAAACGATGAATTTAGTTCATGTAAATCTTCTCCACAGGACCACAAACAAATAGTGAGCCAGATCCACATATTTCATGATGTACTTTTAGAGAGAGGAATCCTATGATATGGATACACCAAAATTGTAACATCTCCTGTCTAAATATTATGTGTAACCACACGCCACTATAACGATGTACTCATCCCGTGGAAATTGCCCTCCTGGTTTTATGTCTTGACATGAACAGCTAAGTAAAAGCAAGCTCTGGATGAAAATATGAAATCGCAGGGACAGAGAGAGCATCCTCCTCGAAAACTCCACGCATGTTGCGTACTTTTATTTCTTAACTAAAATATAGCCAGAAAGTAACTAAAGGTTCAAACTTGATGAAAAGTATTGAGCCTTATGTCGAATCCCCCGGCAGACAATTTTTCGGGGGGCAGAACGCAAAGGGTTCAAGATATAGAACAAAAAACTGCTTATGGGGAAGGCTTTACAAATAATACACATTTCTAGTTCTTGAGAACTCCTAGTTTCTCCAAGGAAGCACGGATATCGTTGCTCCCGCAACCTTCACTGGTTTGAACTATGTTGGGGGTGTCAAGTGCCAGGACATCGGATAGAGGGTAGTTTCGGTTCGTGTGGAGTTGACTGATTGCATTGCTGGCAACTCCCTTCAGTACTACACTTTTGTGCAGTCCACCAAGCAACCCTTCGTAGTCTGTATCCCCGCATTCTCCAGCGACGACCACTACTTTCGATAAGTCTACCCCCCATCGGAGATATAAATACCTGAAACAAATGCTTGTTTCAGTGTTCAAAGATTCAAAAGCAATTTCAAAGCAGTTTTACAATTTTACTAAACCAATAATCATTTGGATTTGTCGACAACAGGACGTAAGCATTCACTTTATTACTTTTAAGTTATATATGTAATTAGATTCTACTAGACTTTTACCGTGGACGTGATGAGTTCATTCTTGTCAGATAAACCATAAAGCGAAAAGTCACTATAAATTAACTCAATAGTTTAGATAAGAATAGATGTGCTTGAAAGAAGTTATGCATAAATACTGTACCTGAGGGCTTGAGAACGAGATGCCAATACTGGAATAACGTTCACTCTGGTCCCGTTTTGGCAGTAAATTACATGGCACCGTAAAGCCTGAATCCTCAGCACCTTCCGGAGCTCCTTTACCGAGGGTAGCTGCAGAGATAAAATAAAAGAATTTCCAATGATATAAATCCAATGTAATACACTATAAGATATTACATGCTTCAATAAAAAATCGAGGGTCATTTTTATAATTAATTGAAGTTGCCCAGTGTACTAATGTACCAATGTACCAAGCATTTTTATCATTAATTTAAGAATTCATACCAAACTCATCCAGAATCAAAATTGATGAACACTTACCTTTCCTGGCGTCTGCACTTTGAAAGCATAACAATAGTCGGTTGAAAGTTGATCAGCTGCAGAAACAATCTCCTCACTCCCAGTCTTCTTATCATTAATTGAAGTTGCCCAGCGTACCAATGTCTTCCTCAATCCTTCTCCACCCCAACGGTATTCAATGTGTGAATGATAATAAAAGTCGACCACAAAGGGGCGCTCCTCAGAATTAATAGATGGATAGTAGAGATCACTGCCACTGTTGCAAATATATGCATCAAAATCATTAGGGTTCAAGCCCCCTGAAACCAGAAATGAACGTATCTCGATTATGGTCAAGGATGTTGACAATATGAATCCTACAGAGCCTTCAGCCTTCTCCTTTCCCATAGCCTCAAAAATATTTTTTGTAATTTCATTAAGTTCTGTGATGGTTTCACAATCCACAGAAATGACAATAAGATGTTTCCTCCTCCTCAAAACTGGGAACTTTCCAGCACTGTTATGGTCTGCTTTCTCTGAGAACCCAGCCTTCCGCGTGTCCCTCGAAATACCCTTTGACCATGCCAAAACAGCACTCTCTATTTTACTCCTTCTATCAGCAGTATTTCCTTCAGAATCTAAACTATCATTTACACTAGTTCCGCTTTTTTCTCCATCCATTGAAAACTTCAAGTTCAAAGATAAATCTTGTATATCTCTCAAGGAATCACTTGGGGAATCTGATTCTGAAGTGCCTCCTCCATCCTCACTTCTCTGCCAATGTGGTTGCCTCTGTTTGACACTGGCTATTCGGGATAGATAAGTTTTGCAGTGCTCAGGCCACGAAAATAGGTGAATGTTCTTCAACCCATTCTGCCGACATCTTGCCCAAAGCTGCTTATCAGCAACAAGCTTCAGGAGAGCATCAGCAATAGACTGCTGATCATGAGGATCAATAAGAAGACCATTGTCAAGTACCTGCAGAAACAGCTCCAATCAGTTTTTGAATTCCAATGACTAGTCTATGTAAATTGTAAAATACATGTAAAACCTTCTATTAATTCTTTACGACCAATGAGCAGGCATACCTGATGTATATCAACAGGGCCTCCATTTTTTGTGGCAACAATAGGTAAACCATGAGCAGCTGCCTGTACAATGAAAGAGCAGAAGTTAAACTCATTCGTGAAAAAAGAACAAGAAATCATAAATAGTCAAATAGCACACAACTCCTCATAAGTCATAAGTTTTAGACTCGCACCTCAATTAAAGTGAGTCCAAAGGGCTCAATGAAAGCTGGATTAATGAAAACACCCTGCAAAAAGGATTAAAATGAAATATTTAAACAACCATCAAGAACCTGGGACAGCACAACCAGCAAACCAAATGCCAAGAGCTAAGGCAATCTCCAGTCAGCAGTCAAAGCAAGTAGCATGGCAGAGGCAGGATTGAAAGAAACAGCCAAACCTACTTCTCACAGTGGTGATGATAGACTTAAGAAAAATGAGAGAAAGTTTCTACAGTACGTTTAAGTTAAAAAGCAGAAGAGCATTAATAGGACCAGTTGGTATGAAATAATAGCTAATAATATTAACCTAATTGCCACAATAAAGTAAGAATAATAGTAAAGTTTCTGTAGCTACAAATTAAAAATAATTCTACAAGAGCACTGCAGGTATACAATGTTGAACACTTGGGAAAAAATTGAATGGCAAAAGATATAAACAAGTACAGTAAAATAAACCCTTGCATGAGTTGTGTAGAAAAGAGTCAAAACAAAGGAAAAAAAAGTAAATCCAAATGCACACTGCACAAAACCATGTTAGTGGAAGATCTATAACAGTGTTTCACTTTTTCCTATATAGAGTGCACATATAATTAAGTTTCACTTTTTCCTATATAGAGTGCACATATAATTAAGTTTACTTCCCATTTCTAGATTCTAAACAACAATAGGTACCTTTGTCTTTGCTGCTAGGCGATATATCTCGGGAACATCAGACTGTTTGTGGTGTTTGGGGTATGCGACTTGCCCATACAAATCATATTTGTCAATAAGCTTGAGCACTGAGAGAAGAAGAGAAGCACTTGTGCTTGACATTTCATCAATTCCATCGCGGTTACCCATAATGAGTGTCTGCAGAGTAGAGAGTACAGAGGAAAAGAAAAAGGTTAACCAAATGTCATTGGCTCAGCAACAAAGCGAATCAGCTGGTCAGATAAAACACAAAGGTATCTACAGCAAGAAAATGCCATTAAGGATTCTAACATACAAGGTTAGCAAGCTCTCTTAGTGGACGACATTCCCCAAATGCTTTGACCAAAGTTGTGATGTTCTTTTTTGGATCTGGTCTAGCAAGGGCAAGAATCATAGGCTTGCGAGGATTGGTAAAGAAACGCATTATCTGCATCATGAAAAAATTCAGTTGGCACCAGTCAATGCATAATTCATGAAAACAAAAGGGTTGAAAATTACAAAGCAGGACACATCAAAACTGACTGATCAGCTATATCTCTGAAAAAAATCAGAGTAAAATGAATAAAGAATAACTAGCACCTCCGACCAAATAGGTGGGTCTGGAGAAGTAGGATGGTCTTCATTTGCTTCTGTTTCAGCATCCATATCACTATCATGCGGAACAATATGATGGAACTCCATTCCAGGAGGAATTATCTGCACAGAGATACTAATTTATAAGATATGTATATAAAACGAGCAAGCCACGAGTACATAGACCTTAAAACAGTGCTGCTAAGAGTAGCAAGAAAAAAAAAATGCTCAGAAGCATACCCCACTCATATTGGACCAATTTTTCAAGTGCTCCCCTAGAGTTTGGAAAAGCACTCAACAAGAATATGAAAGAAGATCTCAGTACTTACCACCATGCGGGGCATGGACCTTCCATAACAGCTCACATTGCGCCTGATCCTAGCTCGTAGTTTACGCTCCAGTATAGGATCAAAACCATCATACAACCGCCATTGCTCTTCTATCTCCTGTCTAGTGCTGGTAATAACTATTTCAGACGCATCAAGGGCTAACTCCTCAGCCTCTATCCGACGCATTATTTTATATGTTTTGTTGATCTCATCTCTTGAAAGTCGGCCTTGCTTTAAAAGTTGCTCCAACTTATCTCGGCCAAGTGAGTGGCCAGTAAAAAGCATCGGTACATTTAAAGCACCAGAGAGAAGAGCAGCTGAGTCACCAGCATCTGCATAATGCCCATGGATGGCAACAGGCCAGACTGGCTTCCCACCACCAACTTGTTCACCCAAAACTTTGGACATTTGCATTATGTGGTTCAATGCACCATCAACAAATTCAGGTATGTGTGGCCAGAGTTCTTCCTTGGGAATGTATTTATCTTTGGGACCGAATGGTATACGAATGATATAAGAACCACTGCTCTCCCCCATCTCTTCTTCAAAACCTTCTGTATTTATTGGAGTCAGCATCTCTGTGGGCTCACCATAACTCCAGTCTATATCCGGCGAAGACACTTGTCTTGTTAGTAGATCAACTCGGTACACTCCTGGTGTGGTACCCAAAGCCCTTGCAAGTTCTACTACATACTTAACCTACATGGAATATAAACCCAGCATTATGCAGGTAGCTATATAAGCTACTACAAAATGTATTTTTATATCAAACAACAAATGCACAGTGCAAACCGGGACTGGAAGTGAAACCACATTAACAACAAAATATTACCTGACCACCAGTGTCAGAGTCCCGACCGAGCTCCATTTGTTCACCTCGTATAAGACCATGAAGGCTGCACGAATACTTGTTGTCAAAAACATTATTATGAAAACAGAAAAATTCTGCAGCAGCTAGTTAAACAATCATCCCCATGCTTCCGTTAAATACTGAAAGCATGGTTGTATCAACTAATATTATCATTTAAGACGCCCCATGCAAAACTTACAAAACTAAAGTTCAGTTCATGCCTTATTAGTACAATATATAGCTTTTTCCCCTTCTGCTGACTAATCCATGTCTCCATTGCGTCAACGGAGTTAATTCTAGGCAGTTTGCTTCTGTGACTATCACCATGAGCTGATATGTCACTCACCAAATCTCCCTTCTCTCCCTCGGACAAGTCTTCAGACATATCAGCAGTAGCTTCTCTGCGACCTCTTTCACGTTCAAGGCGGCGTTTCGCCATCCGTTGAGCTTCTTCTCCCTCAAGCTGCAGAAGAATAGACAATGAGAAGGAAAAATAAATAAATATTCATAAGTTTTCTCTTCTCTTTCTTTCATTTTCCACCGAAAATTACCGTCTCATTTGTTAAATCGCATTAAACAAATTGGTCATAAGTTTTCTCTTCTCTTTCTTTCGTTTTCCACCAAAGGTTACCGTCTCATTCGTTAAATCACATTTAAACAAAATGGTCGTAAGTATTCTCTTCTCTTTCTTTTGTTTTCCACCAAAAATTACTGTCTCATTCGTTAATTAATACGTATTCATGTATCAGCAATTTCCAAATTCCAAAATTGACAAGACCCTACGAACAATTAGTACATAGTAACAATTAGAAATTAAAAGGAACAATTTTTATATCAAACATTGGATTTAGCACACTCAGAAAAATTATTATACAATAATGCAAGAACACACATCCAGCAATCTCAATTTTTATATCAAACATTGGATTTAGCACACTCAGAAAAATTATTATACACTAATGCAAGAACACACATCCAGCAATCTTAGCTTGCAAGCTATCAGCACACGAATCAAACAGGCACAAATCGCACGAAGAACAATCTATATTGAAAATTTTCAAGCCAAAACGTAAGCGAAAAGCAACAAACCTGCTTCTTCTGGCGGGCCAAGTTCCAAATCCGCCAGCACAGATTCTCCAATCTAGTGTTCCTCTCCTGTGGACTCCTCGTCGCCGCAGCCTGCCATTGATTCCCACCCATCATCATCAATCAAACAGAAAACAGAGCAGAAACAGAATTTAGAGAGAGAAATAAAGGAGAGAGAGAGAGAGTGAGACTTACGCGAACCCAGGAGCGATGGAGATCGGTCTCATCGAAGCCGGTGATGACCTCCTCGACGAAGTATCGGGTGGGACTGAAGTGTCCTCTCTCCCGGAGCAGCAGCGAGGACTTGGCGTCGTCGACTAGTCCCGGGCCCACGTCCAGAATCGCCTCCAGGTAACTGTTTATCCAATCGTTCCCCGCCATTAATCACCAAATCTGAGATTTTCAGTGCCTGCTGGTTCGGCAGCTAATTCCGATTGCAAATTCAAAGAGAGATAAAGAGAGAGGAGAGAGAGAGAGAGAGGAGAGAGCTGTGGACGGTGGAGGAGAGTGAGAAACGGAGGGAGGAGGGGGGGTGTTTATGCATGTGAATGCGGGGGAGGAGGGAGGGAGGAGGTGGTGTTGGCCTTGACAACGAGCTTCTCTCTTTTTGTTTTCGCCTTCAAATTTGGGATTCTCGCTTTTGTCTAAATAGTCCTTTGTCCACATTTGTTTGACTAATCCAGGACCTTCAATTACATAAAATTACTTTCTAGTCAAAAGGATGCCTTCAAGTTTAAAGTTTAGGACAACAAAATTTGAACCATTTTTTTTTGGTTAGATTTAAATACATTTTGTAAAATGGACACTAATGAAGGAGAAGTTAGAAGTGATCCCTTGCGGAAAAAAAAAAAAAAAAACGTTATATATATATATATATCAACTTCTCAGCGCGTTTTTGCGCGAGTAAGGATTGAATTTTTTTATGAATACAATGCTTTTTTTATTAAAGTAATTTCTTAGCGTGGGTATTAATTGAATTCTTTTATTACAAATACAATAATTTTAAATAAAAAAATTGCTTTTGTTATTGATATTTTTTTTATTCCATATATGCGTTTTCTTCTTTTTTAGGAATATTCTATATAGGAATTTATTTCCTTTTTTATCGTTTTTATCTATATGTCACTATGAAACAAAATAGTTGCGTGTTGAAACAATTTTGAATCTTTATAATTTAACCACAAGAATTTGTTTGTGTAATTTCTGTTCATTTTAGTTTTCTCTCTTTGTATTATGTTTAACAACTCTTTTCGTATCTATAATATGTACACGATTTCATTGTATTGTCGAATTTGTTTTAATAAATATCGTTGATTAGTAATACAAAAACATAATATTATATTGTATATATGAATAATTTATAATTTTGGAACATGAAAACCTTTACAAGGTAGGCTATTTAGCCAACTAATCAATTCAAATATTAAGCTTTTTTTTCTTTTCTTTTTTCGCAAATTACAATTACGTGTTAGTTGGAGATCACAAAAATTCTCTGAAAACAACAAAAGACAGTGTTTTATTTGTCGGAATAAGTAAGTTCATACTATTAAATAAATAAATAATAAACAAAGAGTAAGATATAAAGTAATTATTTTAAATAGTTAATTTATGTCCAAACTCACAATATTAATTAGTCTGGACAGGTGTCGGAGAGATGTGAAGAGTAGGAGGCCTTTACGCGTACAGTGCGAGTGTAAGAAATTCACGTCAACTTAATGATTGAGTGAGGATCATCGTCGGATTCTTAAATTATATTTGTTTATCGTACATTATACGATCAAAAATTATTGTAAATTGTTTTATTTAAAATTTAATATAATCAATATTTGAAAAAAATTAATCGTACGACACACAATAAAATGATGTAATTGGAAGATTTCCAAGATTCTCACGAAGAAAATCCATGATCCACTCTTCTCGAGTGAAAAAAGAGAAAATACTTTTAATTATTAGAATAATGGAGCTAGGAGAATCTACTGGTATATTCCCAAGGACTTGGAGACAAGTTTGATAAGTGCAAAGGAAAAAAGGGAAAAGTTCGGTAAGAAATTACGTGTGTGTGATGCGGCACGAGGTGGACGGAGGCCGGCGGGGGCGATGGAATCCTAGGTGGTGGACTAGATCTCGGCTTTACTAATTTCTTATTTTTTTTATTTTATTTTTATCTTACCCTGTTAAATGACACATTTGCCTTTAATTTTGAAGGCTATTAGGATGGAATTTGAAAAACTTAACGCTAGGGGGCAAATTGTTTGAGAAAATAGTTAAAAGGGGAAAATTGACACTTACACGATAATTCAAGGGGTTAAATGATAGTTTGCTAAAACAAAAAAACACCGACTAGTTTACTTTACGAACAATACCTAGCTTTACAAAAATAGATAGCATAAATGTTATGCAATTAGTTCCGTTTTTTAGCAGCAATGTTAGTTTTGTGTTGGATGCATTAATGGTAATAGAAACAATTGTAACCTGAAAAACAATAATACATTATACGCTTTATGCCCTTTATGGTTCGTTGTCAATGAATAAAATCATTGACAATGAATCATACAAAACTTCGTTAAGTCGACAAGTAGATTAACGTCACAAAAATATATGTAAAAGCCACTAATCAGTAGTAAAGTAAGCAATGCTTAGTGCTCATGGATAATAAATTCTTAAGATACTATATCCTTATATCTTCTATGATATTGTTGTTATTTAACATTGGCATCAATTAAAACACGTTAATTGCCAATTAGAACATATAATCTTATCATATATTTGGTACCTAATGCAGTATCATATAGCCATATATATATAGGGCTAAATACTTGAAGGTATAGAGTGGTTATGTTCCTTCACGTCCAACCGACAATACATGACTTCAGATAGGGAAAGGGATAATCCAAAAAATCAGAAAATCTGTGTCATTGAAATTTGATCAAACGGCTGAAATTATTATAACTTTTAAAGTGAACCCCAGTTTGTAGCCGTTTGATCAAATTTTAACAGCACAGATTCCCTGATTCGATGGATTAGGAGGAAGGGATTTCCTTCATATAGAACGTTGTTGCTTTTGCAAATTTGGCACACATGTAATCAAAAGGACCAGCAAGTAGGCCTTGCCTAATAACATGCTTACTTTGGTACTTTTATTTGTTTATGAATTTTTTTCACCTTCGCCCGGTGGAAGCGAATAACTGACCTAGTTTTTCTTTTAAAAATATCACTTGACGTTCCTTCACGACTTGAATTAATCAGAAAGGGTCGACCATGCAATGATCAATCGTTGTATATCATTCAAGAATTCATCACTGTTGGTATATATGATGGTGAAATTTTTGTAAAAACAAAAAACATGCTATCCACATCTCTTCTCACCTCACATCATGTGCCTTTCAACGCTTGAAATTGATGGAGGGTCACACGAATCCAAATAAGTTTAAGGGCTGCTGTCTTCTAAATTGTATCTTAGTGCTAGACTGCTAGGTTACAAAAAATTAGCCATACATCAAAGGGTTTTCTGCAATTTGATAAGAAAAGCCAATGAAAGAAACGTTCATAGGATATCGATCCTGACTTGCTACAAGAATTTCGTCTAAAATCGAAACCCCTTATTTCGAGTGGGCCAAAATCATTTTTACGGAGAAACACATTAAATCAGTTTTTCTATGAAATCACTTAACTGATATTGACCTCTTCAAAATCACTCTGAATCACCTTAATTCCTTGTGTTCACTTTTTTTTAATGACAAAACAATAGGATAATGTATATTAAATTTATCTAAAGCAAGCTCATATCTTCATATCCTTTCCTTCTATTGGGACAAATGTTTTGTAGCAATAGAGCATGGAGACTTTCCCCAATGCACAACAAAAGTGCACATTTAAATTGCACACTAGAACAAAGAGTCGTTTCATCATTTAATTTGACGAAATTAACGACTTTCATTTATTCTGTTGCGGAACTTATATATAAATTTTATTGTGCAATGGAGAAATTGTAATGGAGCAGGGCAAATCGAAAAGGCAAACCCTAAACCAATTTCAGCCCTCATTCAAATCTCAAATCCGACAAACTCATGCTTCTTGGCCATATTCCATTGTCATATATTAGGTTTGAGCCTTTAGGAGACAATTACATGTGAAACGTAGTCCTAGCAATTCAGGTTTAGCCTAGTGATGTTAGAACGTTGTTCCCATCTCCAACTTTCAGAAAATTATATATTCGTGGAATCGGATGAGATTTAAATACAGTGAAACTCGTTTCTTTACAATAACGCATGATTATCTATCCTACTAACAAGACGTGGTAGTAATATTCATCTAGATTTATAAGTGAAAAGTACTAAATTTGACTCATTTAGATAACGAGTTTAATACCTAATTATTCATTACATGTTCAATGAAGTAGTTTAAAAAAAAAAAAAAAAAAAAAAAAAAAAAAAAAAAAAAACAAAAACAGTTGAGTTGTATATGTATTGTAAGCAATAGAAGTCAGGGATGAAGCAAACCATTGTACACTAACTTTGTTACCTAATTTTAATCATCTTGTGTTGTGGGAGACTTGTGGTACTTTTCACTGGGAATATCATGGCTTAAAATTATTAATTAACCCGTGTTCGTCTAATTGTTATTCATCAACCCACTTAGAGCACCGTTCGAAAACACGAAATAAATTGAATGAAATCCAAAACTATTGCAAGTTTTGAATAGTTTTCCGTGAATTGGGTTTTAGGCTATAAACACTGGCTTGAAAACTGAAAGAAACATCATCTTTGTCAATAATCAAACCTAGTGGTGGCTTGGACTCAATCTCAACGGTTGGGAATGGAATCTTCTTGAAGTTTTGAATCGCCGGATTCCACAAAACAAATGTTCGAATGAATATCAAACCGTTTTGGAGTGGCCCCGTATGAAAGTAGAAGCCCATGCATGCTTGTTTCAAAGGCTCCTCTCCGCTGCTGCCAATGGTATCGTCGTCGTGAAAGGGCAATACCAAGAACTCATCGGGTATATTCAATGATCAATGTTCTTGACTAAAATACTGCGGAAAGATCGAGTTGTTCGGAAGGAGCGTTGTGTTCATGAACGGTAGCATTTCAAACTTTGCAAACACACGTAGAACTCCTCAGAAGGGAGCCGTACAAGGACTTCAACAAGTAAGTCCGGCGGTAAGTCTGACACTTGAGGTTTAGGGTTAGAGTTCAGTTATGCAGTTTTAGGGTTTAGGCCCTAGGACGCCTTTTCTGTTCTGGAAACAGCGAAGCACGACCTTAACGAAACACGAAGCGGACTGGCCGGGTCAAGTCCAAATGAACCCAACCATTGTCAGCCCACATTTAGCTTTCGGATCCGACGCTTCGTGTGTTTCTTTCTTGGCTGTTGTCAATTTCCGTTAGGAGACAATTACATGCGGACCCCTAGAAATTGAGGTTTAGCCTACCGACGTTAGAAAGCTGTCCCCATCATTATAACTTAAAAAAAAAATAAAAAAATATGAAGCTTGAGAAAAAATTCACTACGGAACTCTCATAAGGGGGAAGTCGTATGCATTAAAAGTCGAATTCGTATGCATTAAAAGTCGTATGCATTAAAATGGATTAAAATACTGTGGAATTCGTTCCTTTGTGAAAGTATTAACTATCTATCAAAATTCTCTTGTAATTATTAGAGTATAAAATGCAGGGCCACTAGCAATAAGTTGTAGTAGTTTATTTTTAGTTAGAACTTGTAATTGAGTGGGTTTAAGTTCAACTCGTCTCAATAGCGAGTTTGATATGGTGATTGATATGCGGCTTCGTTCACATCCCTTACTACTTAGTAGGATATCGTTGCATATAAAACCAAATATATGAAACACTTGCAGAGATTGTGTTCCCATGTTGATTTTCTTCAACTGGTTTAATATAATGGCCAGAAATTGAAATCATATGTGTGAGATAAAAACGGATATATGAATAGCATCACCCAACATCTTAATCATGGAATAACTATTGATATAAAACAAGAAAAGGATTATTTTTAAATTAAATCAATCATCACATAATAATAATAACATAGCTAGTTAGGTTGTTGTATTAGAGAAATTAAACTCAACACCACGTGAAACTAGATTTGCACTTGATTACTTAAACAAGAAGCTGATTAAAGTCTTTTTTTTCCTGTTTAGTGTAAATCAACCCGACATTACCAAAGACTGTTCAAAAGGAGGGAAGGAATTCTTGTCTGTATCCATCGAATGGGAAGGATTTCTTCTCCATATTTCAACAAACTAGAAACAGGTTCACAATTCCCAACCCACATTTTTTTTACGAGTCAATTATAATCAGATACTGAACTCACTATTTATATCAATCGAACCCCTCAATTACAAATAAAAAAAAATATCAAAAACTGTAATGCTCATGACATGATTAATTCAATTTTAAATTGTTGACTTTGGTGAAAGAGTAACAATTGACCCATAGTCTTTGACACTCCAAAACGTTTTACATTTCTACACACGCAATGGAAGGAGGTCAGATGTTAAATTAGTTGTGTGAATTATTTAGACGTTAATTATTTTATAAATGATAAATTTTTTAAAAATAAATTAAAAATGGAAA
This sequence comes from Pyrus communis, assembly GCF_041283825.1. Classification (NCBI taxonomy): domain Eukaryota; kingdom Viridiplantae; phylum Streptophyta; class Magnoliopsida; order Rosales; family Rosaceae; genus Pyrus; species Pyrus communis. The sequence continues at coordinate 32,684,578 of NC_142579.1, forward strand.
AAGGATTGTTCAATACTAGTGATATTGGTGGAGCGGGATTAAAATTTAAAACTCCAACTGCATAAGATACACGTAACTAATTGAGATACAAGCCTCTTGAGTCAAAATATGACCTTGAAAATATGATTAATTTGGAATTTTATTTGAACGCGTATGAAATAGAAAAATCATGAAGTGGACAGGATAAGAATGAGAAGGGATGGAATCTGTTCTAATTTATACAGCAGGGTAAAGATTATAGTATACATATAAAATGACCAAAAAGCCCTTATCCCGGCTGGATGGTAGATACATACAATGCAATGAGTGCATTTTTGCGCACCACTATTTAGTGTAATGTATGTTCACCATCCTATTTATCATTGTTAGATGAATTTGAATTTTGAAATTTGTGTTTATCCACTACATGAATCTCGAAATTCAAATTTACCTAACGATACGAATAGGGCGATAAATATACAATGCAGTTTCCGAGCGGTCAACAATCCACATTGTCCGCATACTGAGGTTATATTTATTAGACTAGTTTTGTATTAATGCATCGAGTGCGTACAAAGTACAATTTGTACAAGCATCACCAGACGGCCGTCGCGGATTACGTCACAGCCAGAATCCACCATCTTCTCCTCTGCAAATTCAATCAATAACAAAGCAGCAGTTTCGGTTTTTGACAATTCCAGCCTCCTCAGCCGCCTCTCACTGTAAATTCAGGTGCTTTTATTTTCTTTTTCTTTTTTTCTGTTCAGCTGAGCTGCTTATAGATTCAGAGTACTGGTTTGTGTAGAGAATTTTAGATGTTGGGTTTTGAAGTTTGACTGGATTTTTGTACAAGTTTCTGGTTTTTGTGAATTGGGTTTTAAGCAATTCGTGAAAGTTTGGAACTTTTGGTGGTTTTAGGTGTTCGGATTGGTTTTTGAGGTACTTTTTCAGCTGGGTTTTCTGTGGAGCTTCTGAATGTTGGGGTTTTGAGTTGACTGGATTTTCATATGAGTTTGTGGTTTTGTGAATTGGGTTTCAAGTAATTTAGTAAAAGATTGGAATTTTGGTGCTTTGAGGTGTTGGGATTGGTTTTTGGGATACTTTTACCAGCTGGGTTTTAGATAGTTTTCCTATTTCCAGTTGTGAATTGGCTATTGAAGGCTTCGGTTGAATTCGTGGGCACGTCAAGAAATCGAATTCTCTAGTGGGGAACTATGTGAAGATATGTAACTCAATTTTCATCCGTTTCGTTTGATGAGGATTTCAACCACTGTGTAACGAATCGCAGTTCGAATTGCTCATTTCAGTGGCTGTTACATAAGAATCTTGCTGGTTTGGAGCAATTTGAGGTCCTAATTATCGGTAACAGTACTGGCAGGAACGAAAATTGTCAGTAACTTTGATCAGCTCCTTTTTTGTTTTTGGGATTCTCTCATCTGTCAATCTGGTGACCTGGGTTTTGTATAGGCTTTGGTTGAATTCGAAAGTGATGGCCAAACACTAAATTAGTGGGCTTTGGAATTTCTATAGAGGTTGAACTACATAAGGTCTGTGTTTTTCGCATACTCTGATCTTTGGGCCTTTCTTCGAAACAACTTGACAAAGAATAGAATAAAGTGAGATGTTCCATCATTCTGTCAGTCCCAAAACGGGAGTTGAACAGATTATCCCCTTAAGAATGGCCATCGCAGTGGTAAGTCTATTGCTGTTTGTGCAGTTGCCAGCAATCTTTGCCTCTGAGTGTGTTATACAGTCAAGGGGTTGTAGCGATCACATTGCCTATTCAAGTTCTCATGGTCACAAATTGTTTTACATAAATGGGAATTCAGTGGAAAAAACTTTATTCTGCACGGCTCTTCGGACATACTATGCAAATGGTTGCATTTTGGAAGGCGACCTTGGCGTTTACCATTGTGCATTGGACCTTTCACGTGGTATGATTGAGATGATATATTACTTCGGTTGCTTGTTTTAAGTTGATTTATTACTTATGTAAAGCTTTTAGGACCTTCATTAAGTATTGCTTCTCTTGCAGTTGATTTTCCCTTGAGGACGGTGAGGAAACTTTTGCAGAAGGAGTCAAAGGATAAATCTACTTTTGACAACAAAGAAAAGAAAGATTTTGCATCTCTGTCTGCAACGACAAAAGTCGGAATAGCAGCAAGTGGAATGTTTCTTGCGTGTTGTGTTTTTCTTTGTCCTTGCTTTTTCAAAAAAAGGAGAGAAAGTGCTCACAAAGTTATTGCAAAGGAGCCAAATTCAAGTGAGTCTCTTGCATTGGCCCATCTATCTACAATTCAGAGAACAAATGCATTTTTGTTGCTTCTTATTAGTTTACCTTCTATTAGTTTCCTCACTGACTTCTTTATTTTGTTATTGATGCTAAATTGATTATCCTTTTGCAGTGGATTCAGTTTCTTCTCTTGAAGTGAGTTCTGGTAAGATCCCGGCCAGTCCGCATCGTGCGCCACCAAGTCCGCATCGTGTGCCACCAAGTCCACATCGTGTGCCACCAAGTCCACATCGTGTGCCACCTAGTCCTCGATTTTCAATGTCTCCAAAACTCAGTAGACTTGGATCAGTGCATCTCAGTTTGAATCAGATTGCAAAAGCAACTCGCAACTTCTCTCAATCACAAGAAGTTGGTGAAGGAGGTTTTGGAACTGTATACAAAGCCCGGCTAGATGATGGCCAAGTGGTTTCCATTAAACGAGCAAAGAAGGTATGGACAGTTCTATGTTAAAACTTTGTTGAGGGTTTTCAATGAAATATTGGTAATTCCCAGTTTGTTTATGAATGGATCCTTCGGGCCCTAACGGTGACTTGACTAGTTGCGTGTACTGGGTTCAGTTAGAAAACTAACATGCTGAAGTTGTATGTGTGTGACGTGGTTCAATATTTCAACATTGAAGTAGGCTTACATAGTCGGATTTCTGCATAGCATTATTTGTTGTGGAATTACTAGTGTTCATGGTGGCAATATTTCTATTGAACACTCAAGTGGATTTTTAAGGAAGTTTTTATTCTCATGTCAGTGATTCAATCAAATGATTGCTATTTTGTTAACATGGAAACTTTGTAACAGGAATACTTTGAGAATTTACAAACTGAATTCAGCAGTGAAGTTGAACTGCTTGCCAAAATTGATCATCGAAATCTGGTAAAGCTACTAGGTTATGTTGAAGAAGGAAATGAGCGCCTTATCATTACAGAGTATGTCGCAAACGGTACTCTTAGAGAACATCTGGATTGTAAGCTTACTCAAATCCTTTCATAACATTAGCTTGTTCTGATTTATAAAGTGATGAGATCGTAAATAATTATGCTGCTACACTGGCAGGTCAGCATGGGAAAATCCTAGAGTTCAACCAGCGACTTGAAATTGCTATCGATGTTGCTCATGCCCTTACCTATCTTCATTTATATGCTGGTAACAAACTCTTCATTTAATACATGCATCACAGTTTTTGCTTAAGTTTTATATTTCGGGATACAAATGAAGAATTGGTTTCAATTTGTAAACCTGATTGATGCCTAATCTGTTATCCATCTCGCAACAGAAAAGCAAATCATCCATCGAGACGTGAAGTCCTCCAACATTCTTCTGACAGAAAGCATGAGAGCCAAAGTGGCAGATTTTGGATTTGCAAGGCTTGGCCCAATGGACTCAGATCGAACACACATTTCAACCAAAGTGAAAGGAACTGTCGGTTATCTTGACCCTGAGTACATGAAAACCTATCAACTCACCCCAAAAAGTGATGTTTACTCGTTTGGGATCTTACTAATAGAAATTTTGACTGGCCGTCGTCCAGTGGAGTTGAAGAGATCTGTTGAAGAGCGGGTGACCCTCAGATGGGTAAGTTGCGCCACTAAGAAATATTGATGAAAAATAGTAGTCAACATTCAACGAGATAAAAATCACTAATTATATAGTGTGCTATTAAAATGTGATATGATTACGTGGTATTATAATGTCATGTTATTGTAACGATTATGTCTGGTTTCAACATTTCGCAGGCCTTCAAGAAGTTGAATGAAGGGCGCGTGGCGGAAATGGTTGATCCTTTGATGGAGGAAAATATAGATGCAGAGGTTCTGATGAAAATCATCGATTTGGCTATCCAATGTGCAGCCCCCGTCCGAGTTGATCGGCCAGAGATGAAATCGGTGGGAGAGCAGTTGTGGACAATAAGGGCAGACTACCTCAGAAGTGTCAAGAGAGGGCAGTAGAGAAATCTTTCTCCGTTCTTATTCCCTCACTTTTGTTTTCAACTTACCATGTAAAATTTGATTTGGTCAGACTCACAGACACAAGTTTGCTTTTCGTTTTGGCCATTTTCTCGACATCTTTTTCGCCTTGAACATACTTTGGATGTGTAATTCTTTGATTACCAAATCTAGCGTCTCTTTATAACAATCGAAGCAAGTTCCGACAGGGTTCCAAATTTTTTATTTTCGCCGAGATTTCGCATGTTTAACTTCCGGCAGCGGTTGTTTAGCTGTAATTTCTTCACTATCCTGTTTTTGATCAACCATTTAGTTGGGAAAATTAACAAGTTAAACTGTAAAGATCTATGAGACACTGGGACCGTCGTAAATAATAGAAGAAAAAAGTAACTAAATTATAGCTTTTTACAGTTGCACCCTGTCTTATTTTCCTTGTATTTGGCTGGGTACAAATAATTTCATCAGGGAGCAAAATTTCCACCTTTCCTGGTTTATCATGTTATCTAACGATATAAACTACTGCCCTTCCGGTCTTGAGCTCTCGAGGTCATGACAAACTTTGAAAAATAACGAGATACCGGACGTGTCATGATTTCATACCGTCAAATGAAGATTATTTACGAGACCGTCTTCGGGGGGAACTACAATGCTAGGCTGAAAATGCCCCTAAATGAGTTTCGGCGGAGATGGCAGCTGGAATCTTAATCTTTTCCACCTGCTACTCACCAGCATAGGGTGCAAGCTCAATATATGTTCTGGCATGAAGTCGTGCCTCGTCAATATACCCACCACGGGAGTTCTCTGCAATCAAGCAGTGTAGATATTGCAAGCAATTTGTAAGAAAACTGCTATACCTTAGAGGGATTGATAAATAATTAGCATAAGATCGTGCTGTTAGCTACAAAAGCTTCAAGGAATTTGCACTTACATTGGACAGCTTGGGTATCACAAGAAGGTGCCTTAAGCCAACTTCTCGGAAAAGTATAAGAGCCTTTGCCAGTGACATCGTTTCCACAACAGTATAAGGTGAAGTATTAGTAAAGGGATGCAAGTCGATGAACATTTCCATCTCTTCCTCGGTTAGTTCTATATCTTCTATCTTGTCCCCTTTGCCTGAACCCCTCTTGGCAAAATCCACTGATGAGAAGAGTTTAAAAGAATCGGTGCTCACGAGAACTGGGTTGGACACAAATGCTTTCTTCTTCAGCAATTCAATAAGATGGGCACGGAGGACTATACCAAACAAAACAGGCGTTTCAGAAAGCGGAGGCTCATCAATCACAGGGAACCCATTATGCCCTGTAGTACGGAGGATGTGTACTATGTTACCAACCTTCTCAATGCCTTGAAATAGTTGAAGTGGCCCTGTTACCACATCTGCTACTGTCAGCTGCCGCATATATGGTTCAACATGACTTTCCAGATAGGGAAGACCCTTTGCTTTCATAATAAGATCATATATATTGCTATTGAAAGCATCTGCCGTTGTCTTTGAAACAAGAAGAACCACCATTATTAATGGCAGCAATAACAGATTATTGGTCAATTCCAGAATAATTACACATAGAGAGACCGTCATCCTCATGGTTCCACCAAGAAGAGCAGCAGCACCCAGCACAGCATATAGACCGTGATTGAGATTCGAGTGTTTACCAACCAGCATTCCAAAAAAACGCCCATAAGATGCACCAGTCACAATAACAGGTACGAAAAGACCAGCTGGCACAACCACGCCGTAGCTAAAGATACTCAAGAAAAAACAGGTGACGAAAAATATGATCATCGAGGAATATTGAAACTCAGAATCAGTATTCTTGCTGAAAAGGTTTCTAATAGCATCATCATTCGTGTTAAATATGAGGCTGGCAAGGTCATTATAGTGACCAGCAGGACATTGAAACTTCTTGTAGTTACCAGACCGTCCAATGGTAGGGCAGGCTTCTACTGCATCACGTGGGCAAGGTCGACAAGTTGCAAGCCACGGTAATCCAAAAAGAAGACAAGATGTGAAAATGGAGACTGTACAAGCTATAAGAATTTTATAAACGACACCTCTCCTGGCCAAAGGAAAACATCAAGGGGATCTCAGTCAGCAAATATAGTGTTTTAGAACATTTTGAAAATACTAATCTGTGCATGCGTGACTAAGCTGAAGTGCTTACTCATGGATGATATTGTATATTCGGATAACTTTTGTTAATAGAGAATTGTATAGGCTGCCCAATATGCCGCCTACAAACCCAAGGAGAAGCACCGGAGGCACATCGGTAATGTGATATGATATATTTGCTGAATAGACATCAAACATTATCAGCCCCCCAGTACCAAAAAGCCCACATTTTCCGCTGTAGCAAACATCAATCAGAGCTCGAAGAACAATTGCGATTACAGCTGTTGTAAAGAAAGCTCTCCACAGAAGGGCACTTCTCCACCTACAAAACAAAAACTTGGTTGAATAAAATGTGCCAATCCGCTGGATCCCAATATGTATGGTTAAGTATTGAATATTGATACAAACGGAAACACTTAGTATATATATGCAATATATATATATATATATATATATATATATATATATATATAATTGGAAATCCATTTTACACCCGTATGTCACGAATGCAAAGTGACGACATGTAATTGTATAGGATGTTTAGTATAAGAGAATTCAACTTGTTAGTGCTATGAATGAAAAGCAACGACCAAACAAACGAGTTCAGATAGAAAGCTTGATGTACCAAGATGCCATTTCTTCAAAAACAAAGAGTACCCCACCGACAGGGGAACGAAAGGATGCACCAATTCCAGCAGCTGCTCCACACGTTACGAGATCCCTACGATCGCGATCATTCTTGAAATATCGCAGCCATTTCCATGTCAAGCCATGCTTCTTCGATCCTCCCTGACCCAACAATGATGCAACACACGCACCGGTATGCACCATGGGCCCTGCCTTTCCAATAAGAAGAGAGGACGACACTGCAGTAACACTGCCAACAATCTGAAACAAAAGAAAATTATGAAATTTTGCAATCCGAATTTCAGTTGAGATCATAAATTATCATATGCAGAATTCACATAATATTTCAATAAGTAGGTTCGGATTACATGAGTGTGTAATTGTAATACCAACTATCAAGTTGCTAACTTTCGAACATATTAAACAAAACTCAGTTCACAACGGAAATTGGCAAAAGCTGCTTTGCTGAAAAGCAATTTACACAATCCAACAGCACTTATAAAAACAAAAGCAGAGTCAATAGGTCACCTTAACAAGCAAAGTCTTTATTGAATATATTCCGGGCGCATCGACGCCGTTCAGGTACGCCTTCACCTCCGGTATACCGGACCCTGCGGCGGCGGGCGCCACGAAAGCGGTGACCACAACCGCGAATAAAGTCAAACCCAAATTTGAGAAGAAGAAGACGGCAAAAGCCAGCCAAAACCTGTAAAATCCCCAACAACAAAAAGCAAAATTGAAGACAAAAAATCCACAAAAAACAACCAAAATTCAATCCTGAAGTGAAAGTAGAGCAACCTGCGCTGCAACATCATGTTGGACGTGACAACAAACTTAATGCCGGCGATGTTTTCGACGGCGAGGTTGTTGCAGAATGCAATGAGTCCGACGACGATGCCAACAAGGAAACACGAGACCCACTTCATGAATATGTACTGTAACACGTGGGCTTTCCCGCAACTCCGCCAGTCCTGCTTGAAGAACTCGTTCTCGAGAATCTCGTAATCGAGGCTCTCGATTGGGCGGACATTGGCGCCGACCAGCGCCACCTGCGACGTGGAGTTCGGGGCGTACCGCTGGCGCGAGATTAACGGGGCGGTGATGGATTCCGGGTCCTCCGCCGCATTGAGGCTGGCGTTGGTGTTGCCGTTGATGAACATGGTTCTGTGTTTTAGGGGTCGCGGCGGCGGACGGGCGGAGCGTTTAACTATGTGTTATGAGTCAGAACTCGAACTCGGGTGGAGTGTTGAGAGTAAAGTGGCTGTTTGTGTTTGTATATGTTTTTGTGTTGGTGGGCGCTCCCTCTGTCCCTGTCGATTCTTATTTGCAGAGTTTGCTGGAATCGGTACTCTTCCGCTATTGAGCAACGATACGCTGCTCCCGCTTCCAATTTTGGTTCTATTAAATAGTTTTTTTTTTTTCCGTCTTTTATCGTGTTAAATACATGTAAGCATTTTAATTAAATTCGTGTTTAAAAACGAAATAATTTTTTAATTACAATTATTTCTTTAATTATTCAAGTTCTCGCATCCTAATTCGGATTACTTTATGGGTTGCGGTACTCTTGTTTTGTCGTTTTGAAAGTGTAATATGATGTACGTTTATTGTTTTGAAAGCTCTTAACTGTTTTTTAAACTAACAACGCTTCCTATTTTTGTCCGAAAATCGGTTCGATAAGCACGAATCAAAGGAAAAACCCAAAGGGAGAAACATTCTAATTCATATAAACAGAGGAGTATCAATCCATACGCGTAAGGAAGACCATCGTGAATAAACATAAGCTAAAAACTAACATGCAAGCAGACGATGATAACAAAGTTAAATTGTCATATCATACATATCAATAAGAGAATCGGATTCTTTTCGCACCCAAAGGAATTGACTCCAATGATCAAATGATCCGGACCATTGAAATTTGATCTAACGGTTACAATTATTATAATTTTCATAAGCTAAAAACTAACATGCAAGCAGACGATGATAACAAAGTTAAATTGTCATATCATACATATCAATAAGAGAATCGGATTCTTTTCGCACCCAAAGGAACTGACTCCAATGATCAAATGATCCGGACCATTGAAATTTGATCCGACGGTTACAATTATTATAATTTTTAAAGGATACCCTGTTTGTAGCTGTTGGATCAAATTTCAATTGCCCAGATCATTTGATAAGTGGGCTCAGTTTCTTTGAATCCGAAGAGAATCCAATTCCATCAATAATGTAAACCATTACAGAAGTATCAAGAAAAAGAATAAAGATTGGCACAACATAAACACTTTCCAAAATTAAAAACTTTAAATACTAAATTGCTTTATTGTATAACTGATTATTCTCGTGACACGATAAAAATGCATTTCATGGTCAACAATTAGTAATGAGTATTGTCACAGGTCAATTCTTAGTAAAGATTGGATACTCCGACCACTTTCCATCTTTTTCTTTTTGAAAGTATGAGTCGAAATCAAAGTGGGATTTTTTGAAAAAAAAAAAGTAATTGCTCAGGGAAAAAGGACATACCCAAAAATGAACAATAGCTAAAGTCTAAATTTGATGCAAAAAACTAAAACTGAAATATGTCTTTCCTAATTGTCACAAACCCAGGGTGTCCGTGAATAACGAATATTACTAAGTTAGTGACATCGCATCGTACATGACAAATTCTGCTATAATACTTTTTAATTTAATACAACGTTATATTTATATTAAGAGTATAGATCGACTAAAGCACACAAGTTATAATAATTTAGTATCGAATTCGTTATGTACAAGAGTCGAATATAAAATCTCTCACTTACACATAAAATATATATATTCGAATAGTAGTACTAAATGAATGTTCCTTTTCTCCTCGTTAATTAAACATCGATTGTCTTTCAAAAAAATCATTTTGTAACTGTCACATCTCAGACCGGCTCCGTCGTAGCACGATATTATCTACTTGGGGCCCCAGCCACGCCCTCGTGGTTTTGTTTCTGAGAACTCACACGAGAACTTCCCAGTGAGTCACCCATCCTGGGATTGCTCTCGCTCAAATTCACTTAACTTCGGAGTTCCGATGGAATCCGAAGCCAGTGAGTTCCCAAAATGCCTTGTGTTATATGGAGGTGGGCATGTACATATAAGGCATATCACCCCCTCTTCAGAGCCAGTAACTTTGGAGTGTCGATGTGGGATCTTACAATCCACCCCCCTTAGGGACCCGACGTCTTGATCAGCAAACTCGCACCACACGGCAGAGTGGCTTTGACACTATTCTGTCACATCCCAAACCGATTCCACCGTAGCACGATATGATCCGCCTTGGGGCCCAGCTACGCCTTTATGGTTTTGTTTCTGGGAACTCACACGAGAACTTCCCGGTGGGTCACCTATCATGGGATTGCTCTCGTCCAAACTCTCTTAACTTCGAAGTTCTGATGGAATCCGAAGTCAATGAGTTCCCAAAAGGGCTCGTGCTATATGAAGGTGGACATGTACATATAAGGCACATCAACCCATCTCCGTTGGTCGATGTGGGATCTTACCGTAACACAACTTGTTCCTTGTTTTTATTTAGCACCTAATATAAATTATAATCGTTCGAGGATTTAAAAAAAAAAAAAAAAAAACTATTTTATAACTAAATTGTTATTTTGCTACTTTAAGAATGTTAAGGAGACACTCTCAAAAGTGAGACTACTCATGTATTAAAAAAACTAAAACTGAAATATGTCTTTCCTAAATTAAAAAAAAAACTATTCATGTATTTTATAAGTGGTTGTCTAACAATAGCTAAAGTCTAAATTGAATGCAAAAAACTAAAACTGAAATATGTCTTTTCTATTTGTCACAAACCCAGGCCGTCCGTGAATAAGGAATATTACTAAGTTAGTGACATCGCATCATTCATGGCAAATTTTGCTATAATACTTTTTAATTTGCAAATTGTTATTTGCACTCCACAATTTTTATTTTGCACTTCAAAATGTCTATAATTAGAAAGAAAAATACACTTGTGAGGAATGTAAAATGAAATTTTTGAAGTGCTAATAACACTTCCCTTTAATTTAATACAACGTTATAATTATATTAAGAGTATAGATAGACTAAAGCACACAAGTTTTAATAATTTAATATCAAATTCATCATATACAAAAGTCAAAATTAAAATCTATCACTTACAATAAAATAAAATAAATAAAACTATTTTCAAATAGTAGTACTAAATGAATTTTCCTTTTCTCCTCATTAATTAAATATCGATTGTCTTTCGAAAAAATCATTTTGTAACACAACTTGTTCCTTGTTTTTATTGAGCACCTCATATAAATTATAATCATTCGAGGATTTAAAAAAATACTATTTTATAACTAAATTGTTATTTTTCTACTTTAGGAATGTTAAGGAGACTCTTTCAAAAGTAAGACTATTCATGTATTATATGTTACATCGTTGTTTAACATCAAATTTCACATGCCAACATTATAAACATTGTGCCAAAAACATGAAATGACATAGAGTCAATAAAGAGTCTCACTTTTGAAAGAGCCTCATTAATATTTCTTTGCTTATCACATAAATGTATTATATACAATCAATCATCATCTCAACAGTTGCATGATAATTGTATTAAATATATGTAATTATTACAATTAAATTCATAATTTCTAACTAAAAGTACAAATAAAATATTAGAAAATTAGTAATTTCTAACTAAAATAGATAAAAATAAAAAAAATAAAAAAGATGATAATAAACAAAACAAAAAAACATTTGACCCCTGAATTTTTTTTTTAAATGTCACGTGCACAACACGTGGTGTGGTTGAGTGTGCGAAGTGTTTATGTGATGAGAGGCCGCATGCGGTTGTCCTCATGCAGAAAACGTAGGCGCGAGCGTAGGACGTGGAAACTTCGCACGTGTGGGCCCCGTGGTGGTACGTGTGGCGGAGCGCCGAGGTGTTGGTTCATTTACGCGGCTGGCACATGTCTCGACGTGACCCCCGTACGGCGTCGTCTCTTCATTCGTTCTTCAGCCAAATCCCAACTTAACGAAAAGAAAGGAACATGTAGGGCCCCTCTAAGATCGCGTGCCCAAGGCAAAATATAAGTGGTTATCATTACCTAGTACTTGCCAAATTATTAGGCTAAACCTTAAGGACAAGGATTGTTTGCCCTCCGTGCTCTTTTATTTGTGTGGTCACAGTTAAATACGTCAACATTTTATATTACTATTTATTTTTGTCTTATTATTTTTATAAAAAAAATATATAAAATGTTAACGTGGTTTAACCGTGACCACACAAAACAAGAAAGCACGGGAGGGCAGACAATCCTTATCCCTTCAACCTTGACACCAGTTGGTTGCTGAATTTTAGGAATTTAGAGTCTTTTATTTATTTATTTTTTTTAAATTTTTTTGTCGAAAGACATAATTTAATAAAGATGAATAAAAATACTCACATCTTCTGCAGAGGTGTTAAACAAGAAATCTAACCAAGAACGTTCCAAATAGAAAAACCCCATGCAAAGCAGTAAATGCAGCAACCTTATAAGCTGTCATGTTTCCATAACATTTGACAAAAAGAAAGTTCACCACACCAATTTGAGCAACTAACAACCTGATATCATGAAGATAGCACTCAAGAGTCACATCTTCAGATTTCAGCCCGTGAAGCATTTGCACCAAGAAAAATAGTCAATAAAAAAGACCTCAAATTTCATTTACCGTATTTCCTTTTCAATCGTTAGAATGCGTAATGCGATTAAACATGTATTAATTGTTCATAAACGACGACATGTATATAGGATTTTAAACTCGACCAGAAGAACTAATGACGACAAAATAGCTCTCCATTGACTGAAAAGCAATTTGCTTAGTTTTGGGCCGTTTATTTAACACGAATTGGAAGAGTTGATATCCACGTAAAGTTACCGCTCCAATCTGCACTGTGTCAAGAAATGGCCCAATATAGATGGGACTTAATGGAACATAAAAAAATGGATCTAATGTATCCAACTGGATTCTCTCTGGATTCTTTTGGTGCGGATCCTAGAGAATAATAAATCATGTTTGTTCGTCGTATATCGTATTGTTAGTTTTTGTCAAGTACTTTTTGTATTTAATTTTAAATAAAAATTTCAGAATGAGGATCCGATGTAAGTTTTAATTTTACAAGTATACAATATTCTAAATTACTTTTATTTGCATAAAACAAAAATTAACCTTGAGTACAATATTATATGTACAGTACCTTGGCCAGGGGATTACAATATTTTGATTTTGATGTATTCGTGTTTTGTTGAAGTTATTGAGAGCAATCTCTTGTGTAGTATGATTTGGGAAAACTTGGTGGGGTTTTTTATTTTTTATTTTTTTATTTTTATGAAACTGATTTCATAAGTGGCCCAAAACATCTTTAGAGCCCATAAGGTACAAAAATGGGCTTCTAATTCAAATTGGGCTAAAAAGGAAAATGTGTTTGAGTTTTAGCATAATCAATTCCAAAAGATAGGTCTTTTTTCAACGTTTCTTTTAAGAGAAATGCTAAGGAAACTCTCTTAAAGTGAGAATTTTTATTGCTTTCTGCCACCTTACACTTTAACATTAATTTTTCTGTCAATATTAGTGCAAGTGGTGAAAGAGAGTCCATGTAGTGTTCCATTTTAGAGAAAATCTCCTTAGCATTTCTCTTCTTTTAAATTCCACTCAATAATGTCATGTCTTTTCCCAATTTCTTCTTTTTTCTTTACATTTAGTATTCTTTCCCTAAAATAGGCTTCATTAAGACTTAACCTCAAACAAATATACATAAGAGGTTTTTTTTTTTTTTCAACATAAAATGATATAAGATGGATTACTCAACCAAAAGTCCAAAACAATCTAAAAAATACAAAAATACAGATAAAAAGTTTCAAACGTTCAATGAAAGCATCAAATTTCAGTTTGGCCAACTATGGACTCGTTTAAGGATGATTTTAAAATGGGGTGTGCTATCTACACACCCCTTTTTACTTCTCACACACCCTTGTTAATTTCTATCCGTTGATCTTCTTCAATTCATCCGATCTAACGGTTAAAAACCAAAAAGATGTGGGAGAAGTAAAAAAGGGTGTGCGGATATCACACCCATTTTAAAATAACTGAAAGTCTTTCGATGAAAATGTATTTAAAACCAATCCTTAATAAAAAAATCCAAATAGATTATGAAAAAGCACTTTAAATGCTTCCGGCAATAAGCACATATATAGTGTTTCTTCCAAAATCAATTTCACCAAAAATAGCATTTAGTCACTTTAAAAACATTTTCAAACGAGCTTCAATGCAAGATTTTGTTTTTCTTTTCATTTGAAATTAAAGATTGAGTAAAATACAAACAAAAGGATCGATGTCATAAGATTGGGAAAAGGATTCTCTCCGGATCCTTTTCATCAAATTCACCCATCAATCAATCTGGGTCCTTGAAATTTGATCAAACGGCTAAAGTTATTATAAATTTTAAAAAGGGTCTCTATTTTTAACCGTTTGATCAAATTTAAAAAATCCGGATTAATTCATACGGTGGATTTAGTTTTTTTTTTTTTTTTGGAGGAAACCAGAAACTAGCATTCAAGGGCATAAAAGGCAGAGGGATACAAAGAGAGCCTAACGCGAGGCCAACAACTGAAGCAACACAAACAAAGCAGCAAAGGGGCTAAACAAGGACACTGGAACCAAATTCAAGTGTTACCCCAAGAACTGCTCATAAAGATGAAAGGGGACAAGGCAAACCATTTCTACTCAAAACATGAACCAACAAAGATGGAGGTCTGAGGACCTAAACATAATTGCATATCTTCGTAATATGACGCGACACCAAGAAATTCGCCGCATGGTTGGCTTACCTGGGAATCCAAAACCAACGACAGTCATGGAAAGCTTCCCCATACTGTTTAACTCGAGATAAGGTGGGAAAAACCTCCTATCTGCCAGCATCCGATGAATGGGATAAAAATGAAATCGTGTCCTTCGAGTCAAATTCAAGAATTACCTGTCGAAGCCCTAACACAATAGCAAGCTCACAACCATGCAGCGTAGCCACAACTTATGTGGTAGCACCATTAGGAGCAAAGAGACCGTGCTGCAACAACAAAGAGACCTCAGGGTCCATGAATCACAACTCCAACAAAACCCTTCAGCGTTAATGAAGACCAGCTGGCATCCACATTTACCTTGAGGAAGAGAGATGTGGGAGGTGACCAAACAACCGTTGGGGCCGCCACCCTAGAAAGAGCTGGGCTGGAAATAGACGGAGGAGCATTCACATGCAAAAAATGCAGAAGTCGAGGTATAAATGGTAAAAAGGACCTAAGAATGGTTGATTGAAGATTGATTATATAGAAATTGGCATCTAGCTTTCCAAATATGACAACAAGTAAAAGCCACATGGGAAAGAAAAAAGTAGTGCTCCTCATTCGATCCCAATCTTGTCGTCGCAATGGTTGAGAACTACTTAAGCCAAGAAGAAATGTGAGTGCGATTAATTCGATAGTTAAGAACATCACCAAACCAAATAAGCTCCACCCAAGGACATATAAAAAGGAGATGTTCCACAAATTCTGGTTAAGAATTACAGATTGGACATCGTGGTGATGGAGCACATTTCCTTCTAAATAAGTTATCCATTGTAGCCAGAGCTCAATGAGCTAGTCTCCACATAAAATGTCGAAGTTTTGGAGGGGTACACAATTTCCAAATAATGTGCCAAACCTGTCGTGAAGGGGTATGAGAAGAAGAGGGTCGAGGATCAAGCTGAGGGCCATGTAAAGACTATGCAAAGTAGTACTGTTGACCTTAAAAATTACAAAGCCTATGTGGCACGCAGGCCGAGTAACTAATAAGCTAACTACGTCATTCGGTTGAATGCGGGGTGTGCCAATTCGTCGGCCGAGCTCGACCGAGGAGTAAAATTTATTGATGTTGCGTTGAGCATGTTGCTGACTTCTTTATCCTACGACTGCGGCCGAGGAATGAACAAATCTCGGCCTTCTGGTTCTCGAGCCTGAAGACAAGACTACTAGTTCTGCGAAGTTCACGAATTGTCGGCGTCAGATTCGGTCATAGTGATTATATTCATGAGAGTATAAGCACGTCGAATCGACACCAGATTATATGGACACAAGTATTCAAAGGTAATGTGTGTCTTGATGGTTAATGTGGTTCGGCCCTCAGAATGCCGAACTCTAAAACTTACTTGGGAGTATCCAATCATAAAACCACTCGGCGTTTAATGCACCGAATGTTGTAACTCGTAACACCTTACTTCGCCAAAAAGGCTAATAAGATGACCTTTGCCAATAAGGATTCAGAAACCCTTCTTGATCGAGACTTGGATAGGTAACCAGTCGGCCTCGACGCAGTGCTGTTTATCCAAATTGAAGGTTCTCCTCGGTCGGCTGATTCTACGGCAACAATGCTGTTTATCCAAACTGAAGGTGTTCGCCGGTTGCCTTCACAGTGCTATTTATCCAGACTGAAGATGTGTCGGCGGGAAAAAGGAAATAAAAAATCTCAAGATGTTTGAGAGGTTTTGCGCAGGGCAGTTGTGTGTTGAATTGGAGGTCCCTGAATTGCAACCTCTTTTCTCTATTTATAGCAGCAAAACCCAATCCTAACCATACTCGAACTAGGACTCCTTACCCCAATCCAACTTATCTCGACCAATCCCACTTCTATTAGGATTTTGAATTCCACCTCTTACTAGGCCACATTCACCTCCACTTTCCGATATCCTTATCTAGCCGAGAATCTTTACTGCATCAGGACTTAACCACTTCATTCATCTGCTTCACAATAGGGCCCACCCACTTCCTATTCATTTGGAACATTCTTTTCCAAACAGGGCTTGGCTGACTTTTAGTTAGGCGGCCTATGAACCGGCTGGTTTGTAGAAATCCTCAAACAGAGCTTTTGGGCCGAGAACAATTTCATACTCGACCCAACCCAATAATTTTAGGTCCAAACAAGTACCCAGACTTTACCGCATATGACCTGTATTTGGTGGAAGGCCAAACCAGACGATCATTGCAACGAAGATCTCCAAGATGAGTAGCCAAAATAGCAGCCATTTCCTTAGACGACAAAAAAGGGTGAAGGAAGCTAAGGTCCCACGAACGGGAAGAAGGATTGATGAGAAATTGAACCCGAGTGGTCCGGGTGACCGACACATCTCCACAGGGCATAAGGTGACCCAACGGAAGAGAAGGAAGCCATTTATCCACCCATAAACGAACAGAATTCCCGTTCATGATTTGCCAATTTGCCTGTTTCATCAAGAGATCATGACCGACTAAAAGGATTTAGTTGAGTAAAATACAAACAAAAGGATCGATGTCATGGACAAATAGGTGGCGCATAGCAGCCACATGGCCAACGGTCGCTTGTCCTACGTTAACATTTTTAATCCCATCTCATGCATGAAAAATAAAAAATGAAAATAAAAAAAAGAGAGATCCGAAATTTTAAATTATTTATTTTGCTTTTTAATTGACTTGTAGTCTTGTCGGCAAGGCAAAGAATTTCGCTTTCACTTTCTCAGTCAGAGACAGCCAGTGCCCGCCCTCCACCTACCGATTCTTCCGCCCAAGTCCTCATTACACCAAAGAAAAATAAGAAAATTGAGATTAATTACCTTAATTAACACTCCATAATCTCAATTATATATATTAGCATTTACGACTCCATATCCCCGGTCCCCAGTCCCCAGTCCCTCTCTCTCTCTCTCTCTCTCTCTCTCTATCTCTGTCTCTGTGTCTGTCTTACCAACCGACTAAGCTTCCCCAAATCTCGACCAAACCGATGGCCTTCGTTTTCGGATTAGTGCTCGGAATACTTGTCGGGCTCGCAATCATCGTCCTCTTTGTTCGGTTCGAGAACCACCGGTCCAAGCTCCGGTCCGAGCTCGCCACCACTGTGGCTGCTTTTGCTCGAATGACCGTCGAGGATTCCAGAAAGCTCTTGCCTCCTCAGTATTACCCTTCCTGGGTCGTCTTCTCTCACCGCCAGAAGTTGAGCTCCCAACTCTCTCTCTCTCTCTCTCGCTCGCTAGAATCTCCCGGGACTAATGTGTTTTCTTTGAAATTTTCAGTTGGGATGGCTCAATTCTCACCTCGAAAAGATGTGGCCTTATATCAATGAGGTAAAAATCCATCTGGGTTTTCTGCATTTTTTTTCAAAATTTTGTGAGTTTGTTAAATTTTGATGATCTTTTGAGGTGGGTTTCTAAAATTGGTGGTGTAGGCAGCGTCTGAGCTGATAAAGACTTCAGCGGAGCCAATTCTGGAGCAGTATAGACCAGTCATATTGTCCTCGCTCAAATTTTCCAAGTTTACTCTTGGTACGGTGGCACCTCAGTTTACAGGTGAGTTCAATTCATTTAATGATTGAAAAAAAAAAAGTTCTCTCTTTTGAATTCTTTGTGCTTGTTTGGAAAGTGGGTTTTCCTTATTTGTCACAAAGATGTCACATTTCCTTATTTTTTACCACAACTTGATTGAGTGTGTAGGTAATCCCTAAATATATCTATAATTCATTAATCTAGACATACTGGCACAAAACCAAGCGCAATGGCGTTCTAATATTCATACAACCTGGGATAAGGCTTTGTTGTTTTTTGGTTGTATTCCATAGATGATAGCTGATTAAAATCTTCCATTTTGTTATGGCTTTAGTGTCATTAAAAACGGGAGCTTTAAATGAAGGGTTTGCAAAGCAATAAGCATTCATTAATGTTGGGGTTCTAATGAGATGGTTTCTTTCATTAGGGGTTTCTATAATTGAAGATGGAGGTGACAGTATCACTATGGAGTTGGAAATGCAGTGGGATGGAAATCCAAGTATAATACTTGCTATCAAAACTTTAGTTGGTGTAGCACTACCGGTGCAGGTAATCTGCAACTTAATGCCTACTTGCTTCAGTCAGTGTAGGTTTTTTCCAAAGCTCATGATGATAATACATACAATTTTGTGTCTGCATATGTCGATTTCAGGTGAAAGATATTGGATTCACGGGGGTATTCAGGCTGATTTTTAAGCCTCTGGTTGACGAGTTTCCGTGTTTTGGAGCTGTTTGCTATTCATTGAGAGAAAAGGTAGCATCCATTTCAAGTTCCAAGTGTAAAAGAATTTTAAAGGGAGAAGTTTTGTACAGATAATATAATTCATTTTACACATGAAAAGGGAGTTCCATGAGACGAAGGTTTGCACTAACATAGCATATTTGTAGGATTATTTATATTCTGTTAGTGAATAGCTAGCTATGCAATTAGATTACCAGAGACACTCAACAACACTAATGTAGCAACTGTGTTGTTTTATTTGCAGAAAAAGTTAGATTTTAAGCTTAAGGTTGTGGGTGGCGACATATCTACATTACCTGGGATATCCGATGCAATTGAGGTTTGAACTATTCCATTAATTTTTCTTTCATTAATTGAGTCTTGCACTTATGTATGATTTTATAATGTCTTGTGACATGATCTTTATTTGAGTACTTGCATGAGTTGGAAACGTAAATGTCATACTTAATGTTCTGTCTTGTAGTGAAAATTTCAAGTATCAGTTGGGAAAACAGTATTTAGGATTGACCTGGTCAATGGAGCTAGGATTTAGAATTACAGAGTGCTGATACTCCCGTAAAAGTGTGCCTTCAGTTCAAGATGAGGTTGTAGTGTTTCCATTATTGTCTGGAATATGCAGACATCGGGTTCCATAGATCCTTGCTTGTGAATTACATTAAACCAATACCAATTGTGAAACGGCTGCACTGGATGAGTTTGCAAGAAATGTATAGTAGTCCACTAGTCTTTCAGCAATATAAGACTTAATTGGTCTTATTTCATGCATGATTATCGTGCATGTTTTGCATAATATGCAGGATTTGTTTTATCATACATACTTGGTTTAATTGAGATGCAAAATTTTTATACAGGGGACCATACGGGATGCTGTTGAGGATTCAATTACATGGCCTGTTCGGAAGATTTTTCCCATTTTGCCCGGGGATTACAGGTAAAGCAGAACGCACAGGATTGTCCCTATGTCACCTATCAATATTGTTAATCGTTTATTCTATGGTTTATGTTTTCAGTTTATGGTTATTTTCTTCATATTTTGATTAACTTCATTTGGTTAGTGATCTGGAGTTAAAGCCAGTCGGAGTGCTAGAGGTGAAACTTGTGCAGGCAAAGGAGTTAACGAATAAAGACATGGTGGGAAAATCAGATCCCTTTGCAAGACTATATATACGACCTTTACCAGACAGAATGAAAAGAAGCAAAACAATTGTAAATTTTGGATCCTCTTATATATCCATTCATTTTACTTATTTGTTTTTCTTTTAATTAGTTTTGAAGAAATTCTATGTTTTTGTCTTCCTCTACAGAACAACGATTTGAATCCCATCTGGAATGAGCACTTTGAATTTATAGTTGAAGATGAAACGACTCAACATTTGGTGGTTAAAGTTTATGATGATGAGGGACTTCAGGCGTCTGAGCTCATTGGATGTGCTCAAGTACAACTGACTGAACTTCAGCCTGGTAAAGTGAAGGATGTATGGTTGAAGCTGGTTAAAAGCTTGGATATCCAAAGAGATAATAAAAACCGCGGGCAGGTTAGAAGACTAATATTCATCCCATAATAAATTGGATTTTGAAATTAGAAGATCATTTTATATGCTCCCACCCACTATAGCTGTTTTTTCTTTCTGATGTATTCTGAAAGAAAATTTCACCTTTTTAAAATGTTTTTCTTTCTGTTTTAGGTGCATTTGGAGCTGTTATATTGTCCATTTGGCATGGAGAATGGCTTTGCTAATCCTTTTACTTCCAACTCCGCAATGACCTCTTTGGAAAAGGCACTTAAAAGTGGAATGAACGGAGCAGATGCTACTGAAAGTGAAAAGGAAGCCACACAGAAGAGAAGGGAGGTCATAATTAGAGGTGTACTAACTATTACTATAATATCTGCTGAAGACTTGCCCCCTGTTGATCTGATGGGGAAGGCTGATCCTTATGTGGTGCTCACCTTGAAGAAATCAGGAACGAAAAACAAAACTAGGGTAAGATTCTGAGTGCCAGAAGACTGTAGATACCTATTTTTCTTCTTTCGACAAAATTATTCCTGTAGTTTTGATTCCTCGTAGAGCTTGCTGCCTTGTTTGATCTGTAGGTTTTGTTGATCCTTAATTTTTTTTCTTCTTTTCTCAGGTTGTTAATGATAACTTGAATCCTGTTTGGAATCAAACTTTCGACTTTGTTGTCGAGGATGGATTGCATGACATGCTCATACTTGAAGTCTGGGACCACGACACTTTTGGCAAGGTAATAATGTTTTCAGTTCTCCATTTGGTTTTTCGAGCGTAGTGGCAATGTTTCTAAAGTGTCTCATGGTAGCTTGGACCTTTACTTTTGAACTTGTGCTAACCTAGGTCCTTTCCATATCGTGCAGGACTATATGGGCAGATGCATCTTGACCCTCACTAGGGTCATCTTAGAAGGGGAATACCAAGACTCGATACCGCTAGATGGAGCCAAATCTGGGAAATTGAACGTGCATCTTAAGTGGAATGCACAACCAATTTACCGCGAGTCTTGATTGATCTCTGTCAACTGTTGTATGGATAACAGTATATGGACGATGTACTACCCACCCGGAGATGTATACAAAGAGCACCAAAGACACCTTCATTTCACACATGCTTGTTGATTCACAAACACGGAAAGTACTCAGATGGTGTACATAGTTGTTTCATAGTACCTGTCATAAATGTAGTGAAGCTGTAGCATGTATACCAATCAAATTCACGGCCTCAGCCGGGAATTACTCGGTTACTGTTTGCTTGGATTGTCGGATTATCGATCTGTGTGTTTTGAAGCGGGATTCTGCTTCTTCACCTTTGGTTACCCTTTATTATTCCATGTTTTTCAGCTACGTTGTGGTTTTTATGGAGGGGTTCTTATGCCTCAATACGACTGAACTGCCCGCCTGACTGCCGCGGAAAATGCAAGTTAATAGGATCGAATGCCACATCGTGAGCTTTGGTGACACTTACACATCTCGGCCGAGTTACTTTTAGGCTGAATTTTCTCACTTGATTGAGTGGTCTCCAACGACTTGGTTCCCTTATTTGCTTGCATTTTTTCCCCCAATTACAGTTATGTGGGACTTAGTTCTAGTAATATAAAATGTTAAAGCATGTTTGAGTTCATAAGATCGCATCTTTTTTTATGGGTGGAAAATACTAACAACCTTCTTAGCTCTTATACAGCAATGTTGCACGATAATTTGAACAATATTTTTCAAGTCGCCTTTCAAAGATTATAAAAAAATTAAATTAAAATCATGTAGGCATCCAACGGCTATTCAGCGTATTGACAAAACATGTTTCTACCAAAAACACTTAAATTTGGGAGGTTTTAATCATCAAACAACGTTTGTCATGTAAAAAGAAAAGCAGAAATGGTAATCCGAGCGAACATCACCCTTTTGTATTTAAATTTAACTCCTTAAAAGGGTCGAAACAGTCGCAAAGCAAAATAAAAATCCAATGCTATAACATATTTTTCATTTCAAAACTTTGTTGCCACGGTTAGTGGCAGCTCCAATACCATGAACAAGTAGCCAACCAACAAGGGATCGTATTGCTTATTTATGCACGTCTCTATACAAGCTAATCCGATGTTTCAACTTCCACGCATCTCTGCATCCTTCAATCAGATATTCATCTAGCAAAAGACCCCTTAAGACGCGATCGATCTTTTTTTCAATACATAGCAATTTCGTCCATTGTCTTCCTAACATTATGCTTCTTCAGTTTTCGCCTCCTGTGATTCGTACTCCTGCATTACCAAAACTCAAATCATATCAAACACATTTACTAATTTGCATTACCGAAAAGTGAATTGCTCGCTGTTTTGGCACCAAAAACATGAATACCGTATGGCTATACTCACCAGTACTGGTTGTCTAATACAAACGCGTCCATTGCGGTTTTCTTCCCATCGTCATTGCGGTTCCAATGATAGAGTGCGTATGTCCTGTTTATAAGCTCAAGCGTGGAATGCCCGTAGCTGGCTTCTCGGAACGCAGAATAATCTGGTTGTGGATTCCTAAACCTACAGAAACCATTGGAGAAATTGTTAGTCATGACTGTCTGCACAAAAAGAACTTGATTTCCCTACAGATTGTGAGTCGTCTTATCTGCATAATGAAATTATGTTTCTTAATTATGCTATCATGTATTTCGACTGATCTTTAACTTATTAACGGAACAAAAAGTGTAATCGAAAAAACTAGAATAAAGTTCTTACCTTCCAGCAAGTCCTTCTTGGTTCCCTCCATCTCCAACAGTTATGTACACAGGAGCCGATTTGTCTGGTATCGGGTACTGGTAACCACTTGTTACGTTGTATCGTATATTGGAGATACGATACTGAAAATAAAGGCGAAAGGAAAACATAAATCTCAATCTAGCGATGAAAATTGTAATTGATATAAGATGAACTAGCACAATATGTATGAACGAAACAAAAAGCCCGTTAAGTATTACAAACTTCAATGGACCTCCATGCCAGAATAACAGACTGTTTGTGTACACAAGAAGATGAACGGAATTGTAAGACTGTACTCCAATGTTGAATGCCGTAGTCATGACTATAGTATCAACTACACCATATCATATGATAGGATGCGATACAAAAACATAAAAGGTAAAGAATCATACCGATCTCTCATAAGCATGGACATGGCCAGCAAACACCACATCAACTTTGTATTGAATGAACCATCTCTCAAACACTGCTCGCATGCTTTCACCTTCCATGTAATGAACGTCGTTACTATTGTATAATGGAACATGCATAAGGACTATGAGCCAAGGTGTCTTTTCCCTGTCAACCCTTTTCAATTCTTCTGCAAGCCACCTCCATTGAGGCGTGTACTTCACTGGTGGGAAAGTTAATAGTTGATGTAAGGTATACTGGCACAAAAAGGTCTGTTCACATATTTGCAAGTGTAGGAATGTACAATTACCAAATGGAGAGTAACTGGACAACACGATTATATGAGCTGATGCACATCTGATGGCATACCAAAGAGGATTGCTACTATTAGAGGCCAAATGAGGAGTAGCATACCGATGAAGATAGTTCTTGAACGGAGTAACTTCTCCCTAGAATATGTACAAAAGTAATGGTTAGATAAAGCAACAATTTTTTGGTTGCCCTGTTAACATGATAGGAGTTTCGGAACACAACAAATCATGTACATAAACTTATTTGGATATCAGTAGAATTTTACAACTTTTTGATGTTGTGGTTCTATATTTTCATCCAATACAGTTCTAGGCGTTCTAGGATTCACACAGCCGACCCACTTAGTGGGATGTGGTTTTGTTGTTGTTGTTGTTGTTTGTACGGTTCTAGGGTCACAGAATAGTAAAAAGAGACTTATAGCGACAAAAGTAACTCAGACAGTTCTGTAAAGCTATGCTTGATACTTTACCATATAAGGCATGTAATCAATTTCATGATTGCCAGCAGACCACATCCATGGCTGATACGCAGTACTTTGCTCGATGAATCGACCCCATGTGTCCCACCGTAAACCCACTTCATTATACTGATATCTATCAGCATAGGAAAGATCTCCAACGAATAAAACAGCCTGTCCTGAACTCTTCATGTAGTGCTCAAGAGTTGACAGAGAGTTAAATGTCTGACCCAAATCACCTGCAACATACAGATAACGATTTATCGGGAGAAACTACAATATTCAACATTATTTTACACACAATGATAAGAATCCTAGGATACAAGTATATCGGGCCGTGGTCACGGCATAGAGAAACTAACTGTTATCGGACCCTTTCCAGAGAGAAAACAACTCACCTATGATCCCAAATGTGTAATGAGAATTTGGATCGATCTTTGGAGGTGTTGTAAACCAAAATTCTCGAGATGATTTGCCATTTCCAATTTTGTAATAGTACTTTGTGTCATACTGAAAACAAGACATAATTGAAGGTTTAGTGAAACTATAAGCAAGAGAATGAACAAGTTTGTATATTGCGTCTAAAACATTGAACAAGGTGGGAACATAAGTTGGGAAACTTGGAGACACCAATTCACAGAGTCGATTAAAACTTTAAATTTACGTTGTTAACTGAGAAGAAATCGCTGTCACAAGATTTTCATAATAGGCAAACCCAGAGAGTGAACATTTCACCACATATGCTTCTACTAGTATACTTCACAAAGTATTAATCATGGTTACCTCTAGGCCATCGACAAGACAGTGATGGATGTAGCCAGACTTATACTGGTAGAAGGTGTAGTTTGTCGCGACACCCTTAGCAGAAAACTCGTATTTTTTCTCTGATGTACCATACTGCACTTTACTATCCCCTGGTTCGTTGGCCGTAACCCATGAGATGATTACAGCCTTTCCATCATAGTCACCTTGGGTGATATGCACCTGCAATGAATGTATAAAGTGTATAAGAACATTACAGCTCAAAACATCAATATTGGTAAAGGATTTTCATCCTATTCGTATTAAATATAGCACTTTTGATTTAATCAAAATTGTTGGAAGAAATCAGGAACCGTAACTTTCCACATCCCGAATTCTGAAAACCTGTAAAATGTGCCTATTTTTCTACAGCAATATCAAACAGCTATGAATTCTCACTTGCTGTGGAGCATTGTAACCCTTTGGCACCGCAAATACTTTATTGTTCAGAGGGATGTCAACCGATGGATAATCAGATCGAATGAAAGTACTCGTGATTCCTGCAGCATTCCCACTCCTCACAACGCTCAACAAGACGAAGGAGGTAAGAATAATTTGAAGCAGCGTGGACTCCGTCCTAGTAACAGCTGCCGTCATTGTTCATTCAGCAAATTACACTAAAACTAACTCCACCTACAAGAAGAATAAGAAATAAGCAATCAGCCATATCAGCCATATCAGCGACCCGAAAAACCAACTGAAGAAGAAACATTTGACGAAAGGGGATAAAAGACAATTTCTGTGATCCTCCTCTCAATCGAGGCCACATCAAATTTTCAAATTTTCACAAACCCTTCCAATTTTTACTTGAAAAGCTTTGCAATTGCAAATTCCAACAATCCAACAAGATCAAAGCACCAAAATTTATTAAAAAAAATCACTTGTTAGAGTTAGAGATGGATATAAACAGATGATTTGAGTAAATCAAACACAACCAAACCCATTGAAATTCCAATTGAATTTCTGCTGAATACAAACATTTCCAATCCACATTAACACACAGGAACATAACTAAACAACTAAAAATTCATTATAATTGAATAATTAGAACTAATATTCTGCCGAATTAAATAGATCAAACAGAAAAAAAGAAACTTTCAAAGTTAGAGAGAGAGAGAGAGTACCAGAAATTTATAGCTTGAAGAGGTTGAGGAGAGAGAGAGAAAACGCAGGGGGGGAGAGAGAGATAGTGTGAACTAATTATTAGTTGGAGAGGGAAGGCGTAGATTAGTGGGCATCCGATGAGTTGACGTGGTGTGGCGTAGGTTAGAGGAAACTATAACCTCGGACCATTCGGGTACAGGCGACGAGATTGGATTGGTCTGTTCAGGCTTTTATGAAGGGATGTGTTATCACACGTCTTATTTTAGTTCTCACATATTTCATGATAATTTTTGTTCATTGATTTTCTTCAATTCATTCTATCCGACGGCCGAAAATTAAAAATGTGTGTGAGAAGTTCACACACCCTTATGAAAGGGACCCACACACGGTCCCAGCATGTCTGTCAAAATTCAAACAAGGTGGTACCTTTTTGTCTTTTTATAAAATAAGGAAGTGTTATCTGCACTTCAAAAATCTCATTCTACACTCCTCACAAGTGCATTTTTCTTTCCTAATATAGAAAGTTTGGAGTGTAAAATAAAAATTTTGGAGTGCTAACAAATCCCATAAAATACTGATGGTAATTTGGTAAATTACTAATTATCTAATTAAACATGTTCCATCGTCGTTGGATTCGCTCATCCAAAGGACATGAGATTTTTTTGGGTAAATTACACAGAACTACCTCAACTAACAGTTTCATACCTCGTCTTTAAAAAGTTTCAATGTCATATCTTATCTTTGAATTTGTTACAATGTCATACCTTTCGTCAGTTGTCTGTCAATTCCTCTGTTAAATGCTGACGTGGCTTGAGGCGGGGCCCACTTTCTAATAAAAAATTAATAAAAACTAAAAAAAATCATTTAATATTTTTTAAATATTTATAAATAAATAAATAAAACCTTCAGTTCGTCTACCCCCGTCCCCCATCTTCATCTTCTTCCCCCGACTCCCTTACCTGCAACCCATAAAAAGAAAGAAAGAATAAAAAGTAGAAAAAAACCTAGTTCATCTCCCCCCCCCCCCCCGCACCCGCCCTCTTCCCTCCTCTACACACCCCACTCCTTAAATCCACATCCATTCCTCCCATTTTCTCCGCACCCAGATTCTCCACCCGCGGAATCGACCTGGCAAATAGGGTTTCCCAATTCCAACTCATGAACCCAGCGATGGTTGCGTAGATAGGATATGGGTTTTTTTTTTTTTTTTTTTTTTTTTTCTTCTTCTGGGTTGTAGGTAGGGGGTCAGGGGAAGAAGATGAAGATGGGGAAGAAGAAAGGAGGAGGAGGAGGGTTGGGGGAAGACGAACTGAGGGGTTTTTTTTTTTTTTTTTTTGGGTTGCAGGATGCGACGTCGGGGGAAGAAAACGAAGATGGGGGGGGGGAAGAGAGGAGGAGGAGGAGGAGGGAGGATGAACTGAAGAGTTTTTATTTTTTATTTTTTATATAATAATAATAATAATTTATTATTTTAATATTTAAAAAATATTAACTGATTTTTTTTTAGTTTTTAATAATTTTTTAATAGAAAGTAGGCCTCATCTCAAGCCACGTCAGCATTTAACAGAGGAATTGACAAACAACTGACGGAAGGTATGACATTGCAACAAATTCGAAAATAAGGTATGACATTGAAACTTTTTAAAGACAAGGTATGAAACTGTTAATGACCCAATAATTGAGGTAACTCTGTGTAATTTACCCTTTTTTTTTTTTGTCAAGGGGAAGATTTTATTCCAACCAAAACACAAACTTACAAACAGATAAAGGTCCAACAACACCTATAAACAACCAAAAAGGGTCTAA
Source organism: Pyrus communis (assembly GCF_041283825.1). NCBI lineage: Eukaryota > Viridiplantae > Streptophyta > Magnoliopsida > Rosales > Rosaceae > Pyrus > Pyrus communis. The sequence goes on from NC_142579.1 coordinate 32,712,749, forward strand.
ACAGAAAAAAAAACAAAAAAAACAGTGAATGAGCCCAAAAGCCCAAAACCAATGAACATTCAAGAAGCACCCACTGCTTTCTCCACCGACGGTGCAAGGAATTGCCAGCCAGCCAATTCTCCAACCATCGCCGATCATCTCCTTCATTGACGTCTCATGCGCACAGCCATAAGTTAGCGGTAATCGGCATCCAAGCGAAAGAGGCCAATCGTCAGGTGGAAGCTCAGAACAAGTCCCGAGCATTACTGGCGCAAGCGGCAGACACAAAAGAGAACGTGGTGGTGTGAAAAACACCCGAGCCGGTGCAAGCGCTAGAACTCTACACATGAACTTGACAGAGGACATGGCTAAAAAACGAAGCAAGGAAGAACCAGGAAAAAGAAAACCCACAGAGTTAGAGGAATTGGATAGGTCGAATTGAAAACTGGGGAGAACCAACAGTAGATGCAGGGAGAAAAGAAGTAGAAAAGGGAGACGAGGACACAACACTTGACCCTAGCCGAAGCTAGGGTCAGTTGTCACATCCCGGCCCGAGGCGGACCACTTCTCGGGCCCGCTCCACCACCGTAGCACGATATTGTCCGCTTTGGGCTTACCATTCCCTCACGGTTTTGTTTTTGGGAACTCACGAGCAACTTCCCAGTGGGTCACCCATCATGGGATTGCTCTAGCCCCCTTCTCGCTTAACTTCGGAGTTCCTACGGAACCCGAAGCCAGTGAGCTCCCAAAAGGTCTTGTGCTAGGTAAGGATGAGAATATACATATAAGGATCACTTCCCTGGGCGATGTGGGATGTCACAATCCACCCCCCCTTAAGGGCCCGACATCCTCGTCGGCACACTACGACCAGGGTTAGGCTCTGATACCAAATTGTCACATCCCGGCCCAGGGCGGACCACTTCCCGGGCCTGCTCCACCACCGTAGCACGATATTGTCCACTTTGGGCTTACCATTCCCTCACGGTTTTGTTTTTGGGAACTCACGAGCAACTTCCCAATGGGTCACCCATCATGGGATTGCTCTAGCCCCCTTCTCGCTTAACTTCGGAGTTCCTACGGAACCCGAAGCCAGTGAGCTCCCAAAAGGTCTTGTGCTAGGTAAGGATGAGAATATACATATAAGGATCACTTCCCTGGGCGATGTGGATTGCTCTAGCCCCCTTCTCGCTTAACTTCGGAGTTCCTACGGAACCCGAAGCCAGTGAGCTCCCAAAAGGTCTTGTGCTAGGTAAGGATGAGAATATACATATAAGGATCACTTCCCTGGGCGATGTGGGATGTCACAATCCACCCCCCTTAAGGGTCCGACATCCTCGTCGGCACACCACGACCAGGGTTAAGCTCTGATACCAAATTGTCACATCCCGGCCCAGGGCGGACCACTTCCCGGGCCCGCTCCACCACCGTAGCACGATATTGTCTGCTTTGGGCTTACCATTCCCTCACGGTTTTGTTTTTGGGAACTCACGAGCAACTTCCCAGTGGGTCACCCATCATGGGATTGCTCTAGCCCCCTTCTCGCTTAACTTCGGAGTTCCTACGGAACCCGAAGCCAGTGAGCTCCCAAAAGGCCTCGTGCTAGGTAAGGATGAGAATATACATATAAGGATCACTTCCCTGGGCGATGTGGGATGTCACAATCCACCCCCCTTAGGAGCCCGACGTCCTCGTCGGCACACCACGACCAGGGTTAGGCTCTGATACCAAATTGTCACATCCCAGCCCGAGGCGAACCACTTCCCGGGCCCGCTCCACCACCGTAGCACGATATTGTCCGCTTTGGGCTTACCATTCCCTCACGGTTTTGTTTTTGGGAACTCACGAGCAACTTCCCAGTGGGTCACCCATCATAGGATTGCTCTAGCCCCCTTCTTGCTTAACTTCGGAGTTCTTACGGAACCCGAAGTCAGTGAGCTCCCAAAAGGCCTTGTGCTAGGTAAGGATGAGAATATACATATAAGGATCACTTCCCTGGGCGATGTGGGATGTCACACCGGTGCCATCGAAGAGTCTGGAAGAAGGTCTCACAGAAGCATTCTCACAGCGGAGAGAAAAAAAACTCTCACAGAGGAGAAAAGCTTATTAGTTTTGTAATTTTTATTTTTTTTAGATTAAGGACATGAGATTTTTGTTTGAAGAATACCAGCAATCTTTTCTTTTTTTTTATTTTTTTATCGGAAGCAATCTTTTCATTTGAATATTTATAATCTACATTTTTATTTTGTAGTGTTGATGGTGATTCAAAGCATTCATTTTATATGTTACTCTTTACTGATCAGATTTGTTAAAAATGATGTTATTTGGTCGTCTGATGATTATTTAATAAATACATCAATTATGTTGTTCAATTAAACACTAAAATTTTGCAAAGTCATCTTTGGGAACTTTGACATTATAAAACATTGCAAGATGATTAAATGAGTTTAAAAAAAAAAAATGAAAGTACATTGATTTAACATATCCCAACTCGAGGAATGACAAGGCATATAAGTTCATTGATTTAACAAAAGCATTGGATTGTCTTAATGATTACGGCATTCTTCTTAAAGTCACTGTATTCGAGGTTCAAACCTTTGTTTCTTATTAGTGTAAAGTAGTGTAGAACATCCCTTGTTATGAATATATAATAAAAAGGAAAACGTTCGATTGTTTTTAGGTTTTGGAACATAAGGTCATCTCCAACCGAAATGGCTAAATATAGTCACATCTAGAATTATAGCTTTACAAAAAAATTATTTTTAAATGAACAATGTTAGATTATACTCCGTAGGCTTTTCGTTAAAGCTCATTTTATTTTTTTCTTTTTCAAATAGGCAGAATTGTTGGGGGGCATCGACTCATCATAGGCAAAAACATGATAAACTCATGGCTCACATCTCATTCTTAAATCCCCAAAAATCATAACCTCGTGCCCAGGCGTGGGCCAAACACAACGCCCACACCACACATTCAAAAATAATGATGCATCCCCATGGATCTTAATAACTTATTGCTAACTATTAACATCGATTCTAACTGTATTTGGTAGAAAAATATTAAACGTGATGTTTTGATCTCTAAAACCAGATTGGGGATAGAGAACAGGGGACGTAAAAGGAGTAAAATTGTTGACTTAAGTAGAAAATAAGAAAACTTAAATTACTACCTGCACTGCATAATTAAACTGTGACATAAAGTAGTACGTTATATAGTTGATAAGTGTAGCATTACTAATTAATAATGTCATGCATAATTTAAAAGTGTGAGAAATATTGCTCACAGTTATTCTAAAGATACCAAAAAACTTGTGTAGAAAAATGGGTGTTGGCGAGTACTCATTGGTGGCATATTATAGTCCATTGCCTGAGGCTTTGCTAGCCTCCAAATAGTAATCATAGAACTCAATTCGAACTTTGGCTTGGATTCTCTATTTTTATTTATTTCTATTCTACCACGACATTAGAAGTGAGGTTGTGATACACCGTACAACAGAGAACAACTTACATAACATGAAGATGCTATCATACAACGTTATGCGTCTATGATCTAATAATATTTGGACAAAAAATTATATATGTCTTTATTTCATTGATATCGAACTCCACGGTGACGACGGTGTATCTATAAACTAAAATGTTTCATTGAAACTGACATACACAACAACCCGAATTATCAAATTATGAAATAATTTTTGCACTCTCGTTATTTCTTTAGTTAGTTCTTTCTTGCATAACTCTGTTTCAGAACTAAAACTCTAAACTCCCTTTCTAACCACTCTTGCATCAATTAATTAATACTCTAAACTCCGTTTCTAGAGACCAAGAATGGTCGTTGAGTTGAGTTGAAACAAGAAAATCCCTTTTTATTTGTTTATTTTTATTTATTTATTTCATTTCAATAATTTAATCTCCGTCTTCTAAAAAGCAAAATATTTTTCTTCAGAAAATCACTACAGCTTCTGATCGCCATATCCATGGAGGTGAAGCTCCATCAGAAGGAAGACGGCCCACGAGTTCTCAAGGTCCTAGAAGCTCTAAAACAAGCCTCCCACGAGCTACAGACCCACCCGATTCCCCACTCAAACTCATCCTCCGCCATTAACGCCCTCCTCGAGCTCGAGACCGAGTCCGACAACATCCTCTCCCGGGACCCACAACTCTCCGCCCTCTCCCAACACCTCGCCACCCTCAAAACCCTCGTCGAATCCCTCCGCCAGTCCAGCGGCCACCTCAGCATCCGCTCCTTGCTTACTCGCTGCTGCTCGACTCACTGCCTCTCCAAACTCGCCCGGTCTATCGAGTCCGAAATTCAAGCGTGGATCGACCGCGAGTGCTTACATAGCTTGACGCGAGCTCTGGAAGAAGACCCAATTCGCGACGAGGACGAGTTGATCGAACTACTGACTCAGTTCGAGGACCGAGTTGCGCAGGGGTTCAACCATGAGTTGCAAGATTTGATCTTGAAGTCCAAAGTTGTCACCTCGCTCGAGTCAGTTCTGTGCGAGTCGACTCGGTCATCGAAGCGAGTCAAAGAACACACTGCTTTCGCCATTGCAGCTCTGATCAAGTTCAATAAAGATGTTTTCGTGGGTCAAGTTTTGATCGGTCGGCCGACGATCAGCTCTCTGATAAAAATCGCGTCTCCGAACGCGATCAGAGTACTCTGCGCGCTCGTCAGGCTGATCAAATCGCCGCTCGTCGACGAGATCGAGTTCAACGGAGAAATACCCCAGATCATAAGCTTCCTGAATTCCGAAGATTTGGAAATGCGAGTGATGGCGATGGTCTGCGTGTTCGAAATCGGGTATTTCGGGCGGAAGGAGGCTATTGACGCGATGCTACAGGAGGGGTTGATTGAGAAGCTTGTGGAGTTGCAGAGGTCGGAACACGGCGGCGATTTGATGAGGGAGAGCAGGGAGAAGGGGTTCTTGGAGAGCCACCCGTTTTCGAGCTGCGTGGCGAGGTTCGCAGTGCAGTTAGAGGTGGGGGAGGGGCTGAGGCAGCGGGAGAGGAGGGCGTTTAAGCAGCAGATATTGGTGAGAGTAAGGGAGGCGTCTATTTCCGACGCGGAGGCCGCCACCATTTTTGCGGAGGTTTTGTGGGGAGCTTCGCCTTAATAAAGGGGTGAAAGAGAGAAAGTGATATGATTGGCTTTGGTGTACTTCAAAAGGATGCACAAAAATTCAATTTATTTGTTTCATGTGACTAATTAGTATTTAGTGGTTCAAAACATTGACCCTATAAAAAAATTAGTACCTTTATGAAAAATTGGTTCTACTACATATCGTGCCCTAAATTGGTTGACATGCAATCGATCATATTTCAAGTTAATCACGTATTATTATTGATAATTCGATTGGTTTCATGATACTTCTCACCTATACTCCCAACAGTTCACAACCTCACCCCATCCTGATTCCTGATGAATATTTTGTTCGAACACACGTGTAAATGTGTCACCTGTTTGCGTCAAAAACTTGCCTACATCTCCTTAAGACACCACCGTCACATGACAGACTAATAATACAATGTTGCACAATTTAAATTTCACACAAACACGAGGTTTTAAGACACCGTTACGTTGGCCTCTTCCTACTTGTTTCCGACTAGCAGAGGAGAGCATAGCATAGTTTGGTGGTTTTGGAGCCTTTTGTAAGGTTTTAGGAATCAGAATATATTTGTACGAGGGGATATTCTTAGCTTTAGGCATATATGAATGATTGATGACAAATCTCTGAAATCTTTTACGAAGTTTGCTGAAAAGTCATTAGACAAGTTATCTGAAAGTTAATTAGATAAATTCAAAATCATTAATTTGTAGTTAAAAAATGATCGGTTCTTCCAAGAAATACAAATTTCATCCAACAACGATAAGATTTTGGATTTGATAACAATATAAATAACATAGACCATAAACATCATATTGATTTCCACCTAATTGCTAATCCTATTTCAAATTATTTTGTGAATATCATAAACATAAGACAGACCATCTCTACGATTTAACTGTACACTTATTGCCTCAATTTACTTCACTACAAAAACCTCTTCAGCGAGCTTACCGCTTCACCGCTGCTAGGAAGCTGGCCGCTTCACTCAATAACACGTCGGATAAACGCAAAAGAATGCTGCTAACAATGGCCAAAAACAGATGCAGCTCGTTAGGATTCTCCCGTGTTGCCATCTTAAGCGAGAGCGAACATTTGGAAGTTTGGAACAAAGCTTCTGAAATTACCTTGTGTCCTCTTCATACAAAAAACAGCAACCAAAACTCATCCAATCTCCCTTTATTCATGAACTGTACTTTGAACATCCTTCTTCCGTAAAAGAGCCCAGAAAATTGTGAAAGCCGCAACCATATTGAACTGCAAATGATCAGTGCTACTTGTTTTGATGCTTATCTTACCCATCCTGTGGGTATTCAGATTAGCATTAACCGACACTCTCATATCTCGCCCCAGCCGGGACTCAGACTGTAAATTTCCACCCAACACCATCTCTTTATTGAAAGACAGGATAGTCATCATCAGGCTCACATTTCTCACAGGGTAGTCTCTACCCCTCAACGTAGCTTCAACACTGCCACCATACGCCACTTGCTCAGGACCCATCATTTGGCCAACATTCATCACAAGTTTCAATCTCTTCCCAACTGAAATGGTGTCTTCAAGCTTTCCACCAATGTAATACTTGTTCCCAAAGGACGTCAATGAGAATCCACTTTCAGCAACATTGTGCCACAACTTCCTCAGCTTCGTGTTGCTGTGAAGTGTATAGATGGTATCTTTACCAGCAGACTGAACATCAAGACCTACAGAATATGTGGTCCCACTGTGGTGTAAGTAAGCTGCAGCACACTCAGATTGAATGCTAAAATCCTGCTTGTCCTTGCTCATCTGCCCTGCGACAGAGGTAAACACATTCCTGTTTACCTGCATCGCAGTTTCCAAGCTAATCCCATCCAAGCCCACATCATTATCCCATCCATGGGAATCAAGAACAGGTCGCATAATCCACTGATCACTTGTAACAAGGCAACGATACCTGTGTGCGGGGCAATTAGAGCCAAAACTTGGAGGGACCTCCATATCTGGTAATAAAACAGCCTCTTCTTGGGAAGCCTGCTGACTGTCAGAATTATCACCGCTCGCCATATTTTTCTCTTTGGAAAGCTTAACCTCCATCTGCCTACGATACTCTTCTTTCAACTGTTTCTTTAGATAAAGGGTCTCTCGATAATCCAATTCATCAAGATAGTCTTTTTTCTGTGATTTTGTTAATCTCTCAAACTGAGATTTTGTTAGAATTCGGATTGGAGGTAATTGATCATACTCATCTTCCTCCTGCGTATATGAAACCAAGCTCTCATCAACTTCAACATCCCCTCCACTTGAACTAATAGTAGAGCGATGACGCAGAAGAGAAGAGAGAAGATGCGGCAGAGAAGGCACGTGAGTGGCATTTGAGGGCCCCAGATGAATGCTGTCTTGAAATTTCATGAGGATATTGACATCACTCAGAACTTTAGTACAAATGCATAATAACAAAAACTGGGATTTCCAAACCTGTCCGTTTGGAAGTATCTTTTCACCGGCGATATTTTTCCTACACTGAGGATGATTCTCAACTAACAACACTGGGTTTTCAATTCTGGAGTCAGACACTGCCTGGTGTATATAGTGCTGCACCATATCTGTGTTTTGCCTCACATATGCTTCATAATTGACGGGATGCCCATCTGGTCCTTCTGGAAGTGCTAGGGAAGAATGTGTCATGACAAGAATGGTGTTAAACCAAACTGCAGGACCGAATACTTCCGTTATTTGCTTCAAGAGGGAGAAGTCATTGTAGCTAGTACTCATGAGGTCGAGGCGTTCGAAGAACAAAACGATGTCAGGTGGACTTTTTCTAATAAATTTCTTCACAGAGAGCATAATCTTCTTATTTCTGCGGAAATTACCAGTACATGATGGCAAAAAACCAGGGGTATCGATGATAGTTACTTGAATCCCATTCACAGTTCCCACAACCTCTCGAATACGATTTGTGCCAGGTCGAAATGCATTGGTTTCAGTCTTCGTTTGGTCAAATATAGAGTTTATTGTAGCACTCTTGCCAACTCCTGTTTTCCCAAGGACAAGGATTCTGAGAGAGAAATCCATTTCAGGCAGGCCAGATGCCTCTTGTTCTGCTGCCACTGCTCTAGCTCTATCACTCCTGAGATTAACTCTTTTCAAATCTGATTCTTCTGCTCGTATCAAAGTAGCCAGGTGAATACGATAAAGAACCTTAGCCACCAGAACATTGTTTTGTGACAGACCAAGCCGTAAGAGGAGGCGCAAAAATTTAACTTGAAGATCGTCAATTCTTACCAAAGGATCCATCTTTTTCTTACCAAAGCGATTATGAGAGTGATCAGAATTTTCAACTACAGCATGCTGCAGGGAAGGACCAGACTGATTTTCCTGATCACTATTAAATGAGGTTGATGCGGCAGGATGGATGCGTGGTGTTACCAAAGTGTTCGAGTGAGCAGCACCTGAAAATTAGAAAACATTGAACTCTCTTCACATATTCAAACAATGTACAACCCGTACATTGATATTGGTTTCCACTTTTTAGCATCAACTAAGGATTTAGTATCTTTTACACTAAACAAAATTCTTAAACTAAAGAAGTGCACATCTTACAGTCAATCTTAGGAATCACTCATTAAGTACAATGGATGAAGTATCGGAAGGGCGGCATTACCTTGGTCATTAATCTCTTCATTGGAGGATTCCTCTCTAAAGAAATTGTCCCTGCCCGACAATGGCCGAGGCAAAACCAAAGGCATGGAAACTAACTGAGAAGAAATCCAATCCTTAAGACTCTTCATCCTTCCTGCAAAAACATTCCCAGCTGAAAGTTACATATGTGCCTAACAATATTCCATCTTTCTGTAAATCTAATTCAAATCATAATACAAGAAAATACAGAGAAAATTAAAAAATCCCTTTTCATATTTTAGTTTATGCTTCTAATAATTGCAGCAAGTTTGCTTCTTTACTAAAGTAATTATAATTTAAAAAATGAAAATTCTACAGCTAGAAATGAGAATTCAATTGAAATTCATGAATTTCCTGGCTAATTTGAAAGAAAAGGAAGTAGAATTTTACCTGGAAAATACGAATTTTGCGATGAATATGCTTTTACTCTACGATTTGGAGGAGACGAGTATCGAAGCCATGGGAAACGAAATTGAGAATTGGGGCAGCTCAGAAACCCTAATTCAGAGAGCCGAGGAATCGGAAGGTGCGACGAAAGAAAGGGTGTGAGAGGCTGAGGAGGAACGAGATGAAGACGATGACTACGAGCTTAGCCAGATAAGACACAGACCAGAACCAGACACTTCCAAAACCAAAATATTAAAATATTTGGGAGACTTTTGCGCTCTGGAGACTCGGAGAGAGGAGGCGATTCACAATTTCAATTGGAAACTAATTTTCATACATTAATTTCTGTCCGTTGATTTTCTTTAATTCATCCAATTCGACGGTCGAAAATTAAAAAGATGTGTGAAAAATAAAATGGGATGTGTGGAATCACACCCCTTTCAAATTTCACAAGAAAAATGAGAATTGTGCCTTTTATTTTTATTTTATTTTATTTTAAAGAAAATCATAAAAATAAATTCTCTTACTTTATTTTAATTTTTGGGTTTTTTTTTTATTTTGAAAAGTGATTTCTGCATTTCCTTTTTCTCCTCTTACATTGGTTCTTAGATTGAATGGATGGACAGTAGATAGACAAAAATGAGGCGAGAAATGCATAAATAAAAAGAACGGCATAATTACTATTTGTTTTTCATGCTCACTTTTGTTCTATTAGAAAGAGTTTCAGTTTTCTACATGACGAAAAGCACTTTGGCTGAAAGAGCTTTTGGGATCAATTTTTAGTGAAATGTAAGTAAATCGCGGAAATTACTTAAGTGTTTCCTACAATTTTTCTCTTTTTAATAAAAGAGCTTCTAAAATGTGCTTATGAGCCAATTGTTCTTTTTTTCATGTACGAGAGTCTCAAACAGATCTTAATCTTAGCAAATTCAACTCAACATTGGTTATTTTTCCTATGCAAGCAATATCCTGCTTTAATGAAATCTAAACTACCAAGAGTAGCATTTCAAATTCGAACACATAGTGAGAAGGAGCACATTCGTTCAAACCAATGTCATTACATCGACGTCTGCACCTTGGCACATGTTCACGATACCATTAGGGGCACACGGCCCAAACATAAAACAACGTGCCCAATCCTGAGCAACCCATATCAAAGGCCAATCCATATGAGACATGACATGAGGCAACTTGTAGAAAGAAAGTCTCAAGGTCCAAGTTGGATGTCATGGAAGCTTCTATGGGAAAGTTCTCCCACATTGGACCAAAGCGAGGTCCATGCGACCGTTCTAATTGGAGTCGAGAAAGTCAAACTGATGAAACGCGTTCCAAATTCAATTCAACAAGGAACAGAAATTAATACGTACAAATCCACTTGTGGCTTTTCTTGCAGGAACAAGCCACCTCTTCTTCCTCCTCCCTAAGTCCTCAGTCACAACTTCCCTATAAATACACAACAAACTCTCTCCATCTCCCAATTCATCTCCCGACTCATAAAAACTCCGAGGCATTTTCCAGGAAAAGAAAAGAAAATGGCGGTGGAAAGCAATCAGACAAGTGACCAAGAGAGGGCGAATTCGCAACCGGAGCAGCAGGAGCTCAAACGGAAGAAGAGAATCAGATTGGCAATCTACATTGCTGTGTTTGTTGTGTTTCAGATCATAGTGATCACCGCACTAAGCCTCACCGTGCTGAAAGTAAAGTCGCCGAAGGTGCGACTTGGTGCCGTCGACGTGCAAAATCTCACGGCCGCCCCTGCAACGCCCTCGTTCGACATGACATTCGCAACCCAAATCAGGATCAAGAACACAAATTTCGGTCGGTACAAGTTTGACGCAAGCACTATTAAGTTTGACTACGATGGCGCGACTGTCGGGCAAGTTAGCATTCCCAAGGGCAAGGCCGGAATGTTGTCGACCAAGAAGATTGATGTCACGGTGAATTTGAGTACCAAGGGGCTGCCGAGCTCCAAAAACTCCAGTCTTCGTACTGAACTGAGCACCGGGGTTTTGCGGCTGATGAGCGAAGCGAGGGTGAAAGGAAAGGTGGAGTTGATGATGGTGATGAAGAAGAACAAGTCTGCGAAAATGGACTGCACTTTGGAAGTTAACCTGTCAACCAAGAAAATTAAATATTTGAAATGCGAGTGAACAAAAGGGATAACTTCTGGTGATATCATATGTATAGCTCCTTTATTAAGATTTAGTTAATGTTTCTATAATATTACCATCTTTATCTTTATTTTTATTTTTATTTTCGAAGAAGGCTAAAATTCATTTATTTGAGCGAAGTGAATTTCGCAATCTCATTTTCTGCCTATGCACTCCTCTTGTATTCTTTAGATTGAATAAATGAAACGAGAATCCAATGACATAACTAAAAGAAGTGCATAAGAAAAAATGAGAGGGAAAATCACCACCTCTATTCAGCCACATTTTTTCGGACCTTGGATTACATAAGTTATGTTGCTACCAAAGATTAGGGTATAGTAACAACATAACTTGATATGTGGACGATTCGAATTCAGGGTAAGACGATTGTTGTTACTTATATTTAACTTAATATGACAAACTCTTTTCACATTTTAAGACGATTCAAACTCAAAGATACAATGATGGATTGTCCTAACTTTGACTCTTATTTACAGCGTTTATCTAATTCAAAATCAGACGCTAAAACATTCCTGTTGAGTGAAAAAAGGAAAAAAATTGCACAATGACTTCAAAAACCACCACATTTGCATCCTGTTGCATGAAACTTCTTTTTCTCCAAAAGTTCTAAGTTACTTTAGGCTTGGCATTTGCCATTTGCCAAAGCAAAACCTGACTCTAAGACTCTACTGGCTGGAAAGAGAAAACACAAAACTGCAGAAGACCGAAAGGCGATGTGCATTAATCTCTTACAATGTAAGAAAAATGGACAATGACCGGTTCTGATGAATGAAAGTTACAGAAGAAATCCAAACTCTCTTTTACTAAGGTCGACCGTGATCGTCATCATCATCGTCGTGTCGTCGTCGTTATCATCATCATAAACAGTCCTCTAGAAAGGGAAAACTTCGTTCAATTCTACCTCTGGCTACTAATTCAAATGCCAAAAGCATGCTCTAATTAAAGGCTAACATTACGCTGAGGAGATTGGCAGGAAGGATCAACAGATGAAAACGAAGAATCGAACAACAGAGAGGAACAACTTCCGGCTTTCTGTTGCACCGTTTTTAACTTAAATCTTGAATAGCAGCCCACCGTGTGTGGCAAAGAACGGAGCAAACACAAGAGACTCAACGGCCATAAGCTTGATAAGAATGTTGAGCGATGGTCCAGACGTATCCTTGAGAGGGTCTCCAATGGTGTCGCCAATGACTGCAGCTTTGTGGCATTCTGATCCTTTTGGACCAAGGGTCCTTGCATGCTCCGAAGCACCAGCCTATTACACCAGCCAAAATCCAGACGATAAGACAAAGCTAAAAAGCTGATACAGCTTAAGCATAGCCACAAAAAAGCATTTGTAAAACCCATCAAATGCTTACCTCAATGTATTTCTTGGCATTATCCCAGGCACCGCCCGTGTTGGATGCAGAAATGGCAATCTGCAAATGCAAACAGGTTTTATTCAGATTTAGCATAGTTGACCCAAACAGAGAGACGAGTCAACGGAAAGAACGATCAATCAAGCAACTGTATCAGCATTACCTGTACACCGGAGACAAGGGATCCAGCAAGCACGCCAGCGAGAGTTTCCACACCAAAAAAGATCCCAACAATGAGGGGTGTAAGCATGACAAGGGCACCAGGTGGGATCATTTCTTTGATGGAAGCATCAGTCGAAATCTTAACACATGTAGCATAGTCCGGCTTGGCAGTGCCCTCCATGAGACCTGGAATGGTATTGAATTGCCTGCGCACTTCCTCAACCATCTTTAAAGCTGCACTTCCCACACTCTTCATTGTCATGGCAGAGAACCAATACGGAAGCATTGCGCCCACTAACAAACCAATAATCACTTTTGGGGTCAACACATCAACCGTTTCGATACCAGCACGGCTGACAAAGGCACCAAATAGAGCAAGGGACACAAGAGCAGCAGAGCCAATTGCAAATCCCTACAAACAGAAGCACACGTGACTCGGTGACGTTTAAAATTTTAGGATTGATAACTAGAGGTCAATTCCTCGGACCATCAATGAATACTTAAGAGGAAATTCCAAACCTTTCCAATAGCGGCAGTGGTGTTTCCTGCAGCATCAAGAGCATCAGTTCTCTCTCTGATTCTGTGGCTCATGCCTGCCATCTCAGCAATGCCTCCAGCATTGTCACTGATGGGACCATATGCATCAATGGCTAATCCAGTTGCAATGGTGCTCAGCATTCCAAGGGCAGCTACGGCAATCCCGTACATAGCTGCAAAGCTAAAACTAACAAAAATGCTGACTGCAATGGCAAATATAGGAATAATGACGGATTTGTATCCCAATGCAAGGCCAAAAATGACATTGGTCGCAGCTCCAGTCCGGCAAGAATCAGCAACATCTTGCACAGGGCTACAGCATAATACAGAGCAACCATTAGATTCAAAGACAATTAAACTAGATATGGTAGAGTGGTAAACCCCAAGAAAACTAGTTACCTGTACGCATTGCTTGTATAGTACTCTGTTACGAACCCAATGATAAGCCCAGCCCACAAACCAACACCGACGCATAAGAATAGCTGCCTGCAAATTCAATTCAGCGTTCAGATACAATAAACAGATAGAGCAACATACAAGTAGAAATATAACCGCAGAAATCTCCTTAATCACAGCACTGATGACAATAAATTTTCAAAAGAAGCAAAGCTTACCAGCTCTTCACAACTTTCTGTGTTCCAAAATTGAAGATTGTGAAGGAAGATGGAACAGAAATCCATGTAGCAATCGCAACTCCAACAGTCATGAGTACAGTAGAGATGATGAGCTGCTTCTTCAATGCTGGCTCAATTTCCTTTACAGCCTTGATCTCAAAGAAATCGGTTGCAAATAGGGTGGTGAGCAGACAAACAAGGATGCCGATGGAACTGACAATGAGAGGATATAGCATTGCAGTTAACTCGTGATTGATCCCAAATGAGGAAATGGAAGCAACCACAAGGGCAGCACACGATGACTCAGCATAGGATCCAAAAAGATCAGATCCCATGCCAGCTATATCTCCAACATTGTCTCCGACATTATCAGCTATCACCTGTGCAAATGGAAAACATCAGTTCTAGAGACACGGAGAAATAAAATTAATAGGTTCAAACAAATTTCCAAATGGTGGTGTATCTCTTACAGCCGGGTTCCTTGGGTCATCCTCGGGAATATTTCTTTCAACCTTGCCGACAAGATCAGCACCGACATCAGCAGCTTTGGTGTAGATGCCTCCACCAACTCTGCCAAATAAAGCCATGGAAGATCCACCAAGACCATAGCCAGTTATAGCCTCGAAAAGACCACCCCAATCATCACCGTAGTACAACTTGAAGAGATTGATAGCAATGTAAAGAACCAACAGACCACTTGAAGCGAGGAGAAATCCCATCACAGCTCCTGATCTAAATGCAGTAATAAAAGCCTTCCCAACACCTTTTCTTGCCTCCAACGTTGTTCTGGCATTTGCGTAAGTAGCAATCTTCATCCCGAGGAATCCCGAAACCACTGAAGTTATGGCACCAAGCAAGAAGGAAACGGTGCTGAAGATGGCGGTGGCGAGAGCCGGTTTGCATATCTTGGTTTGGTCATACGTACACGCACGGCCACTTGTGCTAAATCCCTCCACGGACCCAAGGAAAAGGAAGATCAAGATTGCAAAAGCGACCATGAAAGCACCCACATACTTGTACTCCGTGAAAAGGAACGAGGTTGCTCCTGTATCACACAAGCATCAACAAGTTACTGAAACATAAACTTGACCAACAATTTACCAATTCCACCATAACTGGCGTTGAACCGAACAAGTCCGAAAACTATCATTTGGACATGAACATACGTAGTTAAAAAAAAAAAAAAAGAAGATTTTATCACAGTTTTAAAAATAATAGGTGGGTCCTTCCCATTCCTACCAAATAATATAAAATAATAAAGGGTAAATAATTGATGCACCAAAATTCACGAACAATCGACCATAATCCTACTAAAACATATTAATAATGTAATCACACAAGTCGTTAATCTGTTGAAAACATAATTAGAACCAGTAAACACAGCGGATAAAACGACGTCGGATCCACAAAAAGAAGACAACTTTATTTTTTTCTCTGTTTGCTCTGCAAACTGAAGAACTCAAAGCTCAAACAAAAATGACATAACACAACAATTAACCATACAAACCGAACCCAGAAAACCAAATGAGCAAATCCGACGCCGTTTTATCAATCAGAATTTCAAAAGACGTGAAATTTAGAGAGAGAGAGAGAGAGATGTGGAAATGGACCTTCAGAAATGGCGGTTTGGATTTCGGCGCATCTGAGGACGACGTTGTGATCGTTACCGCCTTCTTCTTCCTCGATGAGGTAATCGTTGTACCCATTTTTTCCAGCGCCGCCGGAATTGGAGTCCCGGCCACCGCCTGGGGAGAGCTTAACCTGCGAAACGTACATCCACTGGACCAAGGAGAAGGCGATGCCGATCACCGCGCACAGCGGAATCAAAATCTCCGCCCCGAGATCTGGGAGTATCGTCGCCCCCATAGCTCCTTTGCCCAAAAGAGGAAACACAGAGAAACAGAGGAGGCTTGGAGTTCAAGAGAGAGAAAGAGAGGAGAGAGAGTGTGAACGAGAGTGTGTCTGTGGATGGTTAGAGTGGGTTTATATAAGTGAGTGAGAGAGAGAGAGAGAGAGAGAGAGAGAGAGAGATGGAGATTGGGATCATGAGTGTGGCTATTTAATTATATTTATTTAAAATGTTGGAACAAATTTTTAAAAAAAATAATTAAGGATAAAATTAAGAAAATTAGCAGATGTTTAGGTCTATCCATGGAAAATGTCCGAGTCTGAGGTAAAAACCCTAACCTTTTTCTCACGGTCAAAATCTATGCTTTCTCTTTTTTCCTTTTTTAGATGATCCTTCCCTATTGGATCCTAAATTTGCGCAATTAATATCTTTAATTTAAAAAAAAAAAATATTTGGTTGAGTAACAGCTTTTATAATTAAAAATTATTTTTTGGTGAGCAAAAACAATCAACAGGGTAATATTTCGTTAGTAATAAATTAAATCTCGAATGTTTTAAGTTAAAATTTTATTATTTTAATGGCTAACCTCACAAAGCAGTTATGCAAGTTCGATATAAGCATTAGTAGTGTAGCCACTAAGTTTAAACTTTTGTAACTAATCGTCGTCAATACAAGTATTCAAACTACGTGTATAATATTTATCGATGACTTTTAACATGTATTTGCTATTATACTGCAACACATCTTAAAGTGGTTAAAATTTATAAGCCAGTAAATTCGGCTAAATTAACATGTTAAACATGAGTAATTACAATTTCATAAGTTAAAAGCCAAGAATTCCAAAACGACAACTGAAACCGATGGAACGACACACTGTCTCAATAGCTCTAGCAAATAACAACACTATCACCGACGCCGTTTGTTAATGTACGAGAACTAATAACATGTCGTTGTGTTTCCGGATTTGATTTTACTTTTTCTTAATAAATATTTTTAATTCCGACAATTCTCACTAATTAAATTCCTCAACAAAAAGAAAAAAGGAAAGCAGGTGAAAGATGACGTGGAGCTTATTCGGATAACTATTGACCGAAAGTTTATTCCGTGCCCCCGACGATATTTTCCTTTTTACTAGGGTTTTATCCTCTTTGCACTTTTTATGTTTTTTGTTGTGCATTTGAAAAATATAGCTCTTTTACCAAGATCACCAAATTAAGTGATCTGAATCTTTGAATTTCATCAAACGGCTCGCCTTTTTTGATCCCTTAAAAACTATAATAATTTTTGACCGTATGAAATTTCAAAGGTCGGATCACTTGATGAAAGAGATCTGGAGAGGATCTCTATCCGTGGATTTGTATTCTATTTTTTATCAGCTGACACGTGTGATTACTGTTCCATGTTATTCACATCTTCTTAAATTTCTTTGTTGCGTAATCAGTGAACAAAAAATATAGCCTGAAAAAAGAGAATATTATATTTTGATAAAAAATGAATTTAAATAAAATAATATCATTTGTTAAAAAAATATTAAAAATAAAAAACGAATGTGGGCCAGAATTAGTTAATATTTGTGGTCGTCTGGTATTAATTAATTTTGTTGAAAATTGAAACTGTAATTTAGGAAATTGTGGTTTTGTCCTCGTAGTCTTGAATAGATATGGCGGGAACAACCATGCATGTGATTGGTTTGGGACGTGCGACATGATCCTACCACCTATATTTTAATAGAAAATATATTTGATCTGCATGCACATAGAGATCGATCGTCGAATAAAATAATTTTTAAAATATTATAATTTATAAATAAGAAGGGAAACCATGCATGGTTGGCTGGTCGGTTTTTGGTTGGGTGATCAGTGAAGGTGGGACTGTGTTATCGTGTCCGGCCAGTAGTCGTCCATGCCAGCCTGCTTTCTTCTCAAGGACCACCTTGCAGTTGCACCATTTCCGATAGATTTGGCTCACCATAATTCATCATAATTTACATCCATCTGAAAGGCTCTCGTTGCTAACCTTTTGGAGTTCTGCTACAGAAGTCCAAAACAAAATTGGTGAACGTTAGATTTCCAATAGTTAATTATTTGGATTGTAAGTCAAAAAATTAGCAATGACAGTAAAATAATTCAAATTCACAATATTATACTGTAAACTACTTGAGTTGATTGTTAGAGAAGAAAAAAAAAGACCAAAACCCCACTTAAATCTTCTTGTTGATTGTTGCAATACCAATAAAAGTACTATCACTTTATATATACAAAATTGACGCACTCATATATGTATAGATGAGTTTTATACAATAATAGCGTATCTCTTTTATGTCAATACTGTATAAGTTATGTGTGTTTTAATATAATTATTTGAGACATAAATTATTGTTTGTAATAAGCTCTATGACAATTGAAAATATGAATATGGAAATGAAGATTGGATTCCGATAAGAAGATGAACATGATTATGGAAGAAGCTTTGACAAAAGGGGCATCAACTTTTTCGTACACAACAAACATTTTGAGTTCTAAGAACTAAAAAGGAGAATAATATAAAGCCAGGAATGTTATTCCTAGTTTCCAAAAAAAAATGAAAAATAAAAAGTGCTTTCCGGACACGTGGACGAGTAAGTGAGGTGGTCGTGTCAAGGGAATTTTTAAAAGTGCTTATGTGGAAAGTCGTGAAAGTTCCTCTTTGATCTTCTTTCATACGCCACAAGGAGCCCATAAACAAGTTTTGCGTGAAAAATGTCATCCACAAACAAGTGCTTTTATCAAGATTTGACTTGATAGTGCATGCATGGGAACATAACAATCTACTGGTAGTAGAGCCCCACGAAGGAAATACTTTTGTTATTAGCAATTCAAAAAATGTCGTATTTGATTATTATGCATCAGCCATAAAGAAATTGGCTATATCTTTTTTTCTTGAACTATTTTCAAGCTTGACAATAACAATGGAATAAAAATAACTATCAAATTCAAAGACTAAACCTTCTTTCAAGACGTGTGTCGTCCAACTCAACTCCAGACTCTATTCTGATGTCGGGTACCACATTTTTGTGGATCTTCATTCAACCAACGAAGTCCGCTTGGGCCGATGATTGGGGCTTCAGTTTTGAGGCTTAGATCTCAACCACCATCATAATTTAGATATGGGTAAGGTGAGAGAGATTAAATTTGTAACCTAAATAACATAGAAGTTGATCATTGAATTATTATTTAAGTGTTGATAAACATACACATTATTTGGTTTCCAAATTTTGTCTATAAATTTAATCTCCTTAACATTACTCTTTAGATATAGAGTTTTGAACCTATAATTTTCCATTGACCTCTTTTACACCAAAAAAAAAATGTAAATATTATTGTGAGTTAGCATCTCAATTTCTTATAAAAAGCAATCAAGAATTATTTTTGTCAAGTTCTATTAAACGCTACAAAGTGAGATTTATGGTTATATTCTTATCTCGCCTAACAATGTGGATAGTAACTTCAAGCCCAAACCCCAGCCCAAGCATAAAGGCCTTGTGTATGCAAGCCCTTGCACTTTACCGACTGCCTTGTTATGCATGTTGAAACGGGCATGGCAAAGAATTAGGGTGTCAACGACTAAATACACTCGTGCGTTACTCTCCCATCACGTACATGATCACGTTGTAACATGGCAAGATCATCTCGTATTGTAGCAACCATGCCCTCAAGCACAGATTTAGGATTTTAAAGTAGGATGGGCTGAGATTCGAAGGGAATTGCCAAAGCATGAAATTTTAACTGCTTTATAGGGGAATTTGGAAAGGGATATTTTGATATATGAGCCCCAGTTTTGAATTTTTTAGATCAAACATCCATGCTTTTTAGTGATTCGACTAAACTTTTTTTGTCATTATTTTGGTGCTATATGCACATTATATTGTAAAAAATTTCCTATAATCTAGCTTTTTTATTACACTCTCCTCCGTTAGAGATAATTGTAAAAAAAAAAAAAAAAGGTGTTGGTTAGATTCAAAATTATTTTCACAATAATGCTACAATTTAGCAATAATTATCTACAATTTAAGATATTTTCTTTCCAAAATAGTTTAAAATTTTTTTAAATCCCCCAAAATCAAACGTCCCAAAATAAGTTTTTTCCTTTAGTACGTTAAGAGAAAATAGGATTGAGAATAATATAAACATACCAATACACAATGTGTACAAAATAAAATGTACCGAAATAAAAATAATGTACCGATATTAACAATATGTATCAAATCAAACGTATTAAAATTGCAAATAAACGTACCAATTAATGATTTTTGTAAATTCAAACGTATCCGCAGATAATATATTTGTACCTAATAATAATTCGTCAACAACTATACTTAAAAAAACAGCAAAAAAAATATAATTTCACAAAAAAAATACACGGAGCTTTTATGTTGATCACCAACTATTTGAAAAAAGAAAAAACCAATTGGAAAAAGAAATAATATTAAATGTTTGCATAAAAAAAAAAGAAAAAAAAAAAAAAAACTGTGATCGAAAAAACATATTTGGAAGAAGAGAAAATATAGTTTAATTACTAATATCTCCACTAAATAAGGAAAAATATATCATGCAGATAAAACGATAAATTCATAAATTATTTTAATTTTAAAAAATATAGATGACTATAGGTCAAAATACTTTAATCAAATTTTAAAAAGGCACAAATGTTTAATCTAAATAATATAGAAAAACTGTAAGGGATTCTAATTTTTCACATTTGGAAAATCAACAATTTTAACCTACTTCATGACTTTATATGTTAAGGAGTAGAGTTTATATACATATATTACATTCACGTGTTCTGTTGTTCCTTACAAAGATATATGAAATATAAATATTATTTATATTAATCGTGAGATTGCATATTCCATGTTTTCTCATCCCAAAGGCAAAACCTCTACTTGATCTGTCGTAACCACGTCACACATCCAGTAGTGGCAGTGCCATGCCTGAGAGAAAAACCGATAACGAATAGCATAAAAAGCCATATAGATTAAACGTGGTATAATTTGAGAGAAACAAAAGAAACTCACCTAGCCCAACTACTCCACACCCTGCTCCAAGTTCAATCACCGGTTTTCAGTTCACTTTTTTTTTTTTTTTTTTTTTGGAGTACATCGATATTTTTAACATTAAGAGAATGGGGAGTTCGGTAAAGCCACATAATTGGTAGCCTAATTTGGTATCAAATTCGCTATTCATGAGATTCGAACATAAAACCTCTTACTTCCAAGTGTAGAGTAGTACAAACAGACCGTAATGCTAGTGACATTTCACTTTTAGATGGGGGGAACATTCTCTTTATGCATTTCTTTTCCTGAAAAAAAAAAAAAAAAAAACCACATGCATATTTATAAACATAAAAGCTAAATTAGATATTATGTTTGTACATTAAAAAACCACCAATTATAAGGTTAAATGAAAAAAAAAAAAATCTCTTTCATAAGTGGGGTGCTTATTCTAGTGTTTGAGTTCGAGAGAGAGACTAGTGAAACGGAGACGAGACTAGAGAGAGTTAACGGTGGAGATCTAATATCAGGTCTCAAAACAAAATGCGCGTTGAGAAAAAAATGATTTTTGGCAAAACTTGTTTGATTTCCTTCTATATGAGATGAACTAACCGCGAGAATGCACCTTTCCTTTCATGTACTACTTTCCATTTGGAATTACTAGGAAATTTAGAGTTTTAACATGTAAAACGGCGTCGTCGAAATCACTCAAAGAATAAAAAAAGGACTTAATTGGATTAATAGTTCGTATGATGATAGAGTAGTTAGAAGATAGCTCATGTGATAAAAAAATCAAAATTTAAGCCTATATAATAAAATCTATTAGAATTTATACTTAAAATTAAAATTTCGTCAATTTTCTATTAATTATTAGCACGTGGGTCTTGGTGCTTCTTCCCCCGCTCTCTTCAAACAATGGGACGCGTGGGTCTCGCTGCTTCTTCCCTCTCTTCGACTCGGTGTTCATCCTTTCCACCGCTTCAATCTTGCTCTCACGGCTTCATTCCCTTTTAATTTTCTTCTCTCACGGGTTCGTTGCCTTCTTTCCACCGCTTCAATCGTCCTTCAACTGGCTGCAGGCTCCATCAAACCCTAGAATCGTTTTGCTTTTTTGGGCACCCTCCTTTTTCTCCCTGCTCCTTGCTTTCTCCAACCTAGAATCCTCCTCCTTTCCCCGAAAGACAAATCTTAAATCCACAACCCAAAACTCAATCATAGTTGCCCAACGAAGGTAGATTAATTGAAGAAAGATAACTCCATGAGAGCGGGCAAGATGGCTGGATGAGTATAATCCATTTAACTTGGTAGAGGTAAATTGTAGTAAAGCAGGTTACCCTCTTCATCTCTTCAAATAAATTTGATTATCTATCAATTTCCCTGAAATTATTTTTGGTTTCATGTGTGTGTGTGTGTGTATGTGTGTGTGTTTTATTTATTTATTTATTTCTTTTTTAGTTTACAGGGTGATCTGTATGATCACGCGAGCTTGGTGAAGGCGATCGAGCAAGTCGACGGTAATCCGCAATATTCCTTACCATTTTTACCATTTTAGATTCTGGGTTCTGTTTGGGAATCAAATGTATGGTTTGCGTTGGTTTGTAAGATTTTTATGTTTTGAATCAATTAGTTTCTTTATTGAAGTTGTTCGTAATTCATCTTTTCGATATCGTGTTATTTTGACCATATTATTTGCTTTAGTCTTGGTGCATCAATCTCACTGATTACAGTCAGTTGCAGATGAAGCAGTGAGATTAAGCAGTGAGATTGATGCACCAAACAAAACAAGGTAGCGTTCACGTTCATCTCCATCTTTCCAAGCTAATTAGTTATACTATAGATTACAGAGTAAAAGTCCTCAATTTATAATTTCTGGTTTCATATAATAGTTATATATACAACTCTTAACAAATGGATGATATCTGATCAGCAGGATTTGAAGTCCTCGGATAGTCAAGTCCAACTGGATCGATCTGCGCTCATATGTTAATTGAGTATGTGCTCCTAAATGATGATGGATTAATTATTGTCAATTAGTTGGTTTGATCCTGCCCTCAGTCTATATGTTTTGGACGTTTTACGCGAACAAATACTTTAAACATTCTCAAACACTTGATTATTGTGAAACTACACACACCAAAACCAGATCATATATGTAATGAATAGGGCAAAATATTAAGAAAACAAATTGAGTATGTTGTGAATAGTATTTTTTTTATTCAATAAAGGCACAAGTCCTATAGGACAGTGACTATTTGCTTTTAGTAGTCCTTGAAGTTATAGCTTGCTGATTCGTTCCGCTATTTTGTTTATTGTGCAAGTATTAGCATTTTAGAACTTTGTTGTGTCATTCTTTCCGCTTATTTCATGCTCAATTTCATCCTCAATTTCTCTGTTTCATTCTTTCTGCGTATTATCATTTTAGATGTCTACATTTATAAATAATGTATACCACACACTTATTTTAAAGGTGATCAAGAAAATAAAACAAACGCCCCGGGCGACTGACATGTAATGCCATGTAAATTTACTTGCAGTTTTGTAGCGGAATGAAGATAGATCCTATCCGAAGTTTATTACCTTTTGAGTTTAATAAGAAGATCAGAGTCCGTGTATGCAGAATTTGGAGACCTAAGGTTATAGGAAAAGATAATATGTTTGGCGGTCTTCAATGTATATTGGTTGACGAAATGGTAAGAATTTGCTACAAATAATTTGCTAGGAAAAGATAATACGTTTGGCGGTCTTCAAATAATTTGCTACAACTACATAAAATTGTACATTACAAAGTAGCAGACCTTTTTTGTAATATTGTGAACTTATGCAAGCTCTGTGCAAACTTGGAAAGGTTTGTCAAGTTGATTAGAATTGTTTAAAAAGGGGTGGTTGCTGCTGTGCAGTAGATGAGGTGGAATTTGTTTCCCTGTAAGGTCAAAATATTTGATTTTATAAACACAGGCCATGTTTGTATATGCATTACATAGTGATGCAATAAATCTATAGAAGTATGAAAATTATTCTTTCAAATTTCTGATGGTATAATATTTTAAATTTTCTTCTTCAATTGATAAACGCTTAATGAATATGTTAGTATCCGTTCATGGTTTGGATTCTTATACTATTTTATTTGAATACAAAAATATATGCAGCTTTGTTGGTCTGGCTTATTCTGTAAAAATGTTGTCAACATCAGCAAGGCAACTAATAGGATCAAAACAATTAGAAAACGCTGACAAAATGTCTGTTCATGACCTGAATATTTTGGATCCAGATTTGTACAAGGTAAACAAGCTTTTCTCAATGTTTTAGAAATCAGATATGTGCACCTGCTGTGATACTAATACGCATCGTTTATTGTTAAATAAATTATATTCCTCATATGATATATGACAAATTGGTTAAGTACATATCATTCTTAGATGTCCATATATTAATTACTGTCCGTAAATATATTTCAAGGCGCTTCAGTCTTGTGTAAAGTAGTTGTTAGACGTTTTGACACGCATGCTGGATGGTGGTACGAAGCATGTCCATGCTACTACAAACAACTTAGAAAGGATGAAAATAATGACATGCTAATTTGTGTAAAGCACAATGTTCAAACTCCCCTTCCCTGGTAAGCTAAATGTTTATAACGAATTTCATAATATTTAAGTAGCATTTCCTGGTAAACCAAATGTTTATAATTAATTTCATAAGCTTTATACTTAAATATTGTTCTTCAGATACTTAGGTTCAAAGTAAATTTAATCCTCAAAGACGCCAGCGATGAGACCAGTGCTATCATCATTGGTAAACCGGCTGAACGTTTATTTGGAACTTCATGTTATGATTTAGTTTTCAAAAAAGGGTTTACTGATCAACAAGAGCTACCATATGCAATTCTCCAATGATAAGGGCAGATTAAAATTTTTCAACTTCAATTTGGAAATTTGAAAAATGATTGCAACATAAATGATCTTTTGATCCACGCGATTTTCGACGACAAAATACAAGCTGTTCAATCAAATTCCAAAGCTTTTTATGAATCACTGACTGAATTTGAGGAGGAAGATACGACAGCTCATAATTTTTCATCTACCCCACCACTTTTTGATAAAGAGTTAAAATATATCTCTTCCACCATTTCACCCACTGTTGTCACACCATTGCCTACAAAAAGTTCAATTCGGACGAGTCTTTTCAGCTCTGAGAATAGAAAAAAACAAAAAAAGTAAGAGTTTTCACTGTAACTATCTCATTTGTATCTATATTTTCAAATAACATGATATTTACTAATGTATTAATCTCTCTTCTGTTTATATTGATTTACGGGAAACTGAAATTACCGAAGAAATAGATGAACAAAATGCTGCGGACACTGAAGATTTTCCCATCAAATCTCTCAAGAACAAGGTGTCTCCAAGCAAATCTGAAGTAGTGTTTACTGCTTCCAAAACCCAGTATGTTACATCTATTTGTTATTAATGCTTTAACTATTAGTTAGGTCCCATAAGTACGGTTTTACTTTGTAGTTAGGACTATTGGGATGAAATTTTGTTATTAGGTTCCCAACTTAGTGAAAACATAAGAAAAAGCTCAAATGCTTAAATTTATATTTGTTTAGAGTTGCACTTGGATAGGCAGAATTTGTTAATTTTCCTTTTGTCCATTTATTCCATAAGTAACTACTGAACTTGGAATTCGCACAAAGGTCACAACAAATATTAACAATTAACAAATACTGAAACATTTGGCTCTTCCCAGAAAAGCAAAATAAGAATTTATTCTTCTTTATTGTTTTTTATTTTGATAAAGCTTCTAAAACATTTGGTTCGTATAGTTCTTTTTCTACAAAGAGAATTATGATCCATTCAAATTTAAAAAGAGCAAAGTAGCGAACACATTAGTTTGACTATCTACCTTAACCAATATCAGACTATCAGTCATTGTTAAGTTTAATTTATGAAGGGTGTTTGCTACAATTCTCACACTAGATTACATTTTTGTTGGTTAATTGTCCTTTTTATCATATTGCTTATACAAGGAATGTAATTTCAATTTACAGCAAGAACAAGTGCAATGATGACTGAAGTTCTTTGTAACTATACAGAACAAATGGAAGATTTTTTTGATGAGCCCAAAGACAGAGAAGCAACATGAAAAATAGAACCATGCGGGCAATTTTTGAAACTGTATATATTTGGGACTTGAAAGTCGTTCAGATCTGTTTTTTTTTTTTTTTTTTTTTTGTACATAGAACTTTTAACATAGAGTTAGTAAAATACAGGTGCAAAATGAATGGCTAATCAATGTGAGCAAAGTAGCAACATCATGTTTAGAGATTAATACATTAGTAAATATCATGTTATTTGAAAATATAGATACAAATGAGATAGTTGTAGTGAAAACTTTTACCTTTTTTGTTTTTTTCTATTCTCAGAGCTGAAAAGACTCTTCCGAGTTGAACTCTTTGTAGGCAATGGTGTGACAACAGTGGGTGAAATGGTGGAAGAGATATGTTTTAACTCTTTATCAAAAAGTGGTGGGGTAGTTGAAAAATTCTGAGCTGTCGTATCTTCCTTCTCAAATTCAGCCAGTGATTCATAAGAAGCTTTGGAACTTGATTGAAAAGCTTGTATTTTGTCGTCGAAAATCGCTTGGATCAAAAGATCATTCTGTTGCAATCATTTTTCAAATTTCCAAATCGAAGCTGAAAATTTTTAATCTACCCTTGACATTGGAGAATTGCATATGGTAGCTCTTGTTGATCAATAAACCCTTTTTCGACAACTAAATCATAACATGAAGTTCCAAATAAATATTCAGCCAGTTTACCAATGATGATAGCACTGGTCTCATCGCTGGTGTCTTCGAGGATTAAATTTACTTTGAACCTAAGTATCTGAAGAACAATATTTAAGTATAAAGCTTATGAAATTAATTATAAACATTTGGTTTACCAGGAAAGGCTACTTAAATATTATGAAATTCATTATAAACATTTAGCTTACCAGGGAAAGGGAGTTTGAACATTGTGCTTTACACAAATTAGCATGTCATTATTTTCATTCTTTATGAGTTGTTTGTAGCAGCATGGACATGCTTTGTACCACCATCCATCATGCGTGTCAAAACATGTAACAGTTGCTCTATATAAGGCTGAAGTGCTCTGAAATATATTTATAAATAGTAATTAATATATGGATATCTAAGAATGATATGTACTTAACTAATTTGTCATATATCATATGAGGAATATAATTCATTTAACAATAAACGATGCATATTAGTATCACAGCAGGTGCACATATCTGATTTCTAAAACATTGAGAAAAGTTTGATTACCTTGTACAAATCTAGATCCAAAATATTCAGATCCTGAACATACATTTTTGCAGCGTTTTCTAATTGTTCTGATCCTATTAGTTGCCTTGCTGATGTTGACAACATTTTTACAGAATGAGCCAGTCCAACAAAGCTGAATATATTTTTTTATTTAAATAAAACAGTATAAGAATCCAAACCATGAATGGATACTAACATATTCATTAAGCATTTATCAATTGAAAAAAAAAATTTAAATATTATACCATCAGAAATTTGAAAGAATGATTTTTATACTTCTATAGATTTATTGCATCATTATGTAATGCATATACAATCATGGCCTGTGTTTATAAAATCAAATATTTTGACCTTACAGGGAAACAAATTCCACCCCATCTACTGTACAGCAGCAACAACCACTTTTTAAACAATTCTAATCAACTTGACAAACCTTTCCAAGTTTGCAGATAGCTTGCATAAGTTCACAATATTACAAAAAAGGTCTGCTACTTTGTAATGTACAATTTTAGGTGTTGTAGCAAATTATTTGATCAAACTTACACTCAAAAAAAGCTAGATCATAGCCTTTTTAATTATGGAAACATGTAAACTAAAATAAATATATAAACAGTGTATTTCCATATGTGTTTAATTGAAATAACAATTTCATATTTATATGCGTATCATTAGTAAACAGGTATATCCATATTTTTTTCCCTCATACTCAATTTAAACATGAAAAAAATATTTTAAAGTATTTGAAATTTAGGAACTGACATTGCTTTGTAAGGTGTTGCCTCGGGAATGTCTAGATTGATGAAAATCATTGTGGAAATACTGCTGTTCAGCACAATGTTTCCTGGTTGTTTATAGATGAGCAATTAAATCATTATTTTATACAATAAATATGAACAATTGAAAATAGAACTGATAAATTTCATACCTCTGAATTGTCTAACTTTAAGGCTTGTAAAAACACCCAAAACAGGTGGTGGCAAGTGTTCCAGAGCTTCGAAATCAAAGGTCTTTGCAGTGTCACCCCACAATGTCAGGTTAACATCTTCTTTCCTAAGTGAATGAATATTAAGAAAAAAATTAGTATTTTGATTAAGATGTGTAACAATTTTGAGAAATTTAGATGTTTCGATAAACTGTTTACCTGATATTTTGCAACTTAACCTCGCATATTTTCTCTGTTCTCTCATTGCCGATCATTATATCCTCCAAAGACTTTACTGCAGTGATGCGTCGCAGAACATCTCAAAATTTATACTGGGGATGTTGGAAAAAGCAAGAAAGAAGTTGAACAGTTGGCAGCTTGTGTTGTTATTCAATCACTTCTAGGTACTGTTTTTACTATTTAATTATACATGTGTTCCTAGAGAAATTAAACACTACATGTGAGTTAACTATTTTTTTGTGGTCGACTAATTGAATATAAATTCCCAGAAGGATCCTCTCCAGATCATTTTTATAAGGATTATGGGAATACTTAAATCTTGTCGGTTCATCGTATATTGTACAGTCAATTTTCATCAGGTACTATTTATATTTAATTTAAAACAAAAGTATTCAAAATGATTTTTTACCGCACGATGTACAATGAACATACACAATTTGAGGATCTCCAGGATCCTGACAAAGAGGATCCTCATTCTATAAATTTAGGTGATTTTGAATTAGCACCCATTATGTTGGAGATTTTATAAGCCTAAGGATATTGTTGGGAGACTAAATTTGTAGATAAAATTTATTTAACGAAATGATGTGGAAATTAACGATTGGAGTATTAGTTAAGCATTAATAAACGTGTTCATTCCTATTGGTAACACATCATTTAGTTTATAAATTTTGTCTACAAATTTTACCTCTCTAACATTACCCATAAGTCAAAATACAAACTTGCACATAAGAGCAAGGAGCAAGGCTCTTCCCATGCCAATCTTGCAACTTCAGACAAGGTTATGTGGTCTCAAATAACACTTCAATAGCTATTGCACCCGAGGCATCATTGGAAACTTGTCTACTTAGAAATCGTTGGAGACTTTTCGTTGCAGTTAGGGATGGGCAAAATACCCATGGGTTTAGGTAACCGCGGTTACCCGCCCATTTAAAGTTCACGGTTACGGTTATGGATAACTGTTTAGACGAACAAACGGTTATGGGTATAACTGTTTATCCGTGAAATTTAAATGGGCGGTTATGGGTATTACCCACGATTATAATGGGTATCCATTGGTTATGGGGTATTACCCGCGGTTATACGGGTATCCATTTTCCTATTTAATTTAATATATGTAAAATTAAAAAAAAAAAATTAAAAACCCTAAATTTTCAATATTTCCGCCACACTCAGAGTCTCAAACATCCCGTCCCCCGCTCATATATCCCTCCTTGCTGCCCTTTCCCATCTCCGCCGCCCACTCTTTCATCTACGCCGCTTATCTCTCTCTTCTCGCCACTCATCTCTTTCTCATCTCCACCGCTCATCACTCTCTCCTCGCCCAAGGTGCGTTTTACCCTTCCGATTTCATACTAAAGCATTAGTGTTTAAAAGTATTTAGTTTCATAATATATTGGAGCTTTGAATCATCTAGTATTAAAGATAATGACTACTTTTTGTTTTTAGAAGCTTTACTTTGTAATCATATAGATTATAATCAAAGACTTGCTTGGGTACAGCAGAAAAATGTCTTCATAAACTATTATTTCAATTATTGGAATTGTATGAGGACTTAAATGATTAATGTAGGGAAATGCATGCTAAAATGTACCTATAACAGTGTTTACTTGTCAGAAAACGAAAAACATGTAAACGGGTGAAAATGGGTAAATAGGTAAAAAAAGGATAAACGGGTTCAAAAATGGGTAAATGGTTATGGTTAAATGGGTAAACGGTTATGAATAAATGGGTACACGGTTATGGGTATGGGTATCCGATATGTCAAATTAAATTATTATTTTATAAAATAAATTATTAAACTAATTAAATTATTGTATCGGTCAACTTAACATTAATTATAATAAATGATTAAACTAATTAAATACATTTAATAATTAATAAAAAAATTTTGAAGCTGCTGTCAAATTTGATAGCAACCTCTTTTGCTGCTAATCCATATCATCGCCATATAGGATTTGACACTTCAGTTGAAGAATATTAGTGTGGTCTTTTTTTACTGTTATAGCTAATGTGTACATTTTGGCATTTCCTTTGAAGATGCTCTAAAGAGCTGTTTAGATTACTACACATGATGTGATAATGCTAGGGAGATTAGATTTTATAACCAAAATGACATAGAAGTTGATGATCAGATTATTACTTAAGCGTTGATTAACTTACTTATTTCTTATTAGTGATACATCATTTAGTTTACAAATTTAATCTATAAATGTAATTTTCCTAGCGCTAACCTTCCGGACAAGCGGAATCATAAGTGAGGTAGTCAAGTCAAAGGGAATTTTTAGAAGTGCTTATGTGGAAAGTCGTAGAAGTTCCTCTTTGATCTTCTATCATATGCCACGCGGAGCCCAAACAAGTATTGCTTGTAAAATCCATCCACAAACAAGGCTTTTATTAGATTTGAGTAATTACAAACTTTTGAAAACACAACAGAATTTTTAGGGTAAATTATATTAAACTACCTCAATTATTGGACCAATGACAGTTTCATACCCAATCTTTAAAAAATGTCAATGTCATACCTCATCTTATGTTTTTGTTATAATTTCATATATTCCGTTAGTTTGTCTGTTAATCTTCTGTTAAATAGTGATGCGGCTTATCATGTGGCCCACTTTTTATTAAAAATTAATAAAATATTAAAAACTAAATTTTTTTTTTTTTTTTGCATGGGGGACCCACCCCTTATCCCCCCTCACGCCTTTCTTCCCATCCACCTGTGTCCCTTTCCCCCAAATCTCTGCAACCTTCAACCCCCCACCCCTTAGCAATCTCTGCAACCTTCAACCCAAAATCATAGCAAGCTTTGAACTTGCTGCGTCTTGGAAATCAAAGCAGCCATTCCCTTCAACCTCCAACGCTCAAGCCCGCCATCAAAACCCAAAACTTCAAATTCTTTCGACGACTTCCCGACACCCAAATGCCTGCAAATCGACAACGTTCTCAGCTCCCTCCACCACCAAAGTTCCTACTTGCAGCCACCCCTGCATAAACCCGTCTCAGCAACTCAGCTACAGCCACCCACCGAAGACCTGCACAACACCCGCTAAGCTGCAATCTCAAAGAAAAATTTGCACTCCCTTCGAAAATATTACAGACCCGCGCCCTCAACTTGCTCGCGCTCCTTTATGTCACAGCCCATTCGCTTGGGGGAGATGCAGAAGCATTATTCAAAATTTAGGGTTAAGGTTTTGGTGGAATTGGGGTATTTACGGGGATTAATTTGGTGAGGGTGATGGGTATGTAGGAAGAGGGGGAGGGGGATGAGCGCCATGGGAGGGAGATGGAGATGAAGGAAGAGAGGGTGGCGGCGGCGGAAGGGGGGTATCTGGTTTTTGGCGTTGAAGGTATGTTGGGGGGAACACGGGTGGATGGGGAAAAAAAGGTGAGGGAGATAAGGGGTGGGTCTCCCATGAAAAAAAAAAAAAAAAGATTTTATTTTTTTAGTTTTTAATATTTTATTAATTTTTTAATAGAAAGTGAGTCACGTGTTAAGCCACATCACTATTTAACGGAAGATTGACAGGCAAATTGACGAAAGGTATGAAATTGTAACAAAATCGTAAGATAAAGTATGATATTGACATTTTTTAAAGATAAAGTATGAAACTGTCACTGGTCTAATAGTTGAGGTAGTTTATGTAATTTATCCTAATTTTTAGTGTGTCAAATATCACCACACGAAAGAAATGCAAGGTGCATGTAGTACGTCGGATACCACATTTGTGTTGGTCTTCATTCAACCTATGAAGTCCACTTAGGCTGATGATGGAGGCTTCAGTTTCGAGGATTCGATCTAAGGAAAACTAATGAAAAGAGTTTGAAAAATTTGAATTTTAATGATAAGAACAAAATAAAGCGTAAAGTGAATAGTATCATGATTGGTTTTTTAATGTAAAAATGTGATTTTTTTATTAAAGTAAACAGTACCGTAAGTTTTTCGTTAAAACTTCATTCGATCTACCCTTGGGCCTTCAACCACCATTGCAATTTAGATATCGAGTTTGAACCTATAATTTTCCCTTGACCTCTTTTTACACCCACAAAAATAATAATCTAAATATTATTGTGAATTAGCATTTCATGTTCTTAAAAAAAAGCAACCAAGAATTGTTTTTGTCAAGTTCTATTAAACGCTGCAAAGTGAGATTTATAGTTTTATGGTTATATCGCCTAACAATGTGGATAGTAATCTAAAAAACACGAGATTAATGATGGGGTTGCAAATCTTATTATGATTATCCGTATTATAAACAAGGATTTACAAAAATAACATAAAGTATTGTACAAATTTCAATACCTAATTATGAGTATCCGTATTGTGATAGCGTAGTTTTGTTGTCACACTCTGCATTATAAAATTTTCTTAATTTTCTTATCCTTTATTCCTTTGAGAAATGGCAAATGATTGGAAGGATTAAAGTGGTCATTAAGGAAGAAATGTGGGTTGGGTTCTGCAGTGCATGTATTCCCTTCATCACTTAACCTCTCACCACACCGGAAGCTGCCGAAACACACAAACTCTCTCGCTCACGGGGTTGGTTCGATTGCATTTGCTTTACATTTGGTGACCGTGCGTTTGAGTTGGAGAAGAAAAGCAAGAGTGTTTGTCCGCTGAGACCGCAAAGCCACAGATCGAACTAAAACCCCAACGCAGAATCTTTTCCTTCATCTGATCAATCAATTGCTATGAGCAAGAGGAAGCTCCCCTTTGATGATCACAGCCCTCCATCTTTCTCTCCTCATTCTTCGGGTAATTAATCTTTTTTTTTTTTTTTCTTCCCAATTTTTCATAAAAATGCGATGAAACAAAGAAATTTAATCAAAAGAAATCAACTTTTTTGAAGGGCAATCACTGAATTATGAAAAGACTCCACCTTTGTTATTTGTTTATAAAACCCAAAATTTGGTGTGGTTATGATAATCCTTTTATCCAAATGTTACAAAATTATTGGGTTTCTTTGTTATTTTACTTTCCCATTTGGTATGATTATTTGTTTGTTGGTTGATCAATTACTTGTTTTTGTTTTCTTAGTTGAATATTTTAGGAAAAAAAAGCCGGAATTGGAATTTAAGTTCAATTTTTTGCCTATTTTGTGCGTGTTTTGTTGGCATTTAGAGCGTCAGAACAAAAGATTCGATCGAAAAATAGCGAATTTGATTGTTTTGGAAAACTATTTAAGTGAATTTTTAATGCCATGTATTTATTTGTTGGTTTTGTCTTTTGGGATATTGCAGATACCATGCCACGTTCTTCTGGAATGGATTTATTAACACAAGAGGTTAGCTGTTCCTTCCTTTCTTATTCGTGTTTCGTGTTTCATCGACGTTGTAAACTGAGTTTTTGATGAATTTGTAGCTTTAATGAACCCCTTTTGATCGACATTTTGCAACTGTGTTTACATTTCTTCCTATTTCATGTATTGGGAGAAACAGTTATTTCTATTTTGATCTTTGTTTGAAGCTACTAAATCCATACCCTTCTGTTACACAGCATCATCCAAGCCTTGGGCGATCAATGTTCCTTAAACGCTCACGTCATCACTATGCGCATCAATACTCTCGACGTAACTCAGGCAATCTTGCTAACACATCAACTTCTCGCGGAAAAGGAGTGCCCTTGCATGACGATAAACTCTCCTATAAGTTGGCTACTCAATCCAGCTCCGAGTCCAGACGTCATTCAGGTTTTATTTTGTATTGCCCCCTTTTCTTCTCCTTATTTTGTTCAACTTCAAAGTATCTTCATGAGGTTTTTAGTTTTTATGGAAGATGAAGACAACGAGAACTCTTGTATGCTACATGGATGAATGGGGCATATGTAGCCAGCTTATGTTTTTTAGTATTATTTCCTATGTCGTCGGATAGGAGTATAGGAATTTACTTCTTTTGTAGTTGGATGACTATATGTTCGATTCTCTGATTATTTCCTTGAGCATGACTTTTCTCAAAGAATGCTGTCGGATCTTTTTTCGCTGAATTGACTTTACTTATTTCAATTTCTCCCCAGAAACCAAGGAAAAGCCTTTTCTTTGGCCAGCCAGAATTAGATCTAGGTTCTTGGCAACGGATGCTGTATCACCAGATCCAGGGAAGATGGTATGTGGGATTTGTGACAAGCTGTTTAGGCGTAAACCTTTCTTTCTCGGCAGCACGCTGTCTTCGACTGAAGTCTCTGTTGTTGCAGTTTTAGTTTGCGGCCATCTTTACCATGCAGATTGTTTGGAGCAGAAAACAAGTTTTGAAGATAGAAACGACCCCCACTGCCCATTGTGCGCAGGATTATTGCCCAAGGTTGAAGATTCAAGAGAGTAGCGTTGGTGAGAACAGTATTTGGGTTTTTATATCGGAAACCTTTGAGGCGGAAACTGTACTTTCTTGCGAACACCTGTCTTCAACAACAACGCTCGCAAGGAGTCCTATTGAAACCAATAAATATAGGCCTGCCTGCCATCCACCCCAGAATAAATGAAGTTTGAACTCCGTGGCAACTTATGCAGCCATGATTTCATGAAGGCTCTGCTTCGAGCACAAAACAAGTTAGAGGACAGACGCTGCAACCTAATTTTGTCCATTGTGCGTGCCCAAGGTTCAAACGTTCAAGGTTCGAGTGGGCATAAGTTGGTTGTAAAGTTTTTAACTTGACTCCATTGATAGCCTAATACTGATTACTTGATAAAAGAATCACCGATGGTTCGTCGGAAGCTTTCTTAAGCATAGACAGATGAAAACTCTCGGTTTGGACTTTGATGTTAAAGTGTAGTTTGTATTCAGTAGCTAATGACTGTTTTTAATGCCCTAGAAGTTAAGAGGAAGCAAGCTTTGTGAGTAATGTACAAATTCTAGTTGATGTCATTTCTCTCGGTATAAATGGCTTGGAAAGCCGATGATGTGTTCACATGTAACGGGTGATCGATTATATTTTACGCAAAGTCATGTGATGCGGGAGACAGAGATATGGCGGTATTTCACCCGGTTATCCTCCGGAGCGGAAAAAGAAATAACAAAGGCCATATGCTTTTGCTGGAACAGCAAGATTCCTAAGACTTTTTCATTGTAGCAAATTGCCAGTACACATTTCAGGAACAGGACAATTCAAAAAGAAAACTAATGAAAACGACTTGAAAATTTTAAGTTTTAACGATAAGGACAAAATAAAGGATAAAGTGAATAGTACCATATTTGACTTTTTAGTGTAAAAATGTGATTTTTCGTTAAATAGACCATTTCAGAAAATGTCGATTACCACTATACATGAATTCGGTACAAACAAGCATCTAAGATAATATGATTCAAGGATTACATCAAGAGATAATTGATGGAGGATCTACGGGAACTATACTTGATGAAGAAGCATCTACATGGTCGATACTTGACAGAGCGGAATCTACAGGGACGATACTTGATGAAGGAGCATCTACGGTGTCCATGCTTGATATAGGAGCATCTATGAGCTCCATACTTGAAAAAGGACCGTCTACGGGTTCCTTGCAGGTTTTTTTATTATGCCCTGAATCCTTGCACCTAGAGCAAAAAACTGTCCTTGCCGACACACTCTTTGTCTTGGCCTGGCTTTTCTTTTCTTGTTGCTTGGAGATTAATGGAGGAAGCACATGCGCTGCCTCTACGTCAGTCTTCTCACCATCCAAAGCCTCGAAAGGGGCCAATGCAGGGTTTATGGATTCAGAATACGTCAAACGATACTTGTCAGCTCTATAGTATCTTGAACAATAATCATACACATCCCTACCAGTGCAGTTGAAGACAGCAATAGCATGGCAGCACGGTAGACCAGTTGACTTCCAATCCAGACAACTACAGTCCCATTTACTAATATCCACAACGTTGATCAAATCCTTGTGAACCTCAAAGAGTGTATCAGATGAAAACTAGACTTTAAGACCATATGCGCAACGAGCTTCTCGTTGCAGTTTTTCCTCCTGGATGGAGTAAGTTTTGTGGGCCACTTACTTGAATCTGTTCGACGAGTGTTTATCAACTCCATCAACTTAGAACATAGTGCTTCAATCTTTGGCACAATGGGTAACTCCTGCACTTCCTCTATCCACTTGATGTATGCCTCTGCAACATCTGATGTAAAATGGTTATAGTGCTCACCTTTAAATAATGCATTTGTCCAACATTCTGGTTCGATTTGCTGAACCCAGGCATAAGCTCGGGCAGAAACTCGTCTAAGTTGATCAATACTTGTTTTAAACCCATCAATTCGGATTGCATGGGCAGCAGCCATAAAATAGATTGGCAACGAACGCTTCCCGTCTCCATGGTATGGACCATTCAAGTTTCTCTTGAAGCTTTGCAGAAGGTGGTGCATAGAATATCCATGGTGGGCACTCTCAAATACTTCAAGCACTGATTTCTTTAGTCCCTTCTCTCTATCCGAGACAAAAGTTAAGGATTGAGAGGTTGCGAGTACGGATCTTAACTGCTCCAAAAACCACCGCCACTTATCATCATTCTTAGTGTCTACTATAGCAAATGCAACCGGGAAAAGACCGTCATCTCCATCCAAAGCAGTAGCTGCCAAAAAAGTCTCATGGTATCTTGATTTTAGAGATGCAGCATCAAGAAAAAGAATAGGGCGACAACCATTCTGAAAACCATGTATTGAAGCATGAAAGCACACAAATAGGTGCTGAAATCTCCTCTCATCACCAGTGAAAAGCTTAATACTACTGCCAGGATTTGCCTCTGTCATCTTCTCACAAAATCTCGGTAACTGGTCATATGCCTCTTTATACGAACCTAGAAGTCTCTCCTTGGCATCCTCAACTGCACGCCAAACATGAGTATAGTTCACAGCAATCCCAAAACCTTGACGAATGATGTTGGCAAGTTCTTTAGGCTTGAGATGTGGGCGCTCAAGTAATCTATCTTTTACAATGCTAACCAACCAACTTCTTTTGGATGATAATATGTTGAGAGCTCTGATTCACATGTATGTGTTTCAGTCATACTCTTTATCCTAAACTTTTTCACAGATATGTCCCAAGATGCAAAAAATTTCCAAGAACAGTCTTCGGCTATACATCTGCCACTTGCACGGCTAGTATCGTTCTTTTTTAACTTATACATGAAACGATGGGCAATGGCATATTTTTGCAGCGCATCACGAAATTCTTTAGCACTGTTGAATTCCTGCCCAATCCCAGTGATAGCATCTTTCCATAATTTGAGTAAAAGTTCAGGTGGAGCATCATTTGATTCCACTAGAGTAGCCTGGATAGGGTCATTGCTAGTACTACTATCTTTACCGTGAAGGATATCTTGCCTCTGATCCACATCATCAATTTCTGTAGCAATGTTGCAGCTAGGAATATTCTTCTTCCTGGACATACGTTTTCTTTTCTCCCAAATATGGTCAGTGACAGAACCAATGGTAGGACCATTGGCACCAATTTTCCAGGCAGCAGTGCATCTTCGCTTCTTAACAGTATCAGCAGGGGTACAGTTCATATCAAAAATGTCCAAGCTGTGCGGACTTGCATCAGCAGTAGCAGACATGGAACCAGTTGGAATGGAATCTTCGACAGACATGTTAGAGGCAGGTTGTTTTGATAGAGGACTAGCGTGTAAAGTGGCAGCTGAAGTGGTGAAGGTTGCAACGGGGTTCACAGATTCAGCCACTTTCATCCCACATGCCCTGCAAGTGAGAATTTAAACTATCAACGCAATAAAAACTTAGAAACTTACAATATTGCTGTAATTACTAGCCAATATGCTTCAATTATAGTAAAGAGGCCAAAATTGGCAATATGACAATGTCATCATTTCTTTAAAGCAAGGAAGTCGCAATAGAAAGTACCTTTTTGGTGTGTTTAAGGCTTCAGCCCCAAAACCTTCTTTTCCCTGGACAAAAACGTCAGCAGTTACCAAATTCCCATGGAATTCATACATCCTTTTCAGGGACTTGTCATTGGATAAAGTGATGAGAGTTCGTGTATTTCCAGGGAGAAAATACTTCATGATCACTGATTTATATTCCAAATTCAACATCTCAGCCAATTTTAACTTGAGATCATCAAATTGGGTTTCATGATTGATATCTATTGCCTGTGCATCTCCTCCCGTATATGACATGGATCCATCATCCTTTACAACGAATTCCCCACCAGACTGGCAGATGAGGATAAGCTTTGTCCTCGCCATCACAAGGACCTCCAAGCATTCGAATAAAAGAATTAAAACTAGTTTACAAATATGCCAAATTCATAATTCAGTTCCCAAAACTATCTACTACTTTCAAAGTTACCACGATCAAACTAACACATGTCTGTAAACTATCAGTTACTATTGTCGATGCGTATACTATTAACTACTTACTAGAGCTTGTGTGCATACAATATCGAAAAACCATCGTCCCAACGGGCCTGCTTTGCTAACATATACAGGCAAGCAACCAATACATTAGAAAACAATGCAAAAAAAAACAGCTAAAAACATCAATGGAAGTACACCAGAGAACTGTAAATATTACATAAAATTACTAATAAAAAAAATCACTTAAATTTAACAGCATAGCATCCAAATTATCAGAAAATGGCATGTTGGCTATCGTCTGATCCCACCATCACCAAAAACCCAACTCCTAAATCAGTAAATTTTCCGGTTGGTCAACGGAAAACAGGTTTAAAAAGTCAAGCAATCCAACCAAGATGATCATGCAATGAAAAATCTAGCAATTAATCCCCTTTTTCTGAAAACCCATGAATTCTAAGTCCAAGATCATGACTTTAGCACCCCAGAAAAACCCAAACATTCAACTTACTTTCCAGAATTATAAGAACACTAACGTTTGTCGAATTGGGTTACTAATTTACTACTCCATGAATTTTATTTTATTTTTTGCCAATTCACCAGGAAGACAGTATTGGGATAAAGAATTGAACTTTTAGCTGTGAGGCGAGAGGAGAAGAAAGGGCTTACCAGTTACCAGAGGAGGAGGTGCAGGGTGTGATGAAAACCCTGGATTTTGGGGCCATCTGGAAATAACGATAAAAGAGGTGAATGATGCAAAAGACTTGAAAGCATAGAAGGGTGTGATAGAAATTTAAGCATAGATATTGGGCCTCGGCTTGTATTTTGGGAATTAGGATTTTACATTCCAAAATTAATCCGTCACACTTCTAAACCGGAAATCTTAGGCTTTGTTTGGAACTATTTCTTTAAAAAGGACTTTTGCTTAGAAGTACCTCTAATAAAAGTGCTTATATTAACTTTGCATTAGAAATTTAAATAAAAATGCAAGTGCTTTCTAAAAAAACCACACAACACATGTTTATTCCATAAAATGTACTGTTGAATTGAGAATCACTTTTAAAATTTTATGTCAAACATAATCAAAACATTTTTAGTGATATAAAAGAATTTTTAGAAATAAGAAAAAGTGTGTAAAAAGTTTTTAAAAAGTGTGAAAATACTCAACCCTTCCAAAATTCCTACGAACATTATTCATTCATCGTTGCAATCTCATTCAAATTAAACATATTCTCTAAAAATTAAAGACGTCAAAAGACACTTGTCACAATTAAGCTAGCGTTGGTCCATTAAGAAACTAAAGACAGGGGTGGGGTGGGGAAAGAAAACAAATATTTGAAATTAAATTGGTTACATCCATAATGATTAATGTTAACTTGTATTTCACTTTTTGATCCAACATAAAGACTCGTCAAAAATCTAATTAATTTAACGAGAGAGTCGAACTCATGACATAAACTTCAGACTTGACATCAACTTCCATCAGCAGTGCCAGGAGTACACAATAATCTTTTTCCAATTTTAGAATAAGCATAAACATTTATAGTGGCTTTATTAGAGCAACTTGATCACGTCATCTGTAGAACAACTTTCCAAAAAAAAAAAAAACATGACTTCTTAATGTCCTATATTTGAGTTTATGAGGTTGCCCTAACGAAATTCTTTTCATATAAGACTGCCCCATGCAAGAGCACTCGATTTGATGGCCACAGCCGCGATTGAGCGTCCTAAAAAAGCAAGTAAATGATACAAGCTAAAGGCAGAAATGGACATTCCTTTACTTTTTCTCCTCACTTTAAGTCTTCCTCCCCTCTCTAATGGCTCCACCTCCTTAGGACCACCACAAATATCCCAAACTGTACTACAAGTTTCTCTTCCACTATAAGAAAATGGCCAAAACAAAAGGCTAATATATAGATGAGCTCATCAAAGCAAGCTTCTGCTTCTGCATATCACTCTCCCACAATACAAAGAGTCTATGGTGCTACGGAGTATTTCATATTCTGGGCCTTATAATCTAACGCTTTAAAAATTCAAAGTATCTTATACTCCGAAGTATCATAGAAAATCTCAAGAAAAGAATAAGGAGAAAGAAAGGCTCCATTGCAAAATAAATAATCAAACATAAACAGCAGTTATATTTTACTGCATTTCTTAAAAGTGAATAGCATTTTACCCTAAAGAAACCAAGGGAGATGATACACACACACACACAGATGTATATACATATGCTAACTGTATAACTGTTGGAAAGAAGAAACGAGGAAGGATCGTATTTCATCATCTTCTGTTCTCTAACCGACCAGTGATCAGAAGATACACATTTATACTCTTAATTATTAAAACATGATCATGAAGATGCTCTAAAAAGGGGTTTCCTGTCATGGTCCCTAAGCTTATACCGGAGTTTCAATTTGGTCCTTCGCCAAGTCCAACTCCTCTTGCAATTTCTTCTCCTTAATCAAACAGTCAAACTACTGTACTTCTCGGTGAAGTGCTTCTACAAGTAAAGTCCTTTTCTGCTCTCTGATCTTTAAGATATCCTATATATTTTCCCATCATTTTCATGGCTCCCACCTGGTGCTACTAGGCTGCCACCTGCTTTTTCCAAGCATGAGAGAGTTATCAAAGATGAGAAAAGCAAGAACTCTGGCTGGTACCAGCTGCTCTTAGCTGCTATTATTTCTATAAATTTGTGATTTAAACTCAACCAGATTTGGACAGCTTTATTTACTGTTAGGTTAAATTCCAAAGCTTCTTATCTTACCAACCCTTTTTTTGGCACGTTGCAGATGCATGCACGTACGCATCCCTTTAACTGTTAATTTATATCTCAATTCACATTCTTCTTTCATGTCTTCTTTTTTGTTTATTTTAAGAAGTAAACATCTCTAATTTTTTTAGAGTATCTACCTCAATTTGAAGTGTTCCTTGCTTCTAAAGTCACCCAAAGATTGACACAACAACATTCTCCTACCCACTATTGAAATAAAAAATCCCATAATTATTACTTTGCTCGAATAAAAGTAAGTTATGATTTTTCGTCGTCAAACTTGTCATAAATGTGGTCTTTTTCTCCTTTCATAACATGGTGTGTTTTAGTCGGAAATTTAGTGCATCAGCACAATATCTAATTATCTATAACATACAATAAATCATAGATCTTAGCTAGTTGTAGTATGAAGACATATATTCAATTGTATAATATTGTTACGGTTGGTTACATAATTTATATGAGCAATCAAATGCTTGACATACTGCTGTTACAGCAATGCATTGCATACACACCCTTGGAATCAAAATACATGGACAATGTTACTTTATGTCTTGTCGTGACGGCTGGACATAAAAATTTCTCCTTGAAACGAAACCTAAGCAATTATAGGTTAAACAAAAAGAATCACTGTTCCAGCCTTGTGAAGATTCGAATCTTTTTCATCGGAACATACCAAAACAAAACGAATTGAATCTGACGGCTAGGAAATTCCCCTGAACTCAAAAATTCCAAAGCATAATTCTAGCATCCAAATACCAATAAAGCTACCTCCCCACGCATTTGCCAACTCAGCCGTCATAAATCTCACAACTCCCAAAAAAACGCCAAATCTTCAAAAAATCGTTGCTAATTCCTTCAGCTTATAACCGCCCTTTCCTCCCCTGTTTCTCTCTGGACCAAATTTTCTCCTCCGCCGGAAAACCATCATTTCCGGTTGCGGGAAAGCCAATCCGACCGTTGGTGGCAACTGGGTTTTTTCTTAAAGTTCGAGTCTTTGTGGG
The DNA here is from genome assembly GCF_041283825.1 of Pyrus communis. Lineage (NCBI taxonomy): Eukaryota > Viridiplantae > Streptophyta > Magnoliopsida > Rosales > Rosaceae > Pyrus > Pyrus communis. The sequence goes on from NC_142579.1 coordinate 32,755,146, forward strand.
TTTTTGGTAATTTAATTATGATGTCGGTGGAGTCGCCGAGAAAATCAATAACAGAGAAGGTGTTTGAGAGGGTTGGCGGGTATTCTTACCTGAGCAGCTACCTCAAGAACAACGGCGGCAGCCACAGCAGCCAGAGACACCACCGCCACAACCACCACAAGGCGTGCGAGAACGACGAGAGTGATGACGATTACTACGAGGACGAGGGGACGATGGAGCTCGTGCAGATTGGAGCTGAGAGGACCAAGAACGTCTTGATTCTCATGAGCGACACCGGCGGCGGCCACCGCGCTTCCTCCGAGGCCATTCGTGATGCCTTCCGCATGGAGTTTGGCGATGAATACAGGGTAACTGCCGATTTCGGTTCTTGATTTCCCTCCAGATTTTTTTTGTGGTTTCTTCTCTTTTTCCTTCATTTTGTTCATAATTTAATGGTTTTCTTGTATAAAAAAAAAATTAATAATGTTTTATCGTATTTCTTGATCAAGTTTATGTTGCCAAAATTAATTACATTTAGATTTAGTAATTATTGATGTTATAATCTCTGTTTCTACAATTATTCATGAGATGCTTATTCGATTTGATATTTCAGATATTTGTGAAGGATGTGTGGAAAGAGTACACAGGTTGGCCGTTAAACGACATGGAGAGATCGTACAAATTCATGGTGAAGCATGTGCAGCTGTGGAAGGTCGCATTTCACGGCACCTCTCCCCGATGGATCCACAGCGCCTATCTCGCCGCCATTGCAGCCTACTATGCCAAGTAAGTTCCCTTCCCCCCTTTTGCTTTTCGCTTTCAATTCAACGAAAACCCCATAAATAACTCTGCAAGTAGAGAGAAACTTCGGTAGAGCTGGGCCGTGCAAAAGGTATGATCGGGCGCTCCTACCAAAGTATTTCTCCTGCAAGTGAAGCAAAAGTTTTAGTCACATAATTCCTACTAAAGTTTAATAAAGTATGATATTACTCTTAGGTATATTTCCAACTTTTACCTGTGCTTTTAATTTTCTATCTTTTCTTTGAAATGATTTTTCTCATCTATTCGTCACCTAATCAATTGTTAGAGACTAAACTAATTGTGAATTATTGATGGGATTTGGGTGGAGAATCCGATTCTGATCGACTTACAAAGTCTTAATTTTTACCTAGATTTGTTAATTAAGTATTGATTAGGGAATTATTTTAACTGAAGGGAGGTGGAGGCTGGTCTAATGGAGTACAAGCCGGACATCATAATCAGTGTGCATCCTTTGATGCAACATATTCCTCTGTGGGTGCTCAAATGGCAAGGCCTGCAGAAGAAGGTGATTTTCGTGACAGTTATCACAGACCTCAACACCTGCCATCCTACGTGGTTTCATCCTGGTGTCAATAGGTGCTACTGCCCCTCACAGGAGGTAGCGAAAAGGGCGCTAGTAGATGGCCTTGACGAGTCTCAGATACAGGTCTTTGGCCTGCCCATCCGGCCCTCTTTTGCTCGAGCGGTTCTCTCCAAGGTGTGTAGAGTTGTGTGTTTGCAACTTTGCACGTCTGAGAATGTGTTTGTATGAATGAAGGTTCAATATTGAGTGCTTGGTTACTGAATTTTATTCATTGTGCCTTTATTCGCACCCTCTAATTCGCGGTTGTGTAGGATCAACTCAGAGAAGAACTCGAAATGGACCCTGACTTGCCGGCAGTTCTGCTCATGGGAGGTGGCGAAGGAATGGGGCCTGTAAAAGAAACTGCAAGGGCTCTCGGAGAGACACTCTTTGATAAAGAAGCTGGAAAACCAATTGGTCAGCTGATCATCATATGCGGGCGGAATAAAACCCTCGCTTCCACTCTTGAATCTGATGAATGGAACATTCCAGTGAAGGTACAAATTAGTCCTTGCTTGTTAAAACATGTTGCAATTTTTGACAAAGATTTCGACGTGGGATTTCTAATTTTTACGTTCTTCGAATTCGCAGGTTAGAGGTTTTGAGACACAAATGGAAAAATGGATGGGAGCTTGTGACTGCATCATAACAAAGGCAGGACCTGGCACAATCGCAGAGGCATTAATCAGAGGGCTTCCAATTATCCTCAACGACTACATTCCCGGACAAGTAAGTGATCATTTTTCACGCATTTTCTTCTTCTTTTTTTCATACGATTTGTTCAAACTTTTTGGCTAACATTTCCACTTCGATTGCCAGGAAAAGGGCAATGTGCCTTATGTGGTGGACAATGGGGCCGGCGTCTTCACCAGAAGTCCCAAGGAAACAGCGAGGATTGTCGCGGAATGGTTCAGCACGAAAACAGACGAACTGAAAATGATGTCGGAGAATGCACTAAAACTAGCTCAACCTGAGGCTGTGTTCGACATTGTGAAGGACATCCACGAGCTTGCCCTCCAACGCGGTCCTATGGCGAACATCCCGTACATGCTGACATCTTCGTTTACGAGTTTAATCTGATTAATTACCGGGGATTTAATTTGATAATTCCCAGTACTAGAATGTCATGCCTTGTACAGTACAAATAGTTTCTAAATCATCTATCATTCTTTGGCCGCAATGGTTTGAAATTTTCCTTTTTCCCTTTTTTTTTTTTTTTTTTTTTTAGAGGATATTGGAAATTTGGAAGTAGTTGGATATACGTAGGATGTTGCCGAAGTTGACGATGTTGTGTATGTTAATATGTTTGCCTTGGTTTGGTTTTTGTTTTTGCTTCAAACTTAACTCATTTGAGGCTTCAAAGCATGCAAAAGTGGTCTAGCTTTTAAGAAAACTTATACTCCAAGTAACTTCCCTTGGCTTCTAACTATCGATTGTCAAACTTATTCACGCGGTATTCAAATTTAATCCGAATTAGATAATAGCTTGACTTTTTATGTAGTTGAAGCAACGCATTACTCTTACCAATACACAAGTTTTGGTTGAATTATTCTTTTAATTGTATTTCACTTTGTAAATATAATTAATTTGTCATTTAGTAATATGATGCGAAAGATAAAATCAACGTGCGGAAATCATTTTCTTGCACGAAATCGTAGTAATTTGGGAGTTGCTTTTTCGTAGTTTGGCCATGTGGTTGGAGAAATGGAAAGCTTAAGCCATGTGGGTCTCTCCTTCCTAAATCAGGCTATCTATTGGTTAGGGTTTTATAGTCAATCAGATGTCTTGTCTTTTTTCGGCGGCTTTGGTAGTTAGCGGTTGGAGAAAAAGGCATTCACCCAAAACCAAAAAAAAAAAAAAAAAAAAAAAAAAAAAAAGAGAGAGAGAGAGAAATGTTGGATTAAATTGTTTTTTTCAAGTATAGTTTTTTTTTTACTAAAATCGGTAGTGGGCACCATAATCACCATTTTAAATTTGATTACTTTACACATTAATGGAGTAGAGAAAAAGTCACCATTTTAAATTTGATTATTTCACATAATTTTGAAGGAGAAAAAGTATTCAAAGGACGTAACAACATTAAAATAAGACAAATTCACATGAACAAATTATCTATATAGAAAAATGCTACAGAGATTTTCTTACATTAGGACTTTTCGTCATCTCATCTTTTTAGCAGAATATTTTAAAATGTTGATGCGGGAATTGTGCCAAATAGATAAGATGGTGGAGAGTCCATACAGAGTCCAACTTTTGATAAAATCTCCTTAACATTCCTCATCTATATAAAACTAAAAACAAGGACAACATAGATACAGTTAAGGCAAACAATGACACAAAAAAAATTATGATATCACATAATCACAATGAGATTTTTGTTGACTAATTATGTAAGAAGCACTTGTGTTTATAGGTGTTCTTAGCTAGAAGTGGTCTATTAGAAATATGTCAGCATTTTCACTAAAAACTTACGTTCTTCTTTAAGAACCTAGCACTCGGCATGGCTTTTCCAGAAAACACTTTCATGTCAAAATATAGCAAAACGCTTTTGGTTAGAAACGTTTTTAGTTATTTCAAAAGCCATTACAAACAAAGACAAAGCATATATAAGCATATTTTCACAATCAACATATTTGGGCCTCTTTAGCATGTCAACGAATGGTACTTATAGACCTATTAAAATAAGATGGGCATGAGTAAGGCCCACTAAAGGATGAGAATATCAAGTCATTGGGCCTACAAGGCAGCCTAAGGAATCCAATTGACAAAACATCAACATAAGAATGAAAGACAACTGCCACCACTGATCACTCATAGCCCAATTGTCCACTGACAAGAAGAGACAAGAGCATAACTTAAAAGTACTTTCTGACCACTTGAGGCAATTGGTAGACCTGACAATTTTCTAACACAGAGCTCCTAGGACAAGTCTGTTCAGATGTCAACTACTAGCCACGCGTTGGATATCGACGGGAAATTAAATACGTGAAGAGACATAAATGTTGACAGGCCTATTGCTTAGCTAAAGTACTTTTCAACCACTATTAGGCGAGTTGTGCGCTTTGGTACTTGTCGACCCGAGAAACCCTTATAAGCAGTCGGATCAACAAGAGAAAATTACATTACATTATTGTAAAGTATTCTTCTAATTCACATCAAATATATATCAAATCATAACAAGGACGTAGCCCCATCTTTAGGAATAAACCATTTAAATACTTTGTTCATAACCTAGCTTTATGCCCCGAGCACACCAAAAGTAGACTATACTAATTTTTACTAACCTTCAAGTTTTGAGCTTTAACAAGTTGTTGAATCCAAGCGAATGCATATCACTAATTACACGTGTACATGAACCATTAGATTAAAATGGACGAACGAGATGAAGTTCCTAACCTAAGTTTCAACCGGGTTAAAAACCCCATTTTCACGTTCAATTTTCCAATCCGGTCATTTAACCCCTGTTGTAGCATAACTTAAAAAGTTTATGGCTTGTTTGGTATCCTATTTGAAATTTTTTATCATTTCTCAAAACATTTCTTGAAAATAATTTTCTTTAAGACTCAAAAACTTGATTGGTTTGTGATTTAAAATTTTTAAATCTTGCGGCTTAAACTAGACAAAGAGATTTAAAAAGAGGGGGTCGCAGGAGAAGGAGAAAGAGGAAAGAGGAGGAAAGAAAGTAAGAGATGATTGAAGGAAAGAGAAATAAGAGAGAGGTTCGGACGAGATAGAGAGGATGAGGAGTGAGAGAAAGAACCGAGATAATGAAAAGAACGGATTGGAGAAGAGACGAAAAAGGTAAAAAGAAAAAAAGAGGAGAGAGAAAGAAGAAAAGAGAGAGAGAGAGAGAGAGAGAGAGACAGATTTGGAGTGAGAGGGGATGAGGGAGAGAAAAAGAAAGGAATGAGTTTAAGTTTAGGCCAAATCAGATAAATGATCCATGTGGTCATAAGGTATTCGAAAGATAGCCCTTGTGCTAAAAAAAACTCGGATTTAAATCCTTGTGGTGTACTCCATTGGCAATTTAGTCCAAAAGTGATTTTTCCGTTAACTATCTGTTAATACATGGGTAAAATTGTACTTTGACATGTTCACTCTTCCTCGTCTCTCTGCTCTCTCTGTAATTTGAATTTTCACAAAACCAGTTATGAGAAAGCTGTCATTCAGATCGGCAGGAAGCTTTAAGATTGGCCTTTCGTTGCTTTTTACGAACAGCAAGAAAGCCGTCACTGAGATCTCTAAGTTCGATTCGGGCTTGCTGCAGCTTCAGAATGAACCTGTAGAAGAAGGTGAAATTGTTGATGATGGCGGTGGTCACGTGCCGAGAATAATGGATGAGGTTCTCAGTTTCTTCACTGAGATTTCGGTGATGCTAGACTGCTTGACCGACTTTCCTACGACACTTGACCATGGTAAAGTTGCTGAATTTCACTTCAAATTGAATGCAAGGTTTTGCCTATTTTCTTTGTGCATGTTGCTTTAATTTTCTAATGAAGTTGTGGAGAATTGAAAAGAAATCACGTTTATGGGAGGAAGCTTTGATTTGTTTCGAATAAATCGAAATTTATTCGAAAGCTGTTATGATGATTTTCGTTCGGTTTGATTTTGTGTTCTACTTTTGTAATGGTAGATACCGGAGTTGGAATCGAAGACCTCTTGATCTGTTTGTGATTGCAATACAACGATTGACAAGATAATTTGAAATAAACTGACATGACATTTGTGTTGGCAAGTTTATGCTGATTGAATTTGAATCAGACATGGTGTTGTACAAATACAAATTACAGACCTTCTTCTTATCCATACTTCTCGAACATGGTGTTGTGAAAGTACAAATTATAGACCTTGTTCTTATACATTGGACAATATAAAGACGAGAAAAAAGAAGGTGCACATACCAAAGTACAATTTTATACATGTATTGATAGATAGTTAACAGAAAAATCACATTTGGACTAAATTTGCTAACGGAGTACACCACAGGGGTTTAGATTCGAGTTTTTTTAGCACATGAGCTATCTTCCGAATACCTTATGACCACATGGATCATTTATCCGATTTGGTCTTAAGTTTAAAAACTATAAAAACTCACTTTTTATATTCTTAGAGAATATATTATATTTTTGAGTTAGTATTGAGTTCAGTTTTTTAAAATAGTCATACCAAACACGTTTTGAAGGCCTAATACTTAAAAATTATCTTTGAGTTTAAAAAGTTAAATTCAAGTAGAGTACCAAACATGCTCTTAATTACCACCGTTGAGATTCATCTAAAGGCGCAGAGATGTGATTGAACAAAAAAAAAAAAAAAAAAAATCAGGTGACGCCTACATGTGATTGACGGTTGAGAGGGCCTCGCAGAATCCAACCACCTCCTTCCTTCTTCCTCCCACCAAATGCAAATTCTCTGTGAAAGCTGAAAGCTCCAACATTTCCAAACCCCCATTGAAGAAATTATTCGATCAGGTACTGAATTTACTACCCAATATTTACTCCTGTAATATAATTTTTGCTTTCTGTTTTCCTGGCAATTGATCAAATCTAGAGAGAGAATGGTGTCTGGTAGCTGAGAAAATCTAGAGAGAGAGAGAGAGAGAGAGAGAGAGAGAGAAACTAACGGAGCTGAATTCTCCTTTCAATGATTGGATAACAATAATTACACTTTCTGTTCTCTTTCAATTGCACTCATAAGCTTCTTATTTGGGATTAAATTTCTCTGTTTTTTAATTTTTAATTTTCATGATGTTTTCACCTAATTACCTGTTGACTTTAAAAATTACAAAACCTACGTGGCGCGCAGGCCGAGTAACTAATAAACTAATTACGTCATTCGGTTGAATGCGGGGCGTGCCAACTCGTCGGCCGAGCTCGGCCGAGGAGTAAAATTTGTTGATGTCGCGTTGAGCGCGTTGTTGACTTCTTTATCTTGCGACTGCGACCGCGACCGAGGAAGGAACACTCTCGGTCTCTGGGTTCTAGAGCCTGAAGACAAGGCTATTAATTCTGCGAAGTTCACAAATCGTCGGAGTCCGATTCGGTCACTGTGATTATATTCGTAAGAGTATAAGCACGTTGAATCGAGACCAAACTATATGAACACAGGTACTCAAATGTGATGTATGTCTTGATGGTGAATGTAGTTCGGCCGTCGGAATGCCGAACTCTGAAACTCACTTGTGAGTATCCAATCATAAAATCACTCGGCGTCCAGTACGCCGAATAACGCAATTCGTAACACCTGACTATGCCGAGAGGGCTAGCAAGGTGACCTCTACCAACAAGGGTTCGAAAACCCTTCTCGGCCGAGACTTAGATAGGTAACCGGTCGGCATCGACGCAGTGCTGTTTATCCAAACTGAAGGTGTTCGCCGGGTGCCTCCACAGTGCTGTTTATCCAAACTGAAGGTGTGTCGGCAGAAAAAGAAAAGGAAAAAATCTCAAGGTATTTGAGAGGTTTTGCGCAGGGCAATTGTATGCTGAATTGAAGGTCCTTTTTTGTTGCATGATTTCTTGTATTTATAGCACCTGTTCCTTGAAACCGAATCGCGCCCTTATCTGGATTGGGACTCCTTGTCTCGTTCCAACTTTACTTCGAACAAACCCACTCCCATTAGGATTTTGAACTTTCCCCTCTTCCGAGGCTTTATTCTTCGCTGACCAGTAATCCTGGTTGCACCAGGACTTCCTTGACCTTTTTGTTTATTTGAATTATTCCTTCTTAGGATAGGACTCGACCAACCCTGCTAACTGGCCCAGAATCTATCAAGCAACCCATAGTAGTTGACATGACTTTGGGCTGAGCCCAACCGTATGCTCGGCCCAACAATATTATTTTGAGCCCAAACATTACCATGTATTGTCCTCATCGCTGAATTTTCAGGGACCCAAATGGTTGTTTGGAAACAAAGTCGTGGTGATACGTAGTCGTTCGGCTCAGAAAGATGGTAAAGCCTCAATCTTTTTTTCCTAATTTTCAATTTTATGCTCATCATTTTGATAAATTGTGGAGGAACATTAGCTGGTTATCGTCAATTTTTTGGTTTCGATACACGTTTCTTTAATACACTGAGGAGAGGGGAAAATGTTAGTGAAGGATTTAGTTAAAACAGCAGTTGACAACAACTATGGTGACAGGTTTATCACTCTAGTTTCGTGGACGATGAAGAAATTCCTAAAGCCTGTGGATGCCCTCTATTGCCTTTGAAAACCCACATAAAGGGACCTGCCCCGGTTTCAGAGCAAGGTTTTATATGTGTACAAGCACATTCATATTATTAGCTGATGATATTGTTTGATTTGGTCGTATTTTTTTGTTGTTGATACGAGGAATCTTCTTCTGCGCAGATAGAATGGATATTGTTGATGAAGCGATTACATACTTTCGTGCTAATGTTTTCTGGGAACTTTGATATTAAGAGCACCACCGATAAGCTCCTCATTTATTTGACTTTTTATATCAATGTGGCTTTGAAGCGGCTTGAGGGTTGCAGAACTTTGGCTGAAGGAACCAAGGCCATTATTAATTTGGGACTTGAAAAAGTTCCTGTTCCTGGAGAGCCGAGTTTCCCTTTCCCGGGACTTTTTCCTCTTCCTCGGTCCAGCGGGAAGCAGGTGAAGCTCTTTCTCATCTGTGCTTACATTTAGAATCATTCATATTATTTACTCTTATATGTTAGTTGATTAAGCCAATTAAAATTATAAGCTAATTGAGTTTCTCAATTGCAAACCGTGGATAAATGGAACTACGATTTAGTTTTAGATTTTAAGTTATTCTTGATGTCTTCTCCTTAAGTTCCAACTTTATGGATATCGATGAACATAAAAATCGAGTTGATTTGGAATGTTCTAGCAGTTAATGTTTCGAACAAACGCTATCAGTCTAGTCCTCGTGAACTGTCACAATACAAGGCGCCCTACCTTTGTTTGGCTGCTTGACTTGCTTTGTTTGTTTCACTTCGGTTATCAATAGATGATTGATTTTTGACCTTCTGAGATGACCTTGAGACGCCTTCATATTTCTCAGCATGCTTATCCGGTTATGGAACATGCATTTATTTATTGAACCATAGATGGTCTTGAATCGGCTGACTCGTTGCTAGACTATCAATTCCGAATAAATAAAGAAACAGACCCTCCACAGGGAATGCTTTCATCAGAGTTTCACATATTTCGCTAGGATATCTGAACTTGAATTGTTAATAACTAACACATCTATTCTTCTTTTGAGCCAATTATTGAGATAAGACAGTCGTATTGTTAGTTCTTCAGTTTAACTCTTCAGCGTGACATACCGTCAGTTCCATGTAGAACATTCATTGCATCTTCCATACATGAATCTCGGTTTTCTTTTCTCCCTTTAAACTTGATGCTACACTATCAATTCTTCTTAAAAGTAATTTTCATCTGCCCGCTTCAGACGCTAAATATATACATACACGTACACGTACACGTACACATACACATTATCTTATATTTCAAAGTATTGAATGGCTGCAGAATTGCTGAGGAATTATTTGAAGCAGATACGGGAGGAAGCAAGCGGGAGATTATTGAGCGTTGCTTACTGTTGTGGATTCTGAACAGGCAGTAGTCTAGTGATGTTGAGCCACCAGATTACCTTGCACATCGGAGACACCTCTTTCCGAAACCTACAGTGTATTCTTTCTCTTCCTCTTTCTACAGAGCCCTGTATGCGAATAAAATACCGATTTTTCTATCTACAATTAGTTATCTGACTACAGTAACTCATATACTTACGGAGGACCACGTAATTCGTACATCTACACACGGACTAGTGATGACGTGGTTCTCTGTATTGAGACAAGGTTCTTCTCAAGGGTTATAACACCGACTAAGGGTGGATGGATTCAATTGTTTACTAGAGAAGGAAAACAACATGATTTTGTAGTAATGATTTGGGATTAAATTTGTATGGACAAATAGAAACATGAGCTAATGGGTGAAATCATAGTCCCAACTCCCAAGCAATCCATAGTTTTATGGTCCAATCCCATGATTGTGAGCCAACGAAATGATTGGGTCTGTTTGGTGGCTCTGCCAACTTTTTGAGACAAGAGAATCAAAGAATGCTGTTATGCTCGTAATAATTAAGAGAGAGAGAATCGAATGGGAGACCTCGACGTTTGGAGAAAGGGCTCTTAATCGAGGTATAAACCCTTTATCCAAACGCTATGTACGACAATTATAAAAACAAATGTTAAACACTGATCAAATGAATCAGAACCGACCAAAACTTATAATCCGGAAAATGGTTTTGCTCACCAAAGTTGAGAAATTTTTCAGTGTGACTGGTATACGCGGTGGTACATCACGTGTCACTATATAAATTATGGGATATACATGTTAAAAAGTTAATAACTTAAAAAATAAAATTTTCCACCACTTATATAAAAACACATAGTGTACTTTCCGTGTTCTGGTCACAATGAAAATTTTCTCCTTACTTATTATTTATTGTGATAGTGAGCATCACCACTAGTTTACGATGGTTAAGAAAATGTACCAAGTAACATGATATTCATTTACAACATAAAAATTATTGAAATGATTCGAACTTGAGACCTCTGCTACCATACGGAGAGATTTTAGCCAAAATTATTGATTTTCTTCATTTTCTTAATTTTCTTCATTTTCGTCAACTTGTAGACCGAAGAAGCTGAGCGGACTACACTTACAACACACAGAGCCAGCGGTACTCATCACACTCCCAGGTCTCTCACTCCCATTCCCTTCAATCTCAGCCGTTGATCTCTTCCCCCATCCATGAACCATATGTCCTTTAACCTTAGGGTTTCCACCATCAATTTCACCCCAATCTCCGCCACCGCCACCATCATCGCCGTCCATGTCGTCGATGGCCAAGATCACTCACCCCCGCCAACAGATCAACGGCGAGATTCTGCCTCAGCCCTGTCCTCACCTTGCCGAGTTCCTCTCCAACAATGGCTCCAAGCCCTTCCGGGCCTTGCAGGACTGTCTACGGGTCAAGCCGCCGGGTGGCCGCGCATCTATCCGCCGCGATCCCAAGGAGGTCCCGCGCTGTGGCGCGTGCGGGGAGTCCGCGCGTCCCAGACTCTATGCGTGCATCACGTGCGCTGCCGTCCACTGTCATGTGCCATCCGGACCATCCCACGCTGCGGCTCACGCCTTCTCGATGCCTCCCGGTCACGAGATCGCCGTGGACGTTGACCGAGCGGAGCTCTTCTGCTGCGCGTGTAGAGACCAAGTCTACGATCGCGACTTCGACGCCGCAGTCGTCCTTGCTCAGACCGCCGCTTCGACGCTGGCCTCCTCAGCCACGTCAGCAGTCCAGCAGTACGCGCCGGAGAATCTCCGGAAGCGACGCCGTATCGACTACAAGCCGTGGATACCGAATCCGAGAGAGCAATACTTGGTGGGGAAGAATTCCAGTCCCCTAAACGGCGACGTCTCCGATTTGCCTTGGGGATTGCGCGGGCTCAACAATTTGGGGAACACGTGCTTTATGAACTCGGTTCTGCAGGCATTGCTCCATACGCCGCCGTTGCGGAACTACTTCCTCAGCGACCGGCATAACCGCTACTTCTGCCAGAAGAAGAGCAATGCCGATAACGCCGCCAAGAAAACTGCCGCCAATACTATTGATGGTGGCGGGAACAAGAGCGCTGCGCGCGTGTGCTTGGCCTGCGACATGGACGCCACGTTTTCTGCGGTTTTTTCGGGGGAGCGGACGCCTTATAGCCCCGCAAAGTTCTTGTACAGGTTTGTAATCTGTACAAATCGCATTTTAATCACAATGTAGGTGGTCAGGGGTGCAGGGATGGCGAAAATATTGTTTGATTTTTCGGGTTTTTGCTGATCTGTTGTTGTGGTAATGCCGTAGTTGGTGGCAGTACGCCGCGAATTTGGCGAGTTATGAGCAGCAGGACGCGCATGAGTTCTTCATTTCTATGCTTGATGGGATTCATGAGAAGGTGGATAAGGATCGGCGGAAACCCGAGAGCCAAGGTTAATTCTTTCTCAATCCGAAACTTGTATCTGTTAATTTTCATGTTGTGTTTTATGTGCATGCTACTTGAAATTCATGGGGACATCATAAGATACAATTACTAAAGAATAAAATTTTATTGTGTCTTGTTTCTGAATGTATATATGGAATTTGAATCAGTAGGGCCCTTTGTGCTTAATTTCTTTCTGGAAGCTCCTATACTTGAAACCGCATTGGATTTTGTACAAGTTGATCATTTTTTGAGAGCTTTTGAAGTTCATCAAATATTGAAATTTCTGGATAGAATCCTGCCTCAGTCATAGAGTAATATAAATTGGCAAATTGCTAATTTGGGAAAAAAATGAAGATTTTATTGAATTATCAAGTTTTACTCTTGGACCCAACTCTCTGTAGCTCCTCAGAGATATTGTTATCTCGGGAAATTGTTAGCTTTGGTTTAGCACATTTCGTAAGTCGTAATCGCTTTTCGTTGGCCAGCTTAGAATTTAATTTAATATCGTGTCTAGTGTATTTGTGGCCGCATAGTGGTAAACTAGTGTTGCGAACCCTGTGATGGGTTAAGAGAGCTTCCCGTAATACTATTTTCTTATATCAGAAAATGAGCTGATGGGCTTTACAAGATGGGAGTGTGAAAAATTAGGTGCTATGGCAATATTGCAAGACGACTAACTTAAGAGTTCCTAATGAGCAGTTGACTTCCCCAACATCTGTATTTTTCTCGTTTTCTTTAAACTAAGGTGACTTTAACATGTAAATGCAGGGTGTGGGTTTAGGTATCTTGCTTGTTGCCTAGGGAGTTGACAAGTGCTGAAAGATTTAGGGCTAATTTTCAACCTCTACCCGCTGGCTTGATGGCATTATCAGCTTCACCCAGTAAGTCAACTTTCATTTAGCTGTCTTGGGTTTATCTACCTGGGGAGATCTCGTATTTTATAGTCCTCAATTAACTCAACCTTTGTGCCATGTTTAGGGTCTGATTACAACAATGACCCCATACCCAGAAAATTGCAAGATTCTTCTCTTAGGTTCGCAGCCAGCAAACGTTCTCATCACTCCTGTGGGTGCTCCAATTCAAACTTTTCTTGCATCATCAGCCATCTTGTTGCTTTCTACCTACTTCTTGGCATCAGACTTTAACTACCTTTTCTTATCGCCTTGGAAACTGGGTATTTTCCATTGTCGTTGGAAACTGGGCATTTTCCCTTGTCATTCAACTTCCCTATAGTTCTGAGGAGTGAGGAGGTGCATTTTCCTAAAATTTTTGTCAATGATATAACTGGATGATTGAGTAGCTGACTTATATGGGACATATAGGATAGCTGACTAATCTGGGACATATAGGATAGCTGACTAATCTGGGACATATAGGATATAGAGGCTGCACATGATCAATAAAGCTTTTGTTGTAACTGTTATGTTAATGTTTGTCCGTTAGAGATGGATTCCAAGGCATTCTTTCTAGTGTTTCCAGACATTGAATTGTTTGATATTTGTCTTGACGTGGATCTTCACCTGTATTTGCGTGTACTTAATGAAAAAAAAGTCGCTGATAAATTTTCATTTCTTTTGTAGTGCAGGCAATGGAGACTGTTGTGTTGCTCATAGAGTTTTTTCTGGTATCTTGCGATCTGATGTCATGTGTATGGCCTGTGGTTTTACGTCTACAACATATGACCCATGTGTGGACATCTCATTAGATTTGGAACCTAACCAAGGAGGTTCTGCAAAGACTGGGTCCACAAAGTCAAGTTATTCTTGCTATGGCGAGGCAGATTGCATGAATTCCAGCCAAAACTGTGGGGTTTCTACCCTTATGGGATGCTTGGACCGCTTTACAAGACCTGAGAGATTGGGCTCTGACCAGAAATTTTTTTGCCAGCAGTGTCAGGTGAGGCAGGAGTCTCTCAAGCAAATGTCCATAAGAAAGCTTCCTTTGGTTTCATGCTTCCACATCAAGCGATTTGAACATTCTTCGGTGAGGAAAATGTCAAGGAAGGTTGACCGTTATTTGCAGTTCCCATTTTCGCTTGACATGGCTCCTTATCTCTCTTCTTCCATCTTGAGGAGCCGATTTGGAAATAGGATTTTGCCTTTTGATGGGGACAAGCCAGATGCATCAAATGACTTATGTTCAGAGTTTGAGTTGTTTGCTGTCGTCACTCACACAGGCAAGCTAGATGCAGGCCATTATGTGACTTACTTGCGATTGAGTAATCAGTGGTACAAGTGCGATGATGCTTGGATCACCCAAGTTAATGAGAACATTGTGAGGGCGGCACAGGGCTACATGATGTTCTATGTACAGAAAATGCTTTTTTACAAGGCAAGTGAGAAACCGAGTCCTACATGATCTTCTGGCCAGAAAAGTGAGCGATGAATTTTTGTTGCGTGAGATGAAAGATGGAAAAAAAGGAGAAAGGTATGAAAATTCATGGTTCGGTTTTGTTTGCTGGATAATATATGTTATCTAGCCGCTTTTGTCATTGGTTAAAGAAGTCAAGCAGCTCTCTACGTGCTCAGAGCTCACCGAGGATGAGGAAGAGGACGAACTCTCAGATGGAGCGTTTTGAGCCTGAATTTTTGGGGCAGCCTTGCATTTGGGAAAGTATTTAATTCATAAGGGTTGATATTGGTTTCTGATATGAATCCTGTTTCCAGGTATTGGTGATGGTTGATTCTTTTCTCATGAATCTTCTTTCATTCACAGATGTTGCAATGCCTACTGTTGACTAATATCAATGTCTAAATCAGCAAATCTCATCTTAATTGCATATATTTATTGATATTTTTATTTGGAATTTTACTGTGAATTTTTCTGTGCCCTATTCTCTTGTAGCAACTTATCTAATCTAATGCGACAAAATGCGGTTGAATAAAGGTAGTGATTTTCCCTCTTGTTTTCTCCTTATGCACTTCTTTAAGTTCTGCCATTGGATTTTCGTTTGATTTATTCAATCTAAAGTCTGAGACGGAGAGTGGTGCATGGGCAGAAAACGGATTGCAAAAATTGCTCCGCTTGACTCTTTTTTTGGAACAAAATTCGCCACTTGAAAATTAAGAAAACTTGTGAACTTACCTTTTGGTTGGTAACGTGAGTCTACTCAATTTCCTCACAACGGGCTTTCAATCATGTGATACGAGACTTTAAATCTCCCACATGTGTGTGTGTCTATACTAGCGCCACTTGTCAGGTAACTTTAGTCCCAAGTTTCTTCCCCTCATAACCCTCTACGGTGGAGGCTCTACCAGAGTTGGGCTCGGGGGAATTGAACAGGCTGAATTGAAGATGGGTTGGGTTTGAAAATTAAACATTGTTGGACCTTTCAAACTCATCATACGACCCAACAAATTTCAGACTCCCAAACTCGCGGGAGTTGAGTGGGGACCCAACAGCATGGCCCCACCATATAAATCCAAAGGATCCGAATTCAAAACAAATCTGAGCCACAAACCCAATCCGTTCCGTGGCGCAAAAATGCCCCTACGACGCAGCACCAGTAGCTCGCTTCCTCCTCCTCCAATATTTACACAAGACAAGTTGAAATTTTCTACCTTTTAGTCACGGACGAGAGACGGATAGATACGCACTGAAATGGCGAAGCTCACGCTCAGAGCCGAGAGCTCCTCTTGCCTATTTTCACACAGCACGGGCTCGCAGCCGTCGTCGTTCACGTCCACGCTCGGACGGCGTAGTTTGCTTCGGTTCCCTCCGAAGCATAATTTGGAGTTCAGAGTGTTTTGCAGCATTAAGGAGAAGGAAAACGTCACTGAAACTAAGAGGGTCAATGGGTTGCCGGTGGATAAGCTCCAACGGGCGGGTTCGGGGTCTGGGTCGGATTCTGAGGGTGAATCGGGTCAGGAGAGCGGCTCTGGGGAAGTGGGTTTTGATTGGGGTTGGCCGCCATGGAAGAACGTGCCTCAGAGGTACAAACTCATTGGGACTACCTCGCTTGCGTTTGTTATCTGCAATATGGATAAGGTAAGTCCTGTTGCTCTGCTAGCTGTGTTGTTATTTCTCGCTTAGGCATTTCATCGAACAAGTTCTAGGCATGAAATTTTAGATTGAACATTGATTCACTTCTGGTTGAAAAGGATAGATATTTACTGCATAAATGCAATTGGACGTAGTTTTGGGTTGTGGGGTTACTGCATTTTGATTTTAAACGAATCAAGTTTGCTTCTTTTGCATGTGGGATTGATTAAGTTCGATTTTTGGGTGTTTGGTTGACAGGTGAACTTGAGTATTGCTATAATTCCGATGTCCCACCAGTTTGGATGGAGTTCATCCGAGGCGGGATTGGTTCAATCCTCGTTCTTTTGGGGGTATGCATTGAGTCAGTTGCCTGGGGGCTGGCTTGCCAAGATATTTGGTGGGAGGTTTGTTTTTTAAAAGCTCATTACAAGTTTTTAGCTTGTTACTTGTTTATTTATACTTAGAACTATGCACCATTGTTCAATCATGCTACAATTATTCTGTGTGCTATAACTAGGAGCATTTTACAAAATGTTTGTTCACTGATGCCACTACATTATATGCCATTCTCATCTATCGTTTTCTTCCAATGCAGAAAAGTTCTTGAGTTTGGAGTATTAACTTGGTCTTTGGCTACGGCACTTGTACCTCTTGTTGCTGGATTTACACCTGGTTTAGTTTTGTCAAGAATTTTGGTACACTCATCTACCACATATTCTATTTTCTACAGATTCTTGTAATTCAGTTCAACTTTGTTTGGCCTTTTGTTTTCGTGTTTGATTCCTGTCCTATTTTTGGCTTGAGTGTCAAAAATGTGTTACTTACTGAGAGCTCTTTTCTTTGAAGTACAGGTAGGTATTGGAGAAGGCGTTTCCCCGTCCGCTGCAACGGACCTTATTGCCAGGCATGTATGACATTCTTATGTTTGATTTGGTCCATCATAGATTCCTAGGTGTTGTTCATCGAAACATACTTTTGTTCAAATTCAGGTTGTCTAGTGGGTTCAAATTCAGGTTGTCTAGTGGATTCAATTTCTTTATATTTAAGAACCTTAATAATCTTTTACCTAATGCAGGACAATACCTTTGGAAGAGCGGTCACGGGCTGTAGCATTTGTCTTCGGTGGTCTGAGTGTAGGAAGTGTTGCAGGGTATGTTGAATGGGTTTTTGAAGATTTTTGTTTCTTTTTCAGAAATGAAAAGGGAAAATTTGAATCAGAGTACAATATGAGGACGTTTTAATTTTTGGTGTCATCATAAAGAAGAGTTTGGTTTTCTTATGTCTGTATATTCATTGTGTACTCAGCGTTCATTGATAGCCATTTGTAACATTGGACTTCTTGCAGGTTTCTTCTGGCTCCTCCCCTTATCCAAAATCTTGGCTGGGAATCTGTTTTTTACATATTTTCCTTTTTGGGGATTGCTTGGTAAGTAGCTGTCTCAGACACTCAGAATTAGGGGTCTCCCTTTTTTTTTTGTGAAGAATTAATTCACTTAACTTGTTCCGGTCAATGTGAAAACTTATTTATTTGTTATCAATATGCCATGAAAGAAAACAATGTTCTTTTTCCTTTTTTGCGTTTTCTGCCCAGTACTAACCTTCCATCTTAATTTATTAGAAAGGAACTTACCTGGTCAATTAATCGTTAATAGCTCTCTTCTTGTCTCTTTTTCTTTTCGAAAAGAATAAAAAATAAAATGTTATTGTGGAACACTGAAGTCTGGCTATATATGCTCATGTTGTTTCCCTATATATCTATCTTGAAGGTATCTGGGATTTCAGTTTCTTGAAGGACAAGCCTCATGGGTTGGTGAATCAATTCCACGTGAGCATTTAATCCCTTCTCCATTATCCTTGTTTATTTGGGCAAGGCTTATATTTGTTCCTGTAAAAATGTGCAATTGATTACTTATCCGAAGGTAAAGTTGACTAGAAGTCAATTTAGTATTAAGGACCTGTTTCTTGGAGTAACCAATGCCATCTGGTCATCATCTTTTTTGTTAAAGAAAAACTGTTTGGTTTGGGAATTATGAGAAAGCTTCATAATACTCATTTATTTTTCTACTTAATGAGCATTTAATACTTGGTAAAGGCTCCACAGCCACTGTTGCTTCTGCCTGTCATTTTGCGTTGTAGTTTCTTCACTACTTTGTCTCTCTTTATGATGCAACGAGTACCATTTTGCTAATGTATCAGCAATCACAATTGTTGCCACAGTTACAATGATCATTACCATTTACAAAGATATATACACGATTCTATCACTGTATATTCCTCTTTCATTCATTGCGAATTTGTCACAATGCATAAAGTTGACTCCAAGACTATTTATTTGTGCAATGTTTCACAAGAAAATTTGTCCTATATCTTCATAATGAGTTGTCAATACTTCAATTCATGGATAGTGTGGTAACGATACCAGATGCTGTTGGCAAGATCAAAATTCAAGGGTGTTATTTTCACGTGCTACATTTCTTGCATAGTGATGATTCTTTTTATTCATTTAAAAATACTTGATAGGGTCCCAATCAACGGATGTGAAGAAAACATGGAGTACCGAAGAATTAGGTGACTCTTTGAAGGTGTGATTCTTTTTTGTGTTGTATATGTGTGACTTGGGGCAATGCTGGTGATAGCCAGGCTATGTTCTGAATATGACAATTGAGTGACGAATGTTAAACTTTATTGTTGTTTAGACTAATCCAGAAGATAACTGCAACTTTTTGATTTACATCATTGCTTTTAAGTTTTATCATAGTTTACATCTTATCGTAACGTGTAGCGATTACTGTATACGACTTTGGTTTCTTACTTGCTTCTATTTAGTAGGGTGTACCATGGAAAGCATTTTTCCAAAGCCAAGCTGTATGGGCAATGATATATGCTCATTTTTGTGGAAGCTGGGGTCATTATACTTGCCTAGCATGGCTTCCCACCTATTTTAGGTAATTCATGCAGACTTTCACATTGTATAATGATAGGGAGGTATGATTTGTACTTTATTCGTCTATTTAACTAATGTAAGTTGTGACGGCACTTGCCAACAATTGTGACCATAACTTGGTCTAGGAAATAGAAGGAAAACGAAAGGTGCTGGATTAACTTAAGGTCATTTATAAGTTATCTAATCTTTTATTGAAAAGTATGTTTACAAGGACTTGGTATCTGAGGTAAGTATATTATTTTCTATACAGTGAGGAGCTGAACCTGAATTTGACAGAAGCTGCATGGGTAAGTCTAAAAAGTCCACCGCTTTTTGGTTCTTAGCATTCAAGATAGAATTACCAACTTCAGCCTGCAATATCTTATACCACACTTATTAATTCTCTACGAATTTGCCCATCAAAGCATTAGATTTCTGCATAAGGTATTATCAATTTATAGTAAAGTTATTCAGTTGTCTGATATCGGGATTTTTGTTCGTTTCAGGTCTCTATCCTTCCTCCATTGGCTTCAATCTTTGTGACTAGCATTGCATCACAATTTGCTGATAGCTTGATTTCTAGTGGAGTTCAAACCACTACAGTAAGCATATTTTAGATCGAGCTACTCTGTTGTACTTTATCAAGTCAGAAAACTCCATCGTGATGAAATTTTTAGGTTTTTCCAACAGAAGATGAAAAACAACCTCAACAGTTTTCTCAAGTTTATGGATGTACTTCCTTTTGCTTGTTTATTTAATTGCTATTTACCCTGGAATACATAATAAACTTGTTACTTTCATATTTTAGTTTTGAATAATAAGTTTATGGCTTCCATTATCATTCCTTAACTCGCCGGTAAGTATTGACTATTTTATTAGGGTAATGTTTACACTGAGATTCACTCTTAATGTTTCTGATTCCCTTATTTTGTACATGTAGGTCCGAAAAATTTGCCAAACAATTGCCTTTTTATCTCCTGCAGCTTGCATGACTCTTTCCTCTGTTGATCTAGGATTGCCCCATTGGGAAGTTGTCGGAATTCTCACTGGTGGTTTAGCCCTCTCAAGCTTTGCGTTGTCAGGTACAGAGCAATCGAAATTGAGACTTGATTGTCTATGATGGTGAATACAATGATTTAATCTCTTACGCTGTACCCTTAATGTAATAATCAAATGTGCAGGATTGTATTGTACCCATCAAGACATGTCACCCGAATACGCAAGCATACTCTTGGTATGTAAATTTACAAGAACCGTGATTTGTATTTATGTTCTGGAAGATGCTATGGAGCATCCTCTTTTTATTTATGATCCACCTCCTCCATTCACTTGGTTACAATTCAACTTTAAATATCATTTCCACATCGTATGCATCATCGGTGTGAAGGGTGGGTGGTGGAAGTTTGTATCTTTTCATCTATAGTCATGCATGATTCCATTCAGTGGTCTGACTCATCTAGGTAGTGCTTTTCTTGGCCAATTATTGACGTAAACTTACTCATGAGTCGTGATACTAAGAGCTGTATACACTGCAACTACTTTTGGACGTGATATACATGGATGTCACCAAAAACCATGTCCATGCATTTTCTTAAAATCAAATATACCCAGATTCTTATAAATTCGGTTGATGTGACGGATTCTAATTTTCCACTCAGGGTATTACCAACACTGTTGGGGCGGTACCTGGAATAATAGGTGTTGCCCTCACTGGTTTTCTTCTTGATTCAACTCATTCATGGAGTGTAAGTATTCTCTGTTAGTGCACGTTAACCCTTTCCTACTTTCAATAGCTTACATCCTCCCGATTAGTTCGTGGTAACTAATTCACTTGCGTGTTATGCAGATATCATTGTTCATTCCATCAATATTTTTCTACCTGACTGGTACAGTCGTTTGGTTGGCGTTTGCCAGCAGTAAGCCTCAAACCTTTTCGAAGAGAGACTGACCTTTTTTTTAGTTCGGTCTATTTCTCTTGAATGAAGTTTCCAAACAGTGGGAATCTTCATTCAATGTACAACTAGTGTCACCTGTGTTCGGAAATTAGCTTAATATTCGCCGTTATGTTCATTCTGTACATCTAGAAGGCAAAGCTACCACACATGTATATGTAATCTTTCATGCGATACACATTTTTGTTGTAATCTCCAATAAGTGTTCTTGGTTAGCCCCCAAACGACGACAGGTGAAATCTGATATTGTACAGCTGTTTTCACAGTTCACAACTTCACATTGAATAAATATGTTTCGAAAGGTAGGAAGTTTTTGTCAACATTTGATCACCATTTAGTTTGCACCACTTGGGGTTTGAGATGATGGATAATTAGATTCTTTGATGGTCCTTGCATTGCACATCAATCACCATGTCCTTCAGGAACTTCGAATTGGTTCCGATATTTGGCGAGCGGGGATCCAAACACAGGACTTCAGGTGCAAAAGTAACCACTTAGCCGCTTTAAGAATAGAACAGTATAAAGATTGAGGATGAAAATTGAATTGTATTCTCTCTTATTGAAACAATGTTAAAAATTACACTTTAAGCATTGCCTACCTGCAAGCAGGGGGGACTACGTATGGTATGTGAGCAAATACAATCGAGGACGGACCGACCAAAATTGGTTCTGATGCATTTACATATACAGGGTTTAAGCTAGGTATGGTCCCGGATGAATCTACGCGCAAAGCGTTTCCATTGAGCAGCATGGTTTGGCTTTGTATATTTCCGTCCTTCGCTGTTAGATGGTATTCTTCTCTTTCTGTTGAACTTCTGAGACCCTGATGGAGCTTGGCCACATGTGATCTATGAAGCTTGTGTGATTTGTGTTTATGTCGCAGCGTCCAGGTAGTGTTGAAGGCAACTCTGGCCTCGATGGCGGTGGTATTGTGAAGGTTGATCAGTAGTACCGTAATCCCTTTCTGTAAGATGAAATCGTAATTAGCTCAGAAAAACAAGGAATGCTGGTTGCTGTCTTTCATGGTAGTGAAATTGTGGTTAAGACATACAGATTGTTTTGCGCAGTGTGCGTAAGCGCGTATCTTTTTCGGTCCAGAGAAGCTCGTTGCTAGTACGTTTCTTCCCATCAACCGATGCCAAAGAAGAGCGCTGGTATGGAGAAAGCCAGCATAAAGCAGCAGGTGTGTTAAAACGATGTCTGAATTCGGCTTCGAAAGTGATTAAGATCAGTATGTGATTACCTGTAATAGTCGGGATTAGGTTCGAAGGTGGTAGTATTCAGTAAACCATAGTTTCCACCGATCAATGTCTGTCTGCAGTAGGTTTTTGTGTCGTATGTTGCTGACATTCCGAGCTGATCCAAATACCTGTTTGAAGCATCGAAGTTATGATTCTTGCTAGAGATTAAACACAGGAGAACGAAAGAAGATGCCTTAGATGCTGTGACCAATTTACCAGAAACTATATACAAATGTATTGGAGACAAGATGGCGGCCGCTGTTGTAAGCGCCTCCTGCTTCCCCAACCCATGCAGCTGCCGAAGTTGTAGAACCCCTTAGGATGCCGTGGAGGTTTCTGAATGTGCTAGAAATACCGTCAAGAACAGATGGATCGAGAATCTTTTCAATAAGGTGTTTATCAACCCCTAAGAACACAAGCAAAGATTTCTTATATCAGTTAGGAAGTTGCGAATTAAACCGATAAACAGGACTTTTCGCTATGTGTTTGTTCAATCAGTTATACCTGGCCCTAGATTATATATATGATGAGTGACAACGTCTAGGGATGTGGTGGTTTTATCTATGTAGTCTTTGAACCACTTGGCATCGAAAAATCCTCCCGGAGATAGGATTAGTGGCTTTGGTTCGACGCCCTTGTAGATGTCTTGTACTATCTTTTGCAGAGCAGTTGTATCGGATACATACTGACTTGCCGAGATTGTTGTTCCGATTCCATGTCCACACAATTCATTCCCTGAACAAGCATTAAAACTCCTTCAGTTTCTATACACAAGTACATTATAACTTACGTGATGTTTAAGGACATTTTGGTGCGAAATGCGCTCTTACCGAGCTCCCAACCATGAACTGTGTAGTTGTTTTTGACGTTGTAACGGATGAAAGACTCCGAATTGGTGTAGTCCCAAGCTCCAGTTGCAGTACCGTTCGAATTAATTGTTCTTCCGGTGAGAGCATTTAACCCGAAGATAATCTTAGCCCTGAAGAAATCGTTCGTCGGATGATGTCAGTTGCTCTTGTTTTAAAAAATCTAAACTTTAATGAAGAAGCACAGGGAAGAGAGATTATAATTGTTACCCGGCTTTCTGAAAAAAAGAGCTTAATTCATCCCATCTCCTCATGGGCAAGCAGCCCTGAGTGAAACCAAACATCTCAGAAGTGCTATTTCGAAAAGCATTACAGCTTTGCTTGTTGTCTGGTGTAGCATATATCACCTTATCTTGCAATGTGCCGCCCAGTCTAAGTTTCAACGGTGAGAAAGCTGCACAATTAGCAAAGAATTAAGTAAGTTTTTAGGCTCTTAATTTTAACTGCCGGATAGAAACCCGAGTTTTTCTAATGGAATCAAGAAATTCCTACCCTTTATAGCATTTAACAAGATAGTGTTCTTCAGATCCTGCACAACAATTATCATACAAATATCAGAAAGCATTACAAATGCTAAAAGTATGAACAAGAACAAAAAAGAAAGAGAGATTTCGGATATTTTGAATTGTACATTCATAAGAAAAGTTAAATTTGAAGACTTAAGGATCAGTTTAATTGTGAAAACCCCGGAAAACAATCTGTTTCAATAAAACAGTATTCCAAAAAGATTTATGATTTCTGATTATTTACAAATCTAAAGAAAAACATATGAATGTGTAGACGTTTCTAGAGAGAGAAATATTATGTATATGTGTATGTATGTATATGTGTGTGTATATATACCAGATTGAGGAGAGAAGCACGACCCCAGCTGCATGTGCCATAGTCACATTTCTCAGGAGGCCACCAATCAAGAGTTGCACAAATAAAATCGTCGTCAATTTTCCCAATGGCATCTCTGCCATTGATGCGGACTGTGCCTTCCACACTTCCTCCTCCAAAACCAACCTTTGCATTTACGGAACAAACCAAGAAACCAAAAAAAACCCAGAAAATAAATCCCATTTGCCAGATATCAGAACCCATCTGCAACAAGATCTCTCTCTCTCTCCCCCTCCCTCCCTCCCTCCCTCCAAGTTTTTCTCAAGTTCTGTGTGTTTATATATATATGAAGGATGAGGAGGAACCCATGAAAGAAAAAAATGAAAGCTGAGATCTCTGAAAATTTGCCAAAAGTGAAGGTGTTTTGTAACAAGTGGGATGTGGGAGGAGAGAGAGAGATAAATTAACAGTTCAAAGCGAATTCTCTGCAATTTTGATATAATTGTGTTGCGGAGAGAGAGAGAGAGAGAGAGAGAGAGAGGGAGGGAGATTAAAAAAAGGCATGCAAATAATACATACAAAAAACTACTGGGAAAACACGTGAAGAGAAATCTACTACTCCACGGCATTGGTCACCTTCCTCCCTGACTATACCCTATATATGTGGACCATTGTCGTTATTATTTATTAGTCTTGTACCATGGAAAATACTTGGTCACGGGTCGTTCTTTTTTACAGATAAATCATATTTTTTTGCATGATTTTAGCACGTCTTTTTACATTAGTGTCAATATGTGATTTGCATGCAAACGTAAATATAAAGACGTAATAATCAAGTATGTGCTCAAGGTTACTAGTAGGCTTTAAGGATACGATCGTTCCATGAAAGTAAATTACAGTTGTGTATATAAACTTTTCTTTTCTGTGATGAATTACTTTTATTTATTTTATGTAGATAGCTCAAACGCTAATCAGTAAGTAGCTTAAGAAAACGCTAATCACTCGTTCAAACTTGTTTTCCTTTCAAACGAGCATAAAGCATGGAATTAAGTTTGTAGTAAGGAAAAATGTGACGTGGTAGGGTTGGAAGTAGCTTGCAAGTTGCTAAGTGGGTCCATGACCTTGCTTTTCAAAATGGAAAGTACAAAGATTGGCCTGCCTTCCCCTTTACCAAAAGAAGATCATGAGAAATGGTTTGATATACGCCGACTATTACTGTTTGATTGTCAGATATTGTTAGAAGATTAAAATTTTAAATTAAATTTACGAATCAAATAATGTATCATTAATAAGAAATAAGTATATTAATTAACAGTTAATTAATAATTTAATCATCAATAATCACATCATTAGGTTCTCTCTAACATTACCCCTGACAGCCACCCACTTGGTCTGCATTTTTCGATTCTTAACGTGCAATTCGCTCGGGCTTAAAAAATTAATCATTATGTCTTTTGGAAAAATTAATAGTAATTAGGGTAAAATGATTAGAGTTTTTATTTACGGAAAAATGATTAGGGTTTTGAGTAAAAAGCGAAACATGTTTTTATTCACTTTCGTGAAAACCTAACCTAGTTGGCGTAAGTATTGTTTTGCATGTCTGAATGTTGATGCATTTATTTCGATAACATTTTTGGTATATAAATTAATTTGTGTTAAAAAGAAAACGATTAAGGTTTTTATTTTACCATAAAAAGAAAAAAAAAATTACTGAAAATAGTTTGAAAACTTTGAGTTTAAACAATATTGAAAAAATAAAGGGTAAAATAAATAATACCAATATTAAATTTTTAATGTAAAAATACGATTTTTATTAAGATGAACAATACCAAAAGTTTTTCTTTAAAATTTCCAAAAAAAAAGTTGACAAATGCACTTTTTATGAAAAGATTCGCAAAAAATTAGAGAAATTGGATTAATTAACCAAGCCCAATGCAATGCGATTATGCAACATGCGCGATATCAGGGGGAAGTTTGTATTAAAATACGATTTGTGGTTATTTAATTTCTTATTTCTTGTAAATTTAGTTTCGAACCCGAAACGTATGGATGAAAACGCAATAATCTATTTACTAGAATATTAATAATACATCCGTTTACTTATATAATAACCTATAATGTATGTATTCATATTTTAGACATACTGAAAAATCTCTTAATATTAGGGTGGAAGTTTGTATGTGATTTTTTAATTTCTTATTTCTTGTAACTTTACATTCATTGGAGACTCACTCCGCTCTCCTCATGTTTCCCTGCTATTGATGATAGATCATAGAGGATCTAATGGCTGAGTGGAAGCATTGAATTACGAAAATGCAGAGTTATAAAAGTTTTCAAAATGATATAGTATTCGAGAACTATTATTGATACTTTTTAAGTCATTCGACAATTGTTCGATACAATTACTTTAATGTTTTTATAGTACATAAGTGCATGCAGTAGCAAATGTGCATGGAGATTAAGTTGGTCTTAGGATTATTCAGAGTTTGAAATATATACATGTGAAGGTCTTTTCATGATCCTTTGAATGTTTGGCACAGGTCATTTTGTGCTCACCAAATGTTTGATGCACTATGCAAGATACGTCAAGAGCACTCGATAAGTTCAAAGATTGCTTCGGTATATGTCAATATTTTTCGCCATTCGCACTCTGTTTCTTTATAAAAGAACTTAGATCTTTTACTTTGAAACCCTCTAATATTCAAATCCTAAATCCTTCACTGAGTGCATAACAACTTTTTTGCAATTTCATTGTTTTGCATGCATAATGTGAAAAAGAGCAAGCTCGAATTTTGTGAAACGAAAAATCTTACAGTACAAGAGTAACAATTTTGATCCACGATACTAATGTGGTAATCCTTTTATAAAAAAGTTTTTAAATAAATTTTACCTTAGCTTTATGTGAACACAAAAGACATAAAATTCAATTACTCTATGCTTATGATATAAATCTCAATCATGAGTTCCTCATAAAATTTCTAAGTCTCCATCCCTCTCATTTGATTATCATTTCCATGCCTTATAGTTTAAATTAAATTTTGTCCAATTTCTTTTGTATGACCTAATGTCCTCGTAATTTAGTAATTTGGTTCCGTCGCTGACTAATAATTTCGATTATTAACTATTCATAAGGTATTTTCTTGGGTAAGCAAGCACAACATCAAAATCGAGGATGTTATAGCCTACCAAGTACCAAGAGTTTGTTAGAGTACTCAATGAAACGTCAATATTCATGTGCATGGCATGGTCCAACTCCAACCACGTATATATGTTTGTTGCTTCATCGAGTGTGAAAGACTCTACATATACTCTTTCCTAGCTAGCTATCTAGATCCACACTGTCTTTTATCCAACAAGGCAACAACCCATATGGATTATGGATATGGTACCTCCTTCAAATTTTAGGTCAACTAAAATTATTTTTTAAAGTATAGTTTAATATGTTGAGGGTGAATTTTGGCGGAACGGAAATGTTTCTCCTTTGTGAACAAAAGGTCATAAATTTGAGTCGTGAAAACAACATTTTTGCAAAGAAAAGGTTTAGGCTACGTACGATAGACGTTTCTCCTCCGACCATCACAAAACGAGAACCTTGTTGGCTTCAGGTTACACTTGTTTATTTTAATATGTTAAAAAGTATATATATTTTTCCTTAGTTACTTTGATTTGTCAATAGGATAAGGTGAATTTTCACCCAAAACAGAACCACCAAAACCTAATCTATTGGATGTTAGATGAGATATTGCTATCATTTTGTGGTCTTTCGTGGACTTTGTAACAATATTATTTTTATTCAAAAGCCGAAGCCTTAACTTTTAATTATTTGGAATTTGAATTATGATCTGCTCACACCCACTACACCCACCACTGCCGTATGGGATTTATTTTTAGATTAAGCAATAGCAGATGGTAGTATATATTTTCCCAACTTTAGCTAATTAAGTAAAATTACGAGGATTTGTTTTTTTAGTTTTTAATGGTACGAGAAATAAACATCTCGGATTGAATGAAAAACATCTAATGGTTATGATTAAAGAAAAACTAATGAAAATGACTTGAAAATCTTGAGTTTTAACGAAAATAAAAAAATAAAGGGTAAAGTAAATAATACCAGGATTGACTTTTTAGTGTAAAAATGTGGTTTTTCGTTAAATAAACAATACCAGCAATTTTTCGTTAAAATTTCTTATAATTAATTATTAATCTATCTAATACTATGTGGTATGAAAGTGGTATCCAAATTTACATCGAATCATGATTAATTAAGTTATATCTAAATTCTAAAGTACCTTTCACAACTGCAATACTTTCGAAGGTTTAATTTTCTTTCTTTGAACTCATCAAGAAAAAGAACATCGAAAGTATGACTCATGAAAGCTTCTCGTCACTGCAGGCTAGCTGTAGTCCAACCCAAAATCATTGCTCAAGACAAAATAGGTCGGCTCAATCTGAGAAATTATCTAAAAGTTAAATATCTGTAAAAATAAAAAAATAAAAAAATATATGTAATCACATAAATGATCTTACTGGTGAATACATGTTTTACGACGTTAGTATACATATCTTATTTTTGCTACAATTAAACGGAATTCCTGCTAAGAAGTTGTACCTATACATATAACTGTTGATCCTAAAAACTATCAAGTCTACATGGCTCGCATGCTAAGTAATTAATAAGCTAATTACGTGTTTCGGTTGTGTGCGGGGTATGCCAATTCGTCGGCCGAGTTCGGCCGGTGAGTGAAAAATGTTGATATGGCGTTGGGTTCGGTGTTGACTTCTTGATTACGCGACTGTAGCTGAGGAAGGAACACATCTCGATTGTACGACCCGTTTCGAAATTACCTTTTAATTAATTGAAATTACTAAAATACCCCTAACTATGTGAAGGTTGACTTTCGTTGACCTTCGTTTGATGACACATTAGAAATTTTATTTTATTTTATTTCCATATCACTCATTGACACGAACGCGTAGGAGCGATCGAAATCGAATTCCGAATTAAAACGAAGCTTGTACGAATTTTTGTGAACGTTGGATACTTGGTTTCTTTCGTGTTTTAATTGGATTTCAATTACTTCTGTTTTGGTTTGTGTTGCATCTTCCTTATGAAGGTTATTTCTTGCATAGTTTCGAATTGATTGTTCCTTCAGTCCCTCACAGTTTCACACACTCATGGCTTTCATCACCCTTGGGTGGCGACCAACATATGTCATCCAGATGTCATTTGGATATCTGGGTTAAGGCGTGTCATCGGCCTTCGGGTTCTAGAGCCTGAAGACAAGGCTGGTTCTGCGAAGTTCAATTTCAAATTCGGCTTTCAATGTGCCTCACTTCGCCTAGAAGGCTGATGAGATGACTTCTACCAACAAGGACTCGAAAATCGTTGTTGATTGAGACTTGGATAAATAACCAGTCGATCTCGAAGCAATGTTGTCTATCCAAATTAAAGGTGCCCCTCGGTCGACTGATTCTACGGCTCTAGTGTTGTCTATCGAAACTAAAGATGTCGCTGGTTGCCTTCACAGTGTTGTCTATCGAAATTGAAGATGTGTTGACGAGAAGAAAGAGGGAGAGGAAAAAATCTCTGGGTTGTTGAGGAGCTTTGTGCAGGGCAATTTGTGTGTTGATTTGAAGAGGTTAGCACGTTGCATAACACCTCATATTTATAATACCGAATCGTGTGATGGCCGCCTTGTAGAGCCTTTGCCGTGAACAACAAATCATGTCTTGATACTAAAGGATAATCAACCACTATTTGATAATCATATTAAGCAATCCTTATCAACACAATTCGCGGCATGCATGGTTGAACGAGCTCCCAATATTCATGTTGAGTGAATTTGGCTTCATAAAAGTCTTCATGCTGACTCACGGTATAAAAGCATATGCCAATATACAAAATCTTTTAGCATAAAAAACCAAATATTAATTATCTGATTGTTGCCATCTTGTCATCACCATCATCCAAAAAACCCTCGTGTTCCTTCGTAACAACCTGATACAGTCCCATTTCAACTTCAGGTCTTGCATGCAGTCAACATTATTCCGTAGAGGTGATAATCCCATTTAATTAAAATACTTGCATCCTACCATGGATATTTGGTGATGATAATTACCCCATCTTGCATGCATCATCATCTGATGCCATGCCTTCTAAATTGCAGCCTCATCATTCCACACAACATTGCCAAATCCTATCAAATCAATCTCCTAATGATGCATTACTCCACGTGGCCAAATCGAAACATGAATAAGACGAAGGCATATGCCCATTATTCCATTTCGCTCAAACCTACTGGGATCTTAGATAATATTAAGTTAAAATAATTTAATATACTATTAAGAGATAATAATTATGATTAAAATCACAATATTATCCCTCAATAATGATAAGAAATTACCTTAACAACTCTATTAAAGGTTAAAATTCTACTTATTCAACAGTCTCGATCGATCAGACCGATAATGTAAAATCCAGTACAAACAATAACGTATCCATACAGGTCATTTTAACATGTGATTAGGTTAGTCACAATCAACACCCACTTTCTAGTTCTTTATATGTATGTGATACATCCTAATGTTTGTCGATGCATGTTTTGTTTAGAAATGGGATATATACCTTATCAATGTTATCAAGTAATTCCAAATGCATGCCTATATATATAAAGTGCTACGTAATTCGAAGCTGCTTCCATCGTCTCAATGAAAGAAAAGAACAAATAAACGATTTGAATTTAGAAAAAGAGACATGATTTAGTGCCCCGATTAGTGATTACGATTTGATACATATTTAATTCTAAGTCCAAAGAAGAAACAGTTCTCTCTTTAATTTTAGCTAACAAATAAAGTTAGATATATGTACTCTTCATTGCTCATGAGATAAAATTTTAGTTGAGACGGGTATATATAATTGTTTTTTGACACATAATAGAATAATTTATAATGAATTTATTTAAACTACGGAGAGATAATTTAAAACTTCAGTGTAGAGAAAATTTGTCCTAGCCAATTTACAATTGCATACAAATTTTCTCTTTTCATTTCCTTCCATAATATGGGATAAATTAAAACAAACATGAAAAACCAAAACGAAAGAGAAGAGAGCATCGTTTGCTCTAGACTAATGCAAAAGCAACCTAGCTAGGGTGAGTTCAGATTTAGGTAATTTGTATTTTGATACTCGTTCTTCTTGTTTAGTTAGTTTATTTATGAAACTTGGCTTGAAATGTCTCTGTCTAGATTTATTATTAAGGAGGTTTGTTTGGACTCTCGCTTTTAGCCCCATTTTTCAACCAAAAAAAAAAAACAACAACCTCACTATTAAAGGCATAAAACACTTTTCTAGAGAAGTACCTGTCATTTTTGTTTCAGGAAGCACTTCCATGTGTTTTTCTAAAAAACTATTTGGAATTTTTCTAAATTCTTTTACTTTTCTCAAATAAAAGCAACAGTCACAAACTTTTTTTTTTCAAATTTTTTTCATTTGGAGGGTTTTTTATAAAATAACGATCATAAGCGGGCGTAAGTGAGTCAAAGCCCAATGACTCATATCAGGCCCAATCCAAATTTGTGATCCATGAGACTAATAAAGTCACCGCCAAAACGTATAAAAACCGCAGTGGATATCAGATGCGATGAAATTTGAGAGAGCAGAAATGCTGAGACGAAAGCCAACCAAGATCGAACTCAAAATCGAAGGCAAAGACGAACTCGAAAAAGCTCGCAAGCAGCGCCGCCACCTCCATCACCACAACCACCGCCGCTACTACTCTCCTCAACCACGTCGACCGCGCCAAAGACCCCTCCTCCAAAACGCACCGTATCGGGCTTCCTCAGTAATCGAATTTCGAACGCCTCCAATTATCTTTACGTCTCAAATCCCCAAAGCTCTGATGGAAGTGGAGGTCAAGCTCCGGCTCCTGGACGCCGCCGCCCACCGCCAAGTCACCACCCTCCTGGCGCCATTCCTCGTCGCCACACACCGCCAGGAGAATCTCTTCTTCGACGGCTCCAAAGCCGAGCTCGCGGGGCGTCGGGCCGTCCTCCGGCTACGATTCTCCGACAGGAGCCCTCTCTGTGCCGTGACTTGGTGGTCCAAGGCGCGGGCAGTGGTGGCTCAAGGCGCGGGCAGTGGTGGTCCAAGGCGTCAGCCGAGTTGAGGAGGACGAGGAGGACCTCGACCATTCGATCGGGCGGGCCTGCGCTGCCGAGCCAGAGAAGCTGATGACCGCGGAGTCTAGGGTTCTGAGGAGAGTGAGAGAGGAATTTGGGGTTTTAAGGTTTGTGGGATTGGGCGAGTTCAGGAATGTGAGGGATGTGTATGATTGGAAAGGCTTGAAAATGGAGGTGGATGAGACTAAGTATGATTTTGGTACTTGTTATGAGATTGAGTGTGAGA
Source organism: Pyrus communis (assembly GCF_041283825.1). NCBI lineage: Eukaryota > Viridiplantae > Streptophyta > Magnoliopsida > Rosales > Rosaceae > Pyrus > Pyrus communis. Next base: position 32,787,700 of record NC_142579.1, read on the forward strand.
GTGCTGACTCTGAAGGAGTCAAGGTGGTGCTTGAGGACTTCTTGAAGGAAGATGTGGTTCGGTATTCGTACTCAGAAGTATCAAAGTTTGCAATTTTTCGAGCTGGGAAGCTGCTCGTTACTGGATGAATGTGGTAAGTTTTGTGATTGAATTGTATTTGGAAATTTCTGTACTTTCCTGATTGAATGCTTTTTTAAGTTAACTTACACTGGGTTTATGAGGAATTCTGATTGCAATAGATTTGAATTTGGTGAATTTGTGGTAGAATCATGTGTGTATGTTTATTATTGTGATGGCATGGATTTTTATGTGATTCAAGGTTGTGTGGATATGGCGGAATATGCAATTTTGTGTCGATTCTATGTCTTTAAAATCCTGATATTGCTTCTTTTCCTATCAGTTAAGTAAAGATCAAGTTAGTGCACCATTAGTTTCACCGCTTTAATTCGGGTATGATCGTTTCATTGTTGAGTCTTTAAGTTTTCTATCAACGGGGCCTTACATCCTGCACATCTCCGTTGCTGGACTCTTCAGTTTCAGTGAACCTAGCATTGTTTGTTTCAAAGATCCTTGGACACAATGTCGGTGAGAAGAACCTGTAACCCTCTAATCTCTTTGGAAAATCAACAAAATGACCACTGATTGTTCTCGGGTCAAGCTTTCTTTCTGCTGGGTTATACATTTTGGCACGAGCCTTGCAGCCCCATACATGAAGGTGGTCCAATCATTTATCCTAGAAGGCCATAGCTCAAATGGAGTTTTGTTTACTGATTTACTTGGCACTCGGTTTGATATATGGATGGCCATATTGAGTGCCTCTTCCCACAAGAACATTGGAAAACTTGTTCTACTCATCATGCACCTAACCATTTCTTTCATTGTCCTATTCTTCTCTCGGCCATCCCATTTTGTTGTGGTGTTTCAGGAGTAGTATGTTGAGCTTAAATCCCATTTTTTCCATTAGACCCTTTTGGTGCCCTTTCTCAGTAAACCTGCCATAATACTCTCCGCCACGGTCTGACCTCAAGATTTTAATTGACATTTCTAGTTGTTTTTCCGCTTCATTTTTAAAAGTTTTAAAACAACCAAACACTTGATGTTTCTCGGATATAAGGTAAACAAAAGCATACTGTGAAAACTCATCAATAAAAGTCACAAAATAGGCAATTTTGCAAATTGTTTGTGTAGGGAAATGGCCACAAACGTCCGAGTGTATGAATTCCAAAAGCTTTCGACTCCTAGTTGATCCAGTTCTCTTTATGTTTGTCAATTTCCCTTTCCAACAATCAATACAATCTTGCAGGTCATTAAAATTCAACTTTAGCAATGTGTTTTCTTTTAACAAGAAGTTCTAGTCTCTTTTTGTTAGTGTGTCCAAGCCTCCTATGCCAAAGCATGGAGGATTGTTCATTTGTTAATGAACTTTTAAGTGGCAAAACCGACTCCTCTGACACACAATTAGGATTTAACACAACATTATATTTAAACCTCCAAAGATCATTATTTAACAAACAAATACCAAGCAAATGATTGAGATTATTTTTCTTGAAAATTCTTACGCTTTGATTAACAATGATAAAAGTGTATCCGGTCTTTACAAACCAGGAAGCAAAATTAACTTCTTGATGTAACATGATAGACTTCAATAAAATGTAGATGGAAATTGAAAGATCGCTTTTATTAATATGGATTCAGCTGCTTTGATTAGTTAAAAGACCGCATTTAATAAATGTATTTATTATTCATTTCCATCTACATTAATAAATACATTTAAAACATGTAAATTGCGCGTAACACGTCGTGATTCAAAAAGTGTCTTCTGCACACTCGTGAGCGCGTGTAAGGAGGCTAGTCTTATATATAAAGCTAGAGCCCCACTTTGGGGTCACGGCTTCAATAAAAATAATATGGCCAAAATGCCCCTCAGCAAAAAAAAAAAAAAAACAATCAAAAGCAACAAAAAAGAATGCATAAAATAATGCAAGGATAATTATGTAATTTTAACAGTGCTTTTTTTAATAATTAATTTTTTGGTGCAGATTTTCTAATTTTATAATTTTATAATTTTTATAATTAATACCTCATAATAAACTAACAACAATGTGATTCAATTTCTTTATTTTTAAACACGTTCGAAACATCTTAAGAGGCGTGTAATGCCGGTTATAAAAAAGATCTTTTGCACGCGGATAATAATGTGATTAAATTAATTGTCAAATGCTTTTTTTTTTTTTTAACAAAAGATATTATCTACACTAAGGGGGGGTTGGTTTAGCCTCACAATGAGTTAACAATAATGTGATTCAATCAATTGTTTATTAAATATTATTTTCTCTATTCTTAATGTAAATTCTATAAAGACCGATTTTATTATGTGAATTCAGCTGCTTTAATTTGTTTATGAGGGTTTCTTCTAGCATGATCTAAAATGATTCATTTACTTCAAATATCTAACTTTCCTTTTGTCAATTTACGCATATAAATACATTTAAAACGTGTAAGTCACGCGTAGCACGTACAAGCAAGAAGGCTAATTTACATATAAATAGAGTTTTTTAGAGAGCATTTTCTTGAAAATTCATGGTTTGTTGCAAAATAAGAACGTTTGGAACACACACTATATAAACCGTTCACCGTGATAATCCAAACTTCAGCAAGACAAGTCAACTACCAATCTTCATCAATCAAAACTCCCAAAACTCTTCTCTCTCTTCGTTCTTCTTTTTCCCTAATCTTTGTGCATTGAAATGACGAGCTCCCTATTTAAACAAACGCCATCCCCCCTCATGTTAATCGCATGAAACAACTATATGGCTCAAACTCTGGTGACACGCTCTTTATGTTTAGTATGATTCTCCTACTGTGTAAGGTGTGTCAAGTTTGTGTCTTCAAATAATTATAACCGGTCGATATCAAGAGTGGAACTACACCATGGCTACGTTGGGTCTGCACCACAAAGTAATATGACAGTTCAAAAATAAGTCTACTTTTACTTAACATCATCAAGTGATGGTGATGCTCACCATCTTATTTATCATCGTCGGATGAGTTTAAATTTCGAGATCTATGTAATAAATAGATACAAATCTTAAAATTTAAACTCAACCAACGATATTAAATATGGTAGTGAGCATTATCATCACTTGAGGATGGTAAGGAAAAATACATCCCTTATATGATACAAACTAAGCTCCCTACGACAAAAAAATGCAGAGCCTTCATTTTCTTGATTACTTTATATAAACTAGCCTAAGCCCACATATTTTGTGTGAGAGAGTAGATTTTTTTTTTATTTTTTTTTTATTATTTTTTTTTTTTATTGGGTAAATTATAATTTGCACTTATAAATTTGGGTGCAATTGCATTCCCAACAATACAAAACCTTGTACTCTAATTATAATTTTATATATCTGTTAGTCAATCTGTTAAATTAATTTTTAATGATGATGCGAAAAATATGAAGCCAACATTTTTGAAAGAAATGAATAACAAAATTGTGTAGAGCATCTACAAAGGAGAAGTCTAAATCCTAGGTGGAATGTCACTGTGCATATTTGACATCAAAAGTTTCTCCAACCGAAGTGTTATTTGCTGATTGGATTTGAAGGTTTAGTGATTTGATGTCAAATTTGACATCAATGTCAAATTTATTTTTAATTCATTTTAATAGTGAGTCTCCTGTTCTACTAACATTTCAACAAATAAAAAATTTGTTTCAACATTTTTTTAATAATTACAATAATTCAAAGCTCTATTTAAATAATAAAATAATATTTAACAATTCCGTTGGAGAAGTACAAAATTTGACATAACACTTCAAATTGTCGCATCAATCATCAATTATAATTTGACATTTCATTTGAAGATGGTCTTAGAATATTTAACTTAAGAAGAAATCTATTTAAAACAGAAAATAACTTTGTTATGCAAATTTTTTAAAGAGACGGTGGGCCCCACCCCTTCAACCATCCATCTTCCATTTCAACGGTTCAACCTGCTTCCCCTCCGCACCCTGTGGGTGGTTGGATGTGTGGAGACTGGAGAGGGGGAAGGGGAGTGGTTATTTGTACACCTAAAGTTTGTTCATTCTATGTGGCATCATTAATTAATTTTAGAGTCCATATGAATGTCGTATCATCATACTATACTGACAAAGTTTTTAATAGAATCAGATGATTAAGACAACTTTAATGACCAAAATAATAGATAAAGAACCAGATTGATGAGTTTAAAGCATAAAAGACCAAACTTATCAGTTGCCAAACATAAAAGAACATTTATGATAAAAAATAAAAAATAAATAAAAAAAGCTTAGATAGTATAGATATGCTACAGGAGAGTAGTTACTTGTTACATTGGCTTGTGTACATTCTCTCCGAGACTGCCTCAACGTAAACTTATTTACACATACATGGTGCCACTTCAACAAACATAGAAACAAAGAGGCAGTGGCTGCCACCGTTGCCTCCTCAAGCGTAAACTACTGTGAGAGACATCTTCTGCCCTCTCGAGCAGTGGCCGGGAAAGGTGCACATGAAATGGAATGTGGTGGGGGTGAGAACTCGAAGACCGATAGTATACTTGGATGCAACTACGGGAACCGCTGTGTTGTTGCATACATTGTAATCATACCTCTCCACCCATGCCCAGTTTTGTTTACCGTATTCAAACTTAAATACTGCACAAGTAAGGATGTATTATATATATGCATACACTAAATGTAGAGGCTCTCTATCCTGATAGGACATGCGTACCTAGGATGTTTTACTTTGACTCTATGCTTTGATGCCCATGTATTATAGTAGTTGTCGTAGGGTGGTATGGTCCATCCACGTTGGTCTCCAACTATGTACGTAGCAGCTTTTGCTTCGTGTAACTGGAGCAACGGTACTAGCACTACCATCATAGTCATCGCATTCATCACATTCGTCATCGTGGTGTTTAGAAGACGAATTTGTGACATGTTTTGAACCATGGAAGATCAGCCTCGAATTATAGCACCGGAGAGGTTGGAGTCCTCCCCTGGTATCAGAGAAATGCATTGTGCGTGCATGAGTTTTGTGATAGAACTGCCGTGTGAGTGTCTACTCATTGCTCACCCATTTTCTGTTTTTGTTTCTGTTTCTGTTTTTCCAACATCAAAGGTAAAAAGAAAACAATAAACGAAGTCGGAACAGAATGTCATGCTCTAGGCAGAAGGTAAAGCAACAGTTGGTGGAAAGAAAGGCTGGTGACGCAATGCGCGTCTCTCTCTCGTCACGTGAATCACCTTTCATTCCACCAACATCAAGTGCGAGTCACGATGGAACCGCACCCAAGGGAAAAAAAGTGTGGAAGAAACAGCTGGTTCCTTTCAAGACGATGATCTCCTGGACAGCTCAAGAACCAGTTGGTTTCATCCAAGACAGCAAACAAGAGAACACTTTTATGAATCCCAACTTACATAAATTGATAAACGAGGTTTAACAACATACAACGATTCTCGACACCACATTAAAGAGGTCTACTGATTTTCATAAAGCGAACAATGCATCTCCAAGATGACCAATAACATTAGCAGTTCATTAAGAACAAGGAATGTAAATTCTACTCTGATCAAACTGACGAGCTAAATTTTGCCTCACTACTTCATAACTCCTGACCGAAACGCAAACAACACAATAGCAAAGGATGACAGACGCCTCCTCTCACTTCCTCCTTTTGGCAGGTGGCTCTGGAATCTCTTCCTCCTCTTCTTCCTCTTCTTCTCCATCCTCATCTTCATCATCATCATCATCACCATCGTCATCATCGTCATCATCTTCATCATCCTCTTCATCACTGCCTCCGTCACCATTGGCTTCAGGATCATCCTCTGGATCCCCTTCTTTATCTGCCCCCTCATCACCTGAGAAGTCCTCATCTCCTGCATCATCATCCTTTGGGTCATCCACCTCCTCATCATCTCCATCCTCTTCGTCATCCTCTGTATCGCTGGCATCTTTGTTTTCCACACCAGGTTTTTCCAGTTTCAGAAGTTCTTCAAAAGGAAACCTAAGAAGGAAGCACCACTTACCAACTTAGATTCAATTATGCCCTGAAAAACCAATGGTGCTGGTATACGATGAACAGAATATCGATTTCCTTACCTTCCAGTGACTGCAGTCAATTCTGGTGACGTATTGATATCATTCATCAGCGCCCCAGTCTGAAACAACATTAGCCAGCGTTGGTGAACAGCTTATGACAAATAACATCAGGCTTTTGTTTTACGTATTAGAAACGCTATCTTAAGAAGACAAGGTTCAAAATGAATATCAACTAATATTTTCATTGGTTGACCTAAACAACATACACAATACATATCATTGTTGATAAAATGGATTCTAAAAAAGGCATTTGAACATGCATCTCATAACGTTGCAGGCAACGGCCAGCAACGCAAAACAAGTTCTCAAAATATACTTTATAAGCAATACCAAATCTAGTCAACAACAAAATAGGAATTCCAACACAAGGCCTACATCACTCAATTATATGAAAATTTAACAAACTTAAGCCAGATATTCAAAACTAAAACTACCAAATATTCGGTCAATGCAAAATCCAATGCTACAGCCCAACTACAATTACATTCATACATTGTTAGGAAAAGCGGAGAGTGCATATTTGTTATCTTAGAATGGCAATACCATATACGCAATGTCTGCAAAAATTTCCTTGCTGCAATCCTCTGTTCTCATTATGGGTTCTATTAAGTCATTTTCATCACCTATAGTTCTAGGATTATAAGCGGGAAAAGCAATTGTGAGCATGCACAGCAAAGTTTATGAACTTACAGAAACCAGGGCATTAGAACCTCTATGGCAGACCACAAACGTCAAGAAATTTGTAACCATAAGTAACAGTACATCAAAACAATCCAGTTTCCACACGAATTTTTCAACAAACAACAAACAACAAACGAAACAACTTTTACACAAAGTTACACCTAAAGCAACAATGAAAGAGCGGATTCACAAGAAAACCCACATTCTTCAGCACCTGTTTAAAAGAAGTAGAAGTTTAAGACGACCAATAATTCACAAACAAAGAGTTAAAATTGTTTACAAACTTATGCCGAAATCTAAAACACCGACAAGCAGAAAAGGGTTGTACTCCACATCTACAAACTATCACCTTTAATGTATAAACCAAAGCAAAGGGCTTTTCTCCCCCAAACAAACCTAATTCACAAAATTACCAAATTTCATCCCTTAAATTTATCCAAAAAATAATAATTAACTTTTCAAATTTCAAAACCATAGTAAAAGCAAGAAAAAACCCAAACTTCTGAAATATTAGTTCAGTTATAGAGCTGCACATTAATGAGATCTCAAGCTGTAAAAAGTTAAAAACACAGCAAAAGCATGAAAATTTTAACACTTCAATTCAACCCATGTCATAATTTTCTACACAAACTGAGAGAGAGAAAGAGAGAGAGATGTATACCGCAAGGAGCAGCAGAGCAAGGAAGTTGGGAGCAGCAAGGACAGTGTTGACCACCATTGCTTCCAAAAAAGAGCCAAGCCACATGCCCTTTTTCTCAGAGGCGCACAACTCCATCTTCTTCGCTGCAAAAAAAATCTCAAAAATACACTGAAAAAGTAGACAAAAAAATCAGAGCAAAAATTGCACAAACAGAGAGAGAGAGAGAGAGAGTGTGTGTGTGTGACAGTGTGAGTGTGTGTGAGGGGAGAGAGAGAAAGTGTGTGTGTGGGGAGAGGGGGAGGGAGGGAGGGAGGGAGGGTGAATTTGAAGGGTGTCTGGGGCAGAATGTCTGGTCTAGTGAGTAGTGAGGGTGAACCCACTGGGGCTTTGTCCGGTTAGGGTTCTACTGCCACCATGGTACATTTATATATGCTGACTAATTGGTCGTTAGGTATTTTTAGGGTCAATGTGGTAAATTTAGCATTGACTTATTGGGTATTGCGAAGGTCGTGGAAGTAGTGAAAAGTAAAAACTATTTTTAAATTTGATTATCGTTAAAAACGAATTTAAATCAGATTATTGTTAATTCATTGTAAAATTAAGCTCATCCATTATCTTTTTATTTTTTAACTTTTTAATACAACAATTTATATGTGGATTTGAGCTAAATCTCATTATAGGCCAACCAAAATAACTGAAAATATTTTTACTCACCACATACAACAATGGTGATGCTCATCACTTTATTAAATATTGTTTGATGAGTTTGATTTAATCTATTTACTGCATAAATCTCAAATTTTAAATTAATTTAACGGTAATTAATAAGGTGGTAGACATTACTACCGCTTTATATTAATGAGCAAAAATACACACAAAATAATTTGATATTAAACTTGTTATCCACGTTAATCGAGCTGAAGTCATCTTCCATGAAAATAATATCACTAGAACAGCAAAAACCACATTTCGAGCATGTCAAGAGGACGAAAAATCTAACTTTAATAAATCACATGGAAAACAACCGGTGAAGAAAAACTATACCCCGCATGTCCAAAGAAATTATTAAAATCAATCAACTCAAAAAACATTTCACAAAGAGCAGTATAAAGTGAGGAGGTTGCCTCAAACCAAAGACATTTTAATGGCCAGAGAGACACTAAAACTAGTCAAGCGACCAGCAACATCCATCAAACTTGCAGACGAAACATAAGAAAATTTTGACACACTTTAAACTATTGCAACACTAGAGTCCTCAATGAGCCCATTTATCACACATAGTTGCCCGAACCACCTGCATTGCATAGTAATATAAACTCGATTTCAAATTTGACCAATATAGGGCTCGTTTGGACAGGGTCAAAGCTACATGGGGGCTAGGATAGGGCAAGGCCCATCCTGAATTTTCACTCATTTTATGTGCATTTTTGCTAGTTTATACAATAAAGAGTATATGGTTCATTGGTGAAGTAGAGTTTAAAGTTTTAGCAAGTCGTGGGCACAAGTTTGTTTATGCAAACAATTTTCTGATTTTCTCACATCTAACCCTTAAAACTAGTGTTTTTAACAATATAAGGTTCTCATGCCAACAGCCTTTTGATTTTTCAAAACTTTTTTTTTTTAGTTCATATAAAATAAGATCTATATAATTTAGAGAAAAATTTAATTATGTTGAAAGAAAAATCTTAAAATAATAGTTTTGAGCTAGCCATGACTTTAAATTTTTGTTAGAATCTAATGTGTTAATTATTTTTTTCTTAAAGCTCGTAAACAAGCTATGTTCTTATGATATTATCTCAATACGAAATTTTTCATACAAATTTTAAAGTTCCATTAGTCTTGCTTCAGTAAAATTTTCCATGACAATACAAAACAACAACAAAACCTTTGGTTGTTCTTCAATTAATTATACTTGTAACTATTTTGTTCTAATTTCATTTATTTGACTTAAAGACCCTCGTGTGATGGATCTCTGGCTTCGTCAGTATGTTTGGAAATGCTTTTAAAATGACTAAATCACTTTTGGTGAAAATGTTTTTAAAATTAATCCTCAATAAAAATCTGAAGTGTGTTCTAAAAAAACAAAAGGCACATATATGGTGTTTCTTCCAAAAAACACTTAAAGTGGTTTTGGAACCCAAAATTAATTGACTAAAAGCACTTTCAGTCATTTTAAAAATACTTCTAAATTGGCATCTTCTGATTTTTACACACTATTTTTAATTTCTCTTACACGTCCCTTTATTTAAGGTCATCTTGTTAAATAAATTAATGGAAAATGACCAAAATTAACATGGTTTTGTAAGAGATTAAAAAGAGCATCTAAAAATCACTTACCTTTAAAGAAAATGATAGTGCTATTCACATACACATTTTTACTTTCCACATACTCTCGTTAATATTCGACCATTGATCTTTTTCAATTAATTAGATACGACAATCGAAAATTGAGAGTGGTATAAGAGAAGTAAAAATGAGTGCGTAGATAGCATTACCATAAAAAAGTTATAACTATACTAATAGCTAGCTAGTTTTTTTTTTTTTTTTTTTTTAATACGTAAAACATAAATGATGGTAATAGTATTGGTTCATGTCTATGAGAGCAAGTCCAACGAGAGTGGACAGCCCGGCACCCAGCCAATTTGCTCTAGCCCAGCCTAATAAGCCGGCTCACAGTCTAAGTCGTCCCATAGGACGGCCCAGAATGTGCTGAGCGAAGGCCCCGCCTATGTGACATCATGCTAACGCAAGCGTGACGTCACGGGTTACTTTAAATATTTTTGCACCAGGCACGTGGAAAGCACGCGCGAGTGGGCGCGTGTCCCCAACAAGAAAAAATGGGCGGGGCTCGCATGTGCAGGCGCAATCACGGATCTAAAAGGGAGGCCACATGGCCCGTTCTAGGCCGTTGGATTTCCAATGGTAAAAAAAATTTGAATTTAAAACCAACTACTAGTGACGTAGCGTAATATGGGTTGTCCGATCCAGAGATCAACGATCCACGTTCCCTCCCCACCCCCCCAAAAAAAAGGCACAATGATCAGAATTATGACCGTTGGCCACGTGTCAACATATGGGCTGTTGCATTTGAATCTTTTTCAAATCCAACAGTCCAGATTAATTAACTAAATTAAAATTAATAAAAATTAAATACAAAATTATTAAAAATTGTTAAAAAATACATAAAAAATTAAAAAAAATTAATTATTTTTTTTCTATAAATACCTAAAACCATCATCTTCCACCTTACACCACATTTCAATATTTTTAGTACTTTATTTAAACACACCAAATAAATTTAAAGAAACACACGAAATAAAATTACATAAACTTACCAAATAAACTTAACAAAACACACTAAATAAAATTACATAAACTTACCAAATAAACTTAAAAAAGCACACTAAATAAAATTACATAAACTCACCAAATAAACTTAAAAAAATACACTAAATAAACTAAACACTTTATTCTTCCACCACAAACTCCTTTTAATTATCTTCACCTTGTTGCAATCCTCATTGGTGCTTAATCAAGTCATTTTGACGGGTACAGTGCCAGTATGGCTCTTGCATTAAAGTGTATTGCTCAACGATCAATTGATTGTAACATCCATCATGTTCCAATGGCTCGTGTTGCACGGGATCTTCGGTGCCATCATGAGCATAATAAATACGTGTTATTGAGTTGTTCATTGTGTCTGGCTCATATTTATCGATGGCATCATAATCATACTCATCTTTCACAATCATGTTGTGGAGAATTATACATGTCATCATGATGGATTGAAAAGCCTCGACATCAAACATTTTGGCAGCTGACCTAACAATCGCCTAACGAACTTGCAGGATACCAAACAATACTATACATCCTTCCTACACCTCTCTTAACATTGTGCGAAGTGTTTTTCTTTTTCACTTTGTGGATGTGGCACTGTTTTGATAAACGTTGTCTACCTTGGGTAAATGTTGTTTGCAAGGTCGTACGGTCCATTATATCTTTGGCCATTGACCCCATATGTGACTCTGGATGCTTTTCGTTGCAGCACTTCGTGGAAGACTGGAGATTGGGCAATGACATTTAGGTCATTCTAAGCTCCTGGAACACAAAAAAATACATGCCAAATCCATGTATGAAATGAAGCCATCGCTTCCAAAATGATACTTTTGGCTCATTTTCTATCGCCATAAGCCCCTTGCCACACACTTGGACGTTTTTCCATGTCCAATGCATGCAATCAATGCTTCCAATCATGCCAAAGAAGCCTCGCATCTCACCCTTCCTCAGCAGCATTCGCAGGTCCTTTGGCGTGGGTGTCCGAAGGTATTCATTAGTATAGAGGGCTTCGATTGCAAAGCAAAACCGCATCAGGGACTTTATAACAGTTTATTTTCCCATCCTCGTTATCTCATCCACTTGACCTGCAAATGTTCCATATGCAAGTATCCGCAAGGCAGCAATAATTTTTTGCTCCAGAAGAAGACCTAGAACATGAAAAGCATCATTTTTTTGCACAAAGTATGGATCATGGTTGCAAATAGCACTCATAATTTTGTCGAACAAACTTTGTTGCATTCTAAAACGACATCTAAAAACATGATCAAGGAATACACAGTTAGGGATAAAATAATCTTCCAATAGACCTTTACCTCGTCTTTCCCTCTTTCTATCCAAGTTTGCAGCACATCTGGGTTTGGATATTTGACCCACAACTTCCATGACATTACGAGAATGTGAGGCCCTCTGCCTTCTATGTTCATCATTCTCATCCTCCTCCATTGCAAAAGCCTCATCTCCACCTTCCTCGAGATTGAACAATTATTCATGTTGTGCCAACAATCTTTTCTGTTGTTCCTCAAACTGTTTGGACAATCTCCTTGAAGAAGACATTGTAAGAACTCAAGATTTAAAAACGATGAAGAAGGATTCTGAGCTAAAAAGAAGGATTGAGTTTGGTGTGTGAATGATGATGGATGTAGGGACTAGGGATGTAGGGTTTATAAGGACAAAAAAAAAAGAAATGATGAGGTTCTGGACAATGCCAGGTGGCACTACGTGATTGGTAGAAAATCTTATCAAAATATTGGCTAAATTAATGTAAACAGATAGTGACACATGGCGTGTGGGGATTCGTTGAAAATCTAATTGGAAATCTATCCACAAAACAGTACGTTCGGATAATAACACATGGCGTGACAAGATTGGTTGAAAATCTTATCGAAATCTTGACTAAATTATTGTAAACAGATAGTGACACGTGACGCGTCAAGATTGGTTGAAAATCTTAGTGGAAATCTATTCACAAAATAGTACGTTCGGATAATGACATGTGGTAACAAAATTGGTTAAAAATCATATCTGAAATTTAAACTAAATTTAAAATTTATTATTTTATATAAAAAAAATTATTAATATTTTAAATGGGCTGGATGCCAGCGCATTTTTAGACTTTGTGCGAGCACATTTTTAGGGTTGGAGAAGCATTTGGGCAATTTACTGTTCATGGGATCTATCACTATTCACTGAGTGGATTAAATTGGCTAAGTGCCAGCGCATTTTTTTAGGGGTGGACTTGCTCTGAGTTGGGTCTCTATGTTATCATCACCATGATGATATAATTGTGACTTATCAGATGTTACACCCCAAAATAATGAGGATATATTATATGTTCATTCGTCGATTATTCTCGTCTGGTCATCATTATCATAATTCTTACGATATGGTTGTTAGATTAGTCTCACGATTAATTATGTGTTAATCTAATTAGTGCTATATGAGCTACTTAGTACTACGGTCGAGTGATATTTATTCTCACTTGTAAGAGACTTAACCCAACTATCGTTAAAAATAAATAAATAAATAAATAATAAAAAACTAGTGAAATTAGGATGATGTTATCCATACACCATGTTAATTTTTATCTTTTGAGTATGTACAAAGTAAAACGAAACATGTGAATGGTACTCATGAAAGTATTATGTATGTGTTGATAACCTATTGGGTTTCTAATCTGACTAACGGTAACAACCGTGACCTTGTTTTTGTGAATCTTATACAGTTATACTCAACACGTCTTATATACAGTTAATATTTTTTAAGATTATCAGAGTTGCGTTTAGGATGGGCTTTTGACCAATTTGCTTATAAACTTGTTAAAAGAGACATCTAGAAATCCAGGTCACAGTAAACCCCAACACATAAGATTCCATCCCCAACTCTGATGGTGCGCGGGTTGACGTGGTCGCCCAAGGGAACACTTGTCCTAAAAGAAGATATTTTTAGTGTGCCAAGAATATAGTGTGAGACACTAAGTATAATAATACAATTGATTAGAAATAAAAAAATTAAAAAAAGAAATCTACCAATTGTATTATGATATTTGATGTACCGGACCGTGTTTTCCGAACATTAAAATATTTCTCAAGAATCTAGTTGGATTAGTGGGTTACGATATTTAATGACAAACAAAGACCATCAGTTAACAAATCAAAAGCCAATTGATGAGATTGAAGTAGAATTACGATAACGATTAGTGTGAAGTTGTAATCCAACCCTACTCATTCGACTTTGACCAAAAAACAAAAAAAAAAAAAGTAAGTAAATACTCATTCGACAAACTATAAAAACCCAAGCAAGACCAACATTTATAAGCACAACTCGTACAATATCAAACCTACTATTCTCTCACGAATCAATCATGAAGATCTTCCTTTCTGTTGTGTTGATTTTTCTGTGCTCGGCATTGTTGTTCCAAATAGGGCTTTGTAGGTTTAACAATGTCGACCATGCCGCACACACAAAAACAGTCTCCCGGTTTTATTTTTATATTGGTTGGCCGTTTACGCCTGCACCGGCAGCACCAAAACCGCAGCCGGCCATCCCGGAACAGCCACCAGCCGCCCCAAAGCAGCCACCGGCCACCCCAAAAGTGTCAGCACCGCCAGCTTGGAAACCACCTTCAGCTCAAGCTTATCAGACATGTTGGGCATCACTAGCTACCATTGACAGATGTGTGCTCGACATTGTTGCGGCATTTTTCACTCTTGACTTCAGTCGCGTTGGACCGGATTGTTGCGCTGCCGTCGTCGGAGTTGATGACAGTTGTTATGGCCAGATGTTCCAGCAGTTCAACAATAGGTATTATGCTCCTGCGCTGAGACAAAATTGCGCTAAGCGCTCTGCACCCAAAGCACCTTAAGGATTCTAAAGCTTGATTATTCAACAGTTTTATTAGTTTTTATTAGAATTTTATTAGGATAATAATGGGATCAATTAGATGATCCAGGGTTTCTTGTTAGTATTTTTTCTTTTGGGATTTATTCTCGACTTCATTAAGAATGCTTGATTTTGTTACTTTCTTCCCAATTCAATTCAATTCAAGAGCTTTTCATTTATTTGTTTTTATACACATTTGGAGGCTGAGCCCTCACATTACTTCTCTATATATATTTGGTTATTTGCTCGTGCATATAATTTCTCCAAGTCCAAGCAAGAAAGGCAAAAATACTAAAGAAGGTTATCACTGCATGAGTTGAGTTAGTTAAAATTGTTGATCCTTTTGCAAGCAAAATAATCTGGGTGATGCTAATTATTCACAAAAAAATGACACACTTTCACGAAGTATTCTTGCAAGGGCCGTGTAAAAGATGACGAGCCAATCTTACTAATCTTTGATTTTCAATCACGAGCTGATGGTCTAGTGGTAAATGACGGATTGTGAGGCTTTCTCACCTCTATGACAAATTTGTTTTTCTCTAATAAATTAATAATATTACAGGATAAATCCACAAACAATTTAAATTTAGAGATTATTTTGTACTAGTTAGCTAAAATGCTATAAAGCGCATTTAGCAATAGTGACATATGAGAGCAATTGCATGTACGAAGCTACTAACTAGTAGCTAGCATGCATGCATACCAATACAATCACCTCCAATTGCCAAAATCAAGCCCGGCCCCAACACCGGTTGCCAAGCCTGCCTCCGCCTCCAGGAGCACCAATTGATATTTATAATTCAATGCAGCCTTCCCAAATCGGTGAAGGATTAAACTATGTAAGAGCTTATAAGTATAAGTTCAAATGTTATACTTTTTGTTACGTGGTAATAGTATACTTTCATTTGTCATAATATGAGTGGGGTACAAAAATGTTGGAGATTGAATTAAGCCGCACAATAAGCTAATGTCGACCTTATCATTCATGATAGATCTTACAATTATAAGTTCAAATGTCAGACTTTTTGTTACGTGAGTAATAATATGTATTTCACGTGTCATAATTGAGTGAAAAAAATAGTTGAATATTAAGATGACAATAAAATCGATACATTTCCCTTCCAACCATACATTGAGCTTAATAGTAACATCAAACACCCTCAATAATTTAAACAAATTTAGTACAAAACATTGTTTGCATAAAAAAGGTTATGCCTGGAAAGAAAAAGTAATAAAATAGGATTCAAAATTTAACTCAATCTCTTATTGCTGTATAAAAAAATGCTAGAAAGCAATGAGTCAAATGACTCAACTACCATGTAAATTATGACATCTCTTTTAAAAGAAAATCGTGATGTCTTTAGTTCTAGTTTGGCCTATTTGACATCTACTACGAAGATGTTTTAAAAATTAAAAATTAAACAAAAAGAGAAATGCCGAAGCCTTGAGAAATGAAATATTAAAAGAGTACATACTAATTTTTACCTTTCATGCATTATTCTCAAATTTTGGCCGTCCAATCTAATATATTAGAAGATTAATTAGCAAAAATTAACAAATAAGAATAGGTGTGTCAAACTATCAATAATACTAAGGAAAATTAATGAAAATAATTTGAAAACTTTAAATTTTAACGATAAGAACAAAATAATAGATAAAATGAATATACCAAAAAATTGATTTTTTCTTTAAAATTCCCGTACGATTATCGTATTGGAATCGGGCTACTGACAATCCTTAGGCAAATCCTTTGGCTTCTTCTTCTCTCCCCACCTCTCTCTCTATCCTCTCTCCTTCTTCCTCTCTCTCCCCACCACCCCACCCCAGTCAACACGGCCGGCTTCGCAGAAGAACCCTAAATATCCAATCCCCCAATTTGATTGGTTTATTTAATCCCAAATTGAAGGTCAACGAAACCAAATAAGCCAGCTCCGCCGGTCGTGCTGCTCAATTTTTGGTTTTTGTGCGTAGAAATGTCGTCGGAGATCGAGGTCGTCGAGGACGAGGTCCAAACCCACGATCGCGAATCTGCCTCAGCCAATTCAGCAAACAACAATGGCGAAGCCAATGGGATTGGGGAAGAGAGTCTGCGAAACGACGTGTACACGGCAGCTGCATACGGGGATTTGGAGAAGCTTCAGAGGTTGGTGGAGTGTGAGGGTTGCTCTGTTTCCGAGACCGATGGGCTCGGCTACTATGCCCTCCAGTGGGCCGCTCTCAACAACCGCACTGCCGCCGCTCAGTATATTATTGAGGTGAGGGTTCTCCATTCACTCTCTGCCTCCTTTTTTTTTTTTTTTTTTGTTTTGCATTTTCATGGAGTTTGGTGAATCAGGTTTGCTTTGTTTGATGGGTTTTTGAAATGTGCTTAAGTTGTTTATCCGAATTCGAGATTTCGTACTGATTCGAGGCGTTGTAGATAAATTTTGTGCTACTTGGTTAACTAAAAATCCAACATTTGCACATAATTCTTCTCTTCTATCTATGAAAAGGAAATAGAAGCCAAGAAATGAAATTTTCGGTCTATAGATGTTTGCTTTAGAATGAAGATTTCGTAAGGAAAAAAAAAAAGGTGAATTTAGCATTGGGCAGGTTGCTATTTTTTTCTTCTTGATGCTATTTATGATTATTGCTCTTTTTTATTGAAAACAAAATCGAATACAGGACATGTGTATTGGTATAACAGGCTTTTTATTTGGTTTTGTTAAATGGCAGCACGGAGGAGATGTGAATGCCTCAGATCATACGGGGCAGACAGCATTACACTGGAGTGCAGTGCGGGGTGCAATCCAGGTTGCAGAGCTATTACTTCAAGAGGGTGCTCGGGTAAATGCTGCAGATATGTATGGCTATCAGGTCAGTTTTACTTTTTATTCCCGTTCACAATCCTAATAACCCTTCTTAAGGAAATAGTATTGTTTGTTGATTATGAATCTTGGGATAGAATATTGGGATGTAAAACTTGTGCACAAGCATCTGTGTCCATATCTGCGTGTTTGTATCAGCTAGTCTATGTACAATATCTGCATTGGTAAATGAAATTTTCATGTAGTTGTACCATAAAATACAGATTTTGGGGTCATGGTGTGCTGCTAGTAATTTTGAATCTTTTTAGTCAAATCAAACATTAGCAACCAGCAGTTAATCATTTTCTTCAAGTATGAGTTACTGAAAGGCATCTAGTGTTACAATTTTGAACTGAAAGTGGACAGCTCAAATTTTTTTTGTCTTGCACACTTGTTTTAAGTTAAGTATACGGTTTTGGCAAAAGCTTTTTATTCCCCATTTTAACCTATAAGCTGGCTGAACGAGTCTGAAACATATTTGTTGTACTGATCAAATTTGATATGATCACAGGCTACACATGTTGCGGCTCAATACGGTCAAACAGCTTTCCTGTACCATGTTGTTTCAAAATGGAATGCTGACCCTGATGTGCCTGATAATGACGGGAGAAGCCCTTTACACTGGTACATGACAATATTATTTTTCTATTTTTTGTGAATAGTACTTTCCTACTCTTTTCCACGATGTGTTCTATTTTCTATATGGAAAATGTGCACTATGTTTCTTGTTTTGTTATGTAAATTTGATTCTCTCTTTTCCTTTTGAGTTTAGGGCTGCTTATAAAGGGTTTGCTGATTGTATACGTCTTCTTTTATTTCTGGATGCATATAAAGGACGCCAAGATAAAGAGGGTAAGTACCATATTTGTTCCGTTATTGTATGACTAGGGTAATGGATGCTAAAATGTTTTTGTGGGGTTCACCTATTATGCATAAGCATTAACTTATTGCCTTTTTGTTACTCCAGGTTGCACTCCTTTGCACTGGGCTGCTATCAGGGGTAACTTGGAGGCATGCACAGTGTTGGTACAGGCTGGAAAGAAGGAGGACTTAATGGTTACAGATAACACTGGCCTTACACCAGCACAACTTGCTGCTGATAAGAATCACAGACAAGTTGCCTTTTTCCTTGTAGGTGTTCCATAACCTAACACTTTTAACATTGGTTAGTAATGTTACTTATTTGGTCAATGAATTTGAGGACTTCAGTTTTCATGCTGTGCAATGATCTGATGAATCCTTTAAACTTTTGATTGATTCTGTTCTGGGACTTTTATGTTTAGAAAGAATGCCTCGTATATCTGACAAGTGGAGAATGTTGGTTTTGTTGTTTTTTTTTTCTATTCTCAACATGGTTTTATTTATTGACTTACCTGGAAGTTCCTCAATTTTTTTTTTCTTTCTAATTTGGTGTTTTTTAAGGTTTGAGCCTTACATATAATTTTTATACAGTTGAACTTGTGAATGAAAGAACAGAAAGAACTGACCATGCTCTTATAAATTTGATTCTCTAGGGGAATGCTAGAAGATTGCTTGACAAACGCTGTGATGGGAACAGTCGTCTTGGAAGAATTTCGAAACTAGGACTTGCGCCACTACTTTGGTGTATAATATTTGTGCTCCTGGTGACCTATACTCATTCTGTCATTGCGGGTATATGCCCTTAACTTTATATGGAAATTCAGTATGTGCCCTTAATGTCAGGATTATACAATACATACACCGACTCCTCTCCCCCTGTCCAACTTTGTTGCAGCACCAAATCTGCCAAAGTTAACAGCTGGATCAGTTTTTGTTGCATGGCTAGGAGTTTTCCTAGCAACATCTGGGCTTGTTTTGTTCTATAGATGCAGCAGGTATGTCATAGAGTATTTGTAAGTTCTATGATGTTAGTTGCCCATATGTTGCATTCACTCTATGATAATCAGATTTGTGCTGTTTTGTTGATACTTTAGCTGGCTGTAGACTGACGGCAATGATGGGAAGAATTCAAGTTTTAATTAGTCATGTTTTGTCTTGTGCACACACACACACCCACATTGTTTCGTGGATGTATGCATGGATATTATGGTGCCGTGTAGAGCAATGTCACTTAATTAAATGTGTTGTTGATTATTATTATTTTTAAATTGTTCTTTTGCAGCAAGGATCCAGGTTACATCCGAATGAATGTCCACGATTCACAAAATATGAAGGATGATGTTCGTACCGTAACTTTCTTCATCTTCTCTTATTTCCACCACCTTTCCACATAATTTTTTTAATCCATCTCTGGCCGTCCCACTTAAATTTTTTAACAGTTCAGAGTTATTATTATGACTTTCATATTAAAGATGAGAATCATAATGGGCTCTTGACTTACCGTTCCTATAAGTTAAGTTAACACATTGGTTTATCATTTTGAACAGGAGCCTCTTTTGAAGATTGAGATAAATAATCCTGCCTTGCTAGCTGGTAATTGGTCTCAGCTCTGTGCAACGTGCAAGGTACCATTGATTGCCTATTGTAGTAATTTATGACCCAATCCTTTTATTTAGTTCTCAGAACATATCGCCTAACATACTTGCTGGCGTTGTCATCAGATTGTCAGGCCTCTTCGTGCAAAGCACTGTTCAACCTGT
The DNA here is from genome assembly GCF_041283825.1 of Pyrus communis. NCBI lineage: Eukaryota > Viridiplantae > Streptophyta > Magnoliopsida > Rosales > Rosaceae > Pyrus > Pyrus communis. The sequence continues at coordinate 32,807,831 of NC_142579.1, forward strand.
GATCGTTGTGTTGAACAATTTGACCACCATTGCCCTTGGGTATCCAATTGCATTGGCAAGGTGCACTGACATTGATAAGTTTTGGTGTTACGGATTGTTTTTCCAACTTTTCATGTTATAGTTAGTTTAATCTATTTTCTTTCTTTTCATGCTGTACAGAAAAACAAATGGGATTTCTTGGCTTTCCTTTTTCTGGAAGTTTTGGCGATGGTGTTTACTGGAGGGGTTACTCTTACGAGTATGTCCCAGTTTCTCCAACCCTATTTTCTGAAGTTTCTCTAGGCATGGAATTGTTTGTGTGCGTATATGTGCTTCAACCTGCTAAGGGAAATTAATTTTCTTCTTTCAGGAGTTTTGAGCGATCCATTGAGTCCATCTTCTTTTGGAGCATGGATCAATTATGTTGCTACTAGTCATGTGGGCGCTCTTTCATTTTTGATAATGGATTTCTTCCTCTTCTTTGGCGTGGCAGTATTGACTGTTGTCCAAGCTTCTCAGGTAATTTTTCTTTTTAAAATTGACTTGCTCAATGCAAAAAATGGAAAAACTAATAGCGAAGATTGTTATGATCTGAAAAGTAAATATTTCCCGAGGCTTTTCTCCCCACGACAGCAGCTCTATGTAAAGAGTGCCGCCTTAGCAATTTGTTAGTCAATAATCTTTCTCTTGTTACAGATATCACGGAATATCACAACTAATGAAATGGCAAACATGATGCGCTATAACTACCTTAGAGGCCCAGGTGGTAGGTTCAGAAATCCGTACGATCACGGGATAAGGAAGAATTGTTCGGATTTCTTGATCAAGGGTTACAACGAAGATGTAGAATTCATTGAAGAATCAGCTCACGATGAGGAGGGTATTGGAATGAGGCATATAAATTCTTCAAACTTGCAAAACGGGGACGCCTATCCTCACCGCACAAACGGCAACAGTCATGTTGCAATCAATGTAAATTCTAATTCGACAGGACATCACGGTCACGTCCATTCTGCCCATTGCAGCCATAGCAATAGCCAGGGGAAACCGAAAACTGAAAACGTTCCATTAGGCTTGGGTCTTGGTCTGGGGCGGAACAGTGGCCGATCTGTTGTAGCTTCATGATAGTAATTTTGATGCCTGAGTGTAGCTGAAGATCTGTTGTGTAGTATAATCATATTTACACTTCAGCTTTTTTGTAAGTGATTGTCACTCCTTAAAAAAGCAGTCGCACCAAATTTGTTTAAATTGATCCTTTTCCCTGAGTTATGCTGTAGCTGTACAGATTGATTAACCTCACTTGCCTTGTGAATGTTGAGTGCATCATGACTCATGCTTCGAAACTTTTGGTTGGTGAGCACTGCTTTACACCATAACACGCGATCCGTTTGCGATTTGATTTCAAAATTTCATGAAGTTTGTTTGGAAGTGCTTTTGTAAGAAGCTCTTTTGCTCATAAGCACTTTTAGTAACACAAACCCAAGTCCTTCCTCGAGCACTCTTCTGCTTTTGTAAGAAGCTCTTCCGCTCAGAACAAGTTTCAAGTCTTATCCATAAAGATGTTAATGTTTAAATTATCGTGTGTGAGCATGAGCAGGACAATTGGCTTGTAAAACACTGTTAAGGTCATGATTTTGACAGCAAGACATAAGTTTCATCAACTTTTTTTTATTTTATTATTATGGTTAAATGAAATTTGATCAACTTTCAATCTTTTAATTAAGCGTTAATTGTCAATTTATTTGGGATATAAAGCCTTTAATTATTTGTGACTTGACCTTTGGTTTATACTTGAACTTGAAGCCTTGAAGGTTAGTTGTGTGATGAAAACAAAGGAGATTCAATTCAACTAACCAACCCCACCTACAAAATTTCAGTCATAAAATGGAATTTAAATGTAATTCATGCCAAATAATATACTCAAACAGAAATGCTAAGGAGACTCGTTTAACGTGTGATTCTCCATGTATTTTCTGATACCTCACACACAAGTTAACGTCAACTTATATGCTAACATTATAAACATTATGCAAAATATATAGGTTGTGTTATGAAAACAAAGGGGTTCACCCCACCTACAAAATTTCAGTCATGAATCGGAATTTAAATGAAATCCATCTCAAATAATATACTCAAAAGAGAAATGATAGGCAAATTCATTCAAAGTGAGATTCTTCATAGACTCCTGACACCTCACATTTTAACGTCAATTTATATGCTAACATTATACAACGTTGTGCCAAAAACATAAGATGATAAAAAAAACATAAAGAGATTCATTTTTAAGAAAATCTCATTAGCATCTCTCCAATGTATCCAAAGTCCAATCATTCTTATCCTCAAAGTTAATATATATAATTCTGCAACTTGTTTTTATTGAAAGTTTTTATTTATTAATGTCAACATCATTGCTAATCATGATTATTATTTGTACGATTCCATGATTTATTCGAATTGTTTAATTGCAAATTGTAGTCAAAGGGGAAAGCATTTCTTGGAAGATAGATCTTCTTTTCTTCCTCATCGGTTCATCATTTATTTTGAGACTATTCTCCTTCCACGTAACTGTTTAGCGCGAGGCTTACACATGAATTAATACTAGATATGGCGGTATTATTCATCTTACGAGCACCATAAGTTAATGTCACATGAATTTAAGATTATGTCTCGTTCGTTCCCATTGTATAGGTCACTTGTCAAATCCGGTGTACAAACATGTAATCAGGTGTTAGTCGGATGGTAGGCAGCATCCTAGTGTCTAGACAGAGGCGGAGGTCTAGGCAGTTTTTTTTTTTAATTTTAATTACGTTTATTAAATAACATATAAATGATGTTTACTTATACTTAAAAAAAAATACATTATTGTATTAAATACATAAATCGTAAAATAGAATGATATATAACACAAAAAATAGGGGGAACAAACATCTGAATGTTCATTCAAGTATTCAATAAGTCTCTTATAATTTATTGAAAAATAAAATGCAAATAAAAAATATTTATTTTCTGTCTAAGTAAGTCGCGACCTAAGCATGCTAGGCATCCTTTGTAAAATTCCAAATGCGTAAGAATTAATCAGGATAATAGTCAGCCCTAGCGCCTAGGCACAACTTAGATGACGCTAGACAATACTTTTTAAAATAGCAAACTAGCATCACTCTTATAAATTTTAATAAGAATAATAGAAAAACCAATGACCTCTAAATATGGCCATTAGCGTTAGGGTATTATATTCGCTTTATCTATAAATAAAAAGTTTTGTGTGACTTGGTACTACGGTGTAGTGGTATGCTTCTTCATTTATAAGTGAGAAGTCTTAAACTCGATTCTCGTCAAAAATAAATTTGAACCATATTTTTACTATCACCCCCACCTCTTTAATGTCAATAACATCGTAATTCTCGTGATTGACTCAAATAAATAATAAAAATATCTAATAAAAATAACTAACTTATCGTATTTTAGCTCATGTCTCTCACGTATCTAATGAATTTTTAGTCTTTCTAATTTCTCATGTTTTGTTCGGTTAAGTAGAGACTGTAGAGTAGAGGCCCATTGGTTCATCCTTTACTACTACACGCGGCAACGCCTTTGCTTTCCGCGCCGGCGGAAAAAAAGAAGAAAACGACACTTAGAGTGGGGCCGGCCCGTCCTAGGGAATGAAATTTTTAGTTGTGGCAGAAACACAGATGATACACCACGTGTTTTATGTAAGTGGTGAAAAATTTAATTTTTAAGTTATTAATCTTTTAACACATATATCCCACTATTTATATAAGAAGATATGATGTACCACCTTACGTGACGGTTATATTGAAAAATTTCTTCTAAAGGACCCACAGAACCCGTGACCACATGGCGCGTCGCTCCCTCTCATTACTCCTCGAATCTCTTATCCCATTTGAACTCATCGCGAGTATGGTAGATGAATACTGTCTCTCACGTATCTAATGAATTTTTAGTCTTTCTCATTGTCTTTCTAATTTCTTATGTTTTGTTGGGTTAAGTAGAGACTGTAGAGTAGAGGCCCATTGGTTCATCCTTTACTACTACACGCGGCAACGCCTCTGCTTTCCGCGCCGGCGGAAAAAAGAAGAAAACGACACTCACAGTGGGGCCGGGCCGTCCTAGGGAGAGAAATTTTTAGCTGTGACGGAAACACAAATGATACATTACGTGTTTTATGTAAGTGGTGAATTTTTTTAATTTTTAAGTTATTAACCTTTTAACACATATATCCCACAATTTATATAAGAATATATGATGTACCACATCATGTAACGGTGACATTGAAAAATTTCTTATAGAAAGGGACCCACAGATGCCGTGACCACATGGCGTGTCTCTCCCTCTCATTACTCCTCGAATCTCTTATCCCATTTGAACTCATGGCGAGTATGGTAGACGAATAATGTCTAATCAGCGCAAATGACACGTGGCGAAGATCAGATGGGCGGTGAGATTCGTCTCTCACCTCACCGTCTCTCACCTCACCTCTCTCTCTCCCCACTCCTCCTGCCAAGTCGCAACTCTCCAACCCCCACTCTGTTGATATTTCAGTTCCAATATCTCTCTCTCTCGCAGCTCGCTCTGCTAATTGATCGTTGATTGATCGGTGAGACTTCTGTTCGTGTTACTGCACACTCTGTTTCTGTTTGGTATCTGAGAAAATATGACGGTGTTACGGAAACCGAAAGAACCCAAGAGTAAAGTTTTGTACTTTCATGCTTATTCGATCGTTTGTATGTAAAAAGTGAAGATTTTTGTGTGTAAAATTTGATTTATTGATGTAGGTAATTCTCCACTTTTTATTTTTGTAACTTTCATACTTGTTTGATCCTTTTGTTCGTAAAAAGTGGAGATTTTTGTGTGTGAAAGTTGATTTTTGGATGTGGGCAGTTTTCCTTTTTTCGTTTTAGTATTGAAAAATTACACTGAAAGTGTTTCTGTTGCCACTGGTTGGATAGTTTTTCTCGATAGCTTTTACAACATTTTGTGTTCTGGGTTTGTTTTGGTATGATGCAAATGAACAGTAAAAGTTAATTTACCATGTTTGGTTTAGGAAATGAATTGGTTTGCTCAGAAGTTATTTTCCGTTGATATAGTAACTTTTGTGATGTAAATACGATGATACTGTTTGTTTCTTTAGCTTCCAGGATGAATTAGAGATCAATCCCATGAACCTCTTTTATGGAATGGGCCGGAAAGTAGTTCTTTTGCTGCGAATTGTGTGAGGTTAAGTGGTAGTTCAATCCACACTTAGATGATGGGGGGAATTTGTTCAAGAAAGCGAAACCAACCGGTCATTGAAGATGGCGTTTGCAGAGCTGTGTCTGGAAGATACGGTAAAAGTAGCAGTTCAAAATGGTTGACCAATTCATCTTTTCGACCCACTGTAGAGCAGCCTCCAGGAGGAACAGGGACTTGCCCATCTCTCTTGGAATTATGCATTTATAAAATATGCCAGGTACTTGCTTTCTATGGCTTGTAAGCTTGAACTTGTGTGTTGTGGGAGGAGATTATATGTGTAATAATTTTCAGGTTGTGATTTGTATTTGCATATCCGTTACAGAACATTGACAAATATAGCTCGTTTTCGATGCTGCCAAGGGATGTTAGTCAACAAATCTTCAACGAATTGGTCTGTTCCAATTCGCTTACTGATGTTTCTCTTGAAGCTTTTAGAGATTGCGCCCTCGAGGTAATGTGCTAGTGGATGGTTGAAATTCGGAAGTTTGGAAAGGCTTTGTCATTTATTAGACATTCTTCTTTTGTGATTGCAGGATATTCTTTTGGGGGAATGCCCTGATGTGAAAGATAGTTGGATGGGTGTCATCTCTTCACAAGGTTCATCGTTACTTTCAGTTGATCTTTCTGGTTCAGAGGTGACAGATTCTGGGTTGGCTCTTCTGAAAGGTTGCTCAAACCTTCAAGCGTTAACTTATAATTACTGTGACCATGTTTCAGAACAGGGACTTAAACACATAAGTGGTAATATCTATGTCTTTTACTTCTTGTATTTTTTCTATTTTTCCAATTTAAGCATTTTTCAGTTATCTTGTTTAATTTGTCCTAACTTTTCACTTAATGATACTGTTTATTGCTGGAGATGATAGTTAATTTAATTTGATCCTTTCCTTACTAATTTCACTCAGTCTTTTTTATCAGTCAAACTTTTCATGTTGGCTTTTCTGTCGAGTAATGTTTATGCTTATTCTGACCTTGTTCTGTAGGTCTTTCAAACTTGACATCCTTGAGTTTTAAAAGGAGCGATGCAATAAGTGCTGAAGGGATGCGTGCTTTCTCTGGCTTACTTAACTTGGAAAAGTTGGACCTGGAGAGGTGTTCAGCCATTCATGGTGGATTTGTTCATCTTAAAGGTTTGTCCTGCCTAAAGTAAAAAATGAATTATGACCGTTTTAACTAAATGGAACTTCTTGAGGCCATGAGAATTAGGAGTAGAGAAAACTAATTGAGGCCATGAGCTCTGTTGCATTGTAACGAATTTACAATTTGAGTGTTTGGTGAAAGATCTTACTATATGAAATTATTTATTCATCGGGGGTAATAAATTGTAATTGTATGCTTGCAGGTTTGAAGAAGCTGAAGTCTCTTAATGTAAGATGTTGTAGATGCATCACAGATTCAGATTTGAAGGCCATCTCAGGTATTTTTTTTAAATGTTAGATGAATTTTTGTAGTGGTATCATTATTTTTTTCTGTCCTTAATTGCACAGTAACTATTTAATCAACTCATGTTGATCTTGTTTTTGTATTTCTCAGGACTTATTGACCTGAATGAGTTGCAGCTATCCAACTGTAACATTACTGATTCTGGCATTTCTTATTTGAAAGGTATAATATTGTCCCTAGTTTCTGTAGTGATGCACCAAAAAATTCTGCTTTTGCTCTACTTAATTTGTGTTTGTGTAGGATGCACGCATGCACGCTCACACACACACACATCCAACAAAGACACCTCATATTGCTTGTTTGTCAGTACCTTTTAGTTTTAACGCATAGTTGCTTGTTTATCAGTACTTTTTAACGCAAGTTGCTTCATACCCTTGTGTATGGCAGGCTTGCACAAGCTTAGAATGCTGAATTTAGAAGGATGCAATATTACTGCCTCCTGTCTGCAGTCTATTTCAGGTTTGCTTTCTTCTGTGTTTTCTAATGATTCCATTAATATACTGATAATTGTTCTTAAGACTGCTACAACTTCTTAACAAAATATCCACTTTAATATGTCTAAAAGAAATGTGTCCAACTGTGGGTATTACTATTACTTTATTTTTATTCAGTTATTTTAGGGGATGAAGATTGTGACATGCATCCTATGCATTCTTAAAATTAATTGTTTCTGGTGCAGCTCTTGTTGCCCTGGCGTATTTAAATCTCAACAGATGCAGTCTATCTGATGAAGGATGCGATAAGTTTTCGGGTGAGTGACAATATTTGGCTCCACATGGATCTGGCTATTTGTTTAACAGGTTTGCTCAATGGGCTGAGTAGCTGGTAATCTTGACTTTTCCGCGCTAACCATATTTCTTTGACAGATTTCGCCCGTTTTTTATATTTTTATGCGGCTGAATAGTTCATAATCTTGACTTTTCCACACTATGTTTCTACAGGGCTTACAAACTTGAAGGTCTTGAGCTTGGGATTCAATGAGATCACAGATGCATGTTTGATGTATCTAAAAGGTCTCTCTCTCCCACGCACACACACACAACTATTCTGTATATTAAGTTTTTTTCTTTTGTTCATACATTTATTTCCATGATTGCTTCTATCAGGTTTAACGAGTTTGGAGAGCTTGAACCTGGACTCCTGCAAGATAGGTGACGAGGGGCTTGCTAATTTGGCAGGTTCTATTCTAGTTCTACCATCCTTCATTTTGGATAACAGTGTTATAGTTTGCATGGTCTGGGCCTTTTCCAATAGTTTAAATTGGTTTGGAAATGGGACATGCTTCGTTTGTTCGCTAGAAATGCATGAGATCGAAAGACGTGGCCACCTATCTGATTTTATCGTGTTGTTTCTATATTAAGGGCTGACACTCTTGAAGAACTTGGAGCTATCTGATACTGAAGTTGGAAGCAACGGGCTTCGTCATCTCTCAGGTGATGATTGCATTGCATCAGACTATTGCATGGTTATGATCTGAATGTTTTCCGAGTTCAGTGTAAGGCTGTAGGCTATACATTATGCTGAAGCTTTGAATTTACTACCTTGTTAGTTTGTGGCTCAAATTCTTTGAAGGTCTCATTAGTGTTCAAAGTTAAACTGCACCTCATAATTTTTCTGCTAAGCAGTTTGTATTATTTGGTGCATGTTCATCTTTTTGAAAGCATTTCTTTTTAAGCACTAATTTGGGTGGCTGTTATCACTTTCAGGTTTGAAAAATCTTGAAAGTTTGAACTTGTCGTTCACCCTAGTAACTGACAGTGGCTTGAAAAGGTTATCTGGATTGACATCTCTCAAATCACTTAATCTGGATGCTCGGCAAATTTCTGATGCTGGACTTGCAGCTATTACAAGTAAGGATTTTTGTGTATTTTTAAGCTGTAGATGGAAAATATCGGCTATTTGTGTAGAAAACCTTGTGATTGATGCATTGATTTCCACTGAAATTAATCATGTTCTTGAATTCTTCTAATCATAACTGTATAGACATATTTATCATATATTATCAATCAAAATGTTTTAGCTTCGTTCACTTCCCGTAAGTTTGGTTGAAGATCGAAGCTTTTTGTCCCAGTCAAAGAATTTATGCCTTGCTGGTGCAGGTCTTACAGGATTGACACATCTGGACCTATTTGGTGCTCGCATTTCGGATTCTGGAGCAAACCATTTAAAATGTATGCTATAAGATTCACAGTATAAATCTTCATTTAATTCGTAACATACTTTCCAATGATGAGATGGACTGCAGAATAGAACGGGGGAATTTGATTTTACATTTGAACTTCCGCAACTGAGCATAATCTTCTCATTTTAAAGTCGTAGTTCTGATGCTTTACTTTCATGGTGAAATCAGACTTCAAGAACCTTCAATCTCTTGAAATATGCGGTGGAGGATTGACTGACGCTGGTGTGAAGAATATCAAAGATCTTGTCTGTCTGACATGGCTAAATATATCACAGAACTGCAACCTGACCAATAAATCTTTGGAATTGATTTCTGGTACTTAACTCTTCTATTCTCTTATTTTCTCCTAGAGCAGTTGCTGCATTGCTTCAGTGATCTTTTGTTGCAACTCGCCGTTTATGATTGAACGTAACATTCTAATTTGATCATACCACTTCTCATGTTTCGTTTTCCTCTGAAAATGTAGGATTGACTGCATTGGTGTCGCTGAACGTTTCGAATTCTCGCATCACCAATGAAGGATTGCAGCACTTGAAGCCCCTAAAGAATTTGCGCTCGCTGACCTTGGAGTCATGCAAGGTGACTGCTTCGGAAATCAGGAAGCTCCAGTTTGATGCCCTGCCTAATCTCGTCAGCTTTCGGCCCGAATAGATCGGAAGCACTGTAAGATACTCCATGTAAATAGGCTGCCATCTGCCCTTGGATAGCTTTGTGTACAGGTTAATAACTCCATATGGATAAAGGTAAAAGGTGCCAAAATTTGTGGATGTAAAAAACCAGACTCTGATAAATGTATAGATGGCCTTTATCTGGATAATATGGATATTTGCAAAGCTTCCAAATGTATATATACAAATATATTTAAGTTCATGAAAAACATTTGCCGCAATGTGTGGCTGAGTTTAATTATCTTTGATCTTGAAGTGAATTTCGATGAAAATTTTGTTTGGCAAGGGATGAATTTTGCAGAATTTCACAAAAACGATCGAGAATCATGAGTTATAGCTTACAATTTTTTCTAAAAAAAATGTGATTTTTGAGTACTTGTACGATGTTCTACGTACTTGAAGAAAAGTAAGATTATTGAATTTTCGCAAGATCTTCAACCTGCGTAATAAATAAAGAATTATAAGCATAACAAAATAAAGGAAGAAACATAGGTGATGTTTGTAATAGTAAACTACTGATGAGTTAACATGAACCTCATTATTCCAGTACAAATTTTCCCCCTAATACACACTACATTTATAAAATTAATGTTAAATTACACCCCAAAATAACATGGATTTCACACTAAAGAAAATCATGAACATGCCGTCGTCGACGCTTCAATTACTAGTACAAATATTCGGACAGAAACTGCAAAACGAAGCGGATGATTGCAGAAACTGACTAAAATGAAGATCTGCAACTTCACCTCCGACCCTCCCTACGATCGAAAGAGAATGAAAAGAATTTGTTTTCTGAACAATCTACTCACAACAGAATTTGAATCCACAAACTATCCACTGTGTATAAAACTAATAGTTCAAAAGCTAAAAGCCTGAATGTAGTTTACAGGGCAGTAGCAAGGAAACCTGCAAAAGAGACGAGCCACTTGTGAATTAATCTAAGATGAATTTGTACACCAAGTTTTAAGCGTGACACGAAAAGCAAACGAAAGAAAAAAGAACGGATTAAAGATGTATAAAATCAGTTCATGCCTACCTCAATGTGCATGATTATATGATCCAATCCATGATAATATGGTAGTGAAAGTGTGTCTAATCCAGTGCTACATTTTCAAGAGCCAGAACTTGACGCCGTGAGCTCAAGCGTGCTCCAAGGCAGAATAAATTCTGGAAACTCGTCTTCGTAGTAATGGCTCTAACCGGAATGATGGAATTCCAGTCTGCCACTTTTTCGCTTCGTGCATCTCGTTCCATGCTTGTACGATCTCGTCAATTTTGAACCCCAGACCTGTAATAACAGAAAACGAGCTATTTAAATGTCTAAGTTACTTAAGGAAATGGCAGTAGATGATTAGTTTCGGAGTGCAAAAGTTTGAATTGTGTCACCTTCCAACGCATTATCATTTGAAGAGTGATTTTTGAGCATGACTGCTATATCTGTAGGTGAAGCCCCGGCAAGTCCAAATTTTTCAACTGCAACTTCCAAACATTCTTTCCATACGGGTAGCCCTACTTTGAATTCCACAATAGATCGCTCGTACAGCATGGTGCCCCATAGGAGATTTATCTGACATCTCATGCTTGTAGCCTGGTCTGCAGCCTCATTTGCTGATACGTCTTTGCAAATTCCGTTCAAACCCATTTTCTGCACCTGAGTTTTAACACTGCTTGGACCGGAAAGTTCTCTCAGTCGTTGCTCTTCCAATTCCTCGAACAGCTGCATGCCTTTTTCCATATTGTCTTCGGCGTAGTTATAAAGTCGCAGAACCTCAGTGGAAGGCCACGTCTCCAGATCAACATTGCTGCTAATTGCATAATACCAAGAGAGTTTTGCCTGTTCAAACTGCTGCTGCCCGAGGGCCAGATAGCCTTCATAAAAGTCCGGTTTGATCTGCAGCGCTTCTTCGTATCTCCTTCCTGCTTCTATGTATTCCTTCTGTGCCCAATCATATGCACTTTTGATATTTGAAATAATAGATTCTTTCGAAGAATCTTCGGTGAAATACACCTTCTTTCTCGCCCTGGCCATGTGAACATTTCCCCAGTTGAACAGCGCCAAAGCTCCCATTTCTTGAAACTTCTCCCCTGCTATGTCAAACAGGTCTTGCGCTTCTTCACTTGTGACTGTCTCCTCCATTGCCTCGGAATAAAGCTTCACCCCGAGTTCATGAAGATCCAAGTATGCATCAGATTCAATCCCAGCATAGTTCTTGAACAGCTGAGCAAAATTGATTACCCAATCCTCAATGCAAGGTGGTCTCTTTGTATCCTTGTGTTTTACCACACTACCATTCTCAGCTACACTATGTTGCTTGTGCGGTTCGATTTCCAGTTTCTCGAAGAAGGGATCCTGCTCGGGGTTAACTTCCACTACATAAAGTCTGACAGACCCTTCCGATTCTGCTGATCCTTCAGCCCATCGCAACTCTTCATTGGAAGTGATTGTGACCAAATCACCTTCTTGGTCTCTATATTTGATGAGAACTGCTCTTGAGCTAGGAAACCGATCATGCACAACCTCTCTCAGTTGCAGGAGGGTGCAATTTAGCGGCAACTCAGCCCACCTTATGTCCTCTCCAAATACCAATTTCACACTTCTTTTAGGCACTTCTTCATTTGAACTGCTGATTGCCTCCTCGACAACTACCTTGACCTCTGCCTTCCTCTCCTCAGCTATTTCCACCGCCTTCTTGTCTTCAGTTATTTCCACAGACTTCTCTTCCTCAGCTACATCCACAGCCTTCTTTTCCTCAATCTTGTCCTCAGCCTTCTCCTCAATGTTTTCCTCGGCCTTCTTCTCATTATCTTTGTTGCCCTTCTTCTTCTTCCGACTCTTCAACTTCATTATTTTCCCTGGCTGCGAAGCATGAGTTGGTTCAACATAATCTGCAGGCAACTCAATTACCGTGTCATTCACTCTCAACCCCTTCTCCTCAAGTACGCTTTTCACTCGTTCTGCGACCTCCATTGCCATGACATTTTTTGGCTCCATGTTCAAAACGGTACCAACATCTCTCAAAGCCAAATCCAACCTATTCAAAGCCTCGTAACACTTTGCTCTCTTCAACAGTGCCTTACTGTACTTAGGTGTGACTTCAAGCGCCAAATTACATTCATTGATAGCCCTCGCGTACTCACTCAGCCCCATCTGCATATAGCACGCTGCCATGTTGCTCCTAAGATAGGATACATCAATGTGATTCCTCGGAAGCAATTTGAGGGCTTTTTCATATTTCAACAAAGCTCCTTCAAGATCCCTCTTCTGAAACAACTTGTTCCCCTCGTCCTTCAGTTCTTGAGACATCGAAATGAAAACTTCTGTGTCCTTATCATAGGCCTTTGGGCTAGTATCCCCGATTTTGCTTTGATTCGAACTATCACCTGAATATTCTCCTGCGTTTTTCTTCTTTTTTCCACTTTGCTTCCCCATCATAAACTCAACAACTCATACAAGAGCTACAAATAAAACTAAAACGTAATCACACTACAGACCCGAATGCTCAAAACACAGTAGCTGATCCAATTAAGTAAACAGGGAAACCAACAACTTATTGAAACCACTTTCTATCATATTTCCCCAACTTTCCCGAGAAACAAACAAGATTTTCCAAAACCAATCTAAGCCCAAAACACAATTCAACACAAAACAGATCCTCACAATTCAATCAAGTAACAATACAACTATTCAGAAATAGACACAGCAGCATACCAGAAGCAAAAAAAAGCACTTTTCCCAGGAGCCAATTCCGCCCAAGAAAACCTCCTTTTCAAAATCTGAAGCTACTACCTTGAAAGCTCAACTGGGTTTCTTTTCTCAACCATAAGAATCACAAATTCATCAACTTTTTTCCCTCCAAATCAGGATTTGTCAGTGCCTATCAAATTATATACAAATCCCAATTGTGAGAGAAGCAGCCGTCCCCCAATTCAGCTCAAAAAACAAGCTTTGAGAAAAACCAAGATTTTGGGGAGAAAGAAACTTATCTGGGAAATGAATTATCCGTGAAAAAGCTCCGGATTTTCCAGGAAAATCTCCGCCGAGAAAATGAGAGAATTTTCGGGGCGAGAAGGGAAAAAGAAAACCAACCAATGTCCGTTGGCTCCTTTTGTAGGTGGGAATACAAGATTTTGTTGTTCTTCACTGCTTTACGTAAACGCCACAAAAGCAAAGAGATGAAGAATCTGATAACTTGTAATTTTCCTTTTTTTTTTTTTTTGTTATTTCACAAAAATATAATACTGAAATTACCAAAAAAAAAAAAAAAAAAAAACTAAAATTTTGAACACGGTGGGTCCCTTGTTTCTGTGATATCCAAGTTTCTTGTTCGATCAGCCATTGCCAGAGCCATTTGAGCTGCTTGGATTTGCAGTTGCCTCTTCTTCTGGTTGCTTAAAATGCTAAAAAATATAAAATATAAAAAAGAAAAAATACGGAGAGTGGAGGGGTAAAATAGTCATTTAGGAAGAGAAAAAGAATTCAATTGGAATAAGTGGACAACCTCAACTTTTTGCCAACGAGTGTTGGCCACGTGGCCCTAAGCATGTGAAGAAAAGTAACGAACTATCAACTATGGCGGTACAACTTCAACTGCCAAAAATCACAAAAGCAGAACACGGTTGCATACTTGACAAGACAAGGAGTAGTGGCCTGTACGGGAGACAGCCTGGTTGGGCAGCCTCTAAAAGTAAAGTACGCTTCTAGACTTTTACGATGCGATGCCCACGTGTGAGAAGAATATTTTTCCCACAAAACGTAATCGTATGTAATAGTATTACAAGTTAATTTAAGTTTAATGATATATATATATAAGATATTTTGTACGGATTACGATAAATACGATGCAAGGCTAAAATGTCTAACACTACACTTTTAGACTGTTGTGATGTGTTAGTGCAAAACGTTTTAGTGTCTGCATTGCAATCCAATCACGCGCTATTGTTATTATAACATTCTTGAGATAGATAAGTTGATTTCTTGAATGTGAGTCATGTATTCAAAGTTTATCACGCAACATTAAAATGCAATATATGATTGATGTGGAATACAATATTTTGTAACAATTAACACCACATTTTACAGTGAAACCCAAATATTTAAAGTTTAAAATAATTAATTTGGGATTGCCGCCACATTATACTTTCGATATTGCCATATTGGTAAGCTTCCTTCGCATGCGTGACATGTACTCTAAGCCACCGCCCACCGCGCACCGCCCGCCTGAATGTTTGTTTGTTTTTTTACAATATTTGTGGTGGAGGGCCTTTTGCCTTGTATTTTGTTTATGTTTTGCTGTAAAGCCGGGTCAATCGGTCCGACCAATAGAAAAAACAAAGTCAATGGATAATTCCAAAGTTCTCCAGAACGTAACTAATACATAGTAACTGTAATTTTTTACGTGATGGGTGGCACCTGACTGGCCCAATTGAAGCCCAACCCCACCAACTTGGAGTTTGCAAATTGAAGCCCAACCCAATCCAATCTTCCAAAATAAAAGATTGGGCTTTGCAACCCAACAACAATTTCGTACATAAAAAACGCCACGTCGACTCGGTCACGTGAGCACTACCACGTCTGACGCGGCGTCCGCTGATTGGCGGGCGCGCGTGGATGTGCCAAACAACCAACAGTACTGTTTTGGGTGCATCGCTTCTTCTTCGTCTTCGTCTTCTTCGTCGAGACGTAGCAGCAGCAGAAGGTTTCAACACCTCCTCCTCCTCCTCTCTGTCTCTGCTTCTCTCTGGTTTTTGGGACCTTTTATTTTTCTCTGATATTCATACAAATATGAAGGTGTTGGTGTTTTTTGTTCAAGTTTTGTACCTTCTCAGCCACTTCATCTCGGCCGATCAGATCTTCCTGGATCACCTAGGTAAATTACCCTCTTCTTAAATCCATCCATGTCCCTCTCAAATTTGCGTAATTTCAGTATTTCTGCTGAGTTTTGTAAAACCCATCTGTTGTTCATAGCCGTTTTTCTCTATTTGACTACAAAATCATGTCTTGCGTGCCAAATTTTGTAAATTTCTCAACTATATATATGTATATATTTAGGGTTTTAGTGTTCTATTAATTCTTTTCAATCAGCTTCCAAGCTCAAAAGTATTGGCGGAATTTTCAGTTAGTTGGTGATTTACAGCTTCTAGCTTAATTAGTTTGAAAGCACTTGAGGGTTCGTAAATGTTTAGCCTTTAGACTGAAGGGCCAAATTTTGATGTAGGCTACTTTCGTGATCAGTTGGCTGGATAGCAATAGTTAGCATTTCAACTCGGTGGATAGAAGTTTGTTGGTTTAATTCGATATATTGTATGCAAATTTAAGTTCATTTTGATTCTTTATCGTTTGATGAGCAGGTGGCGCATTTCGTCGCAGCTCTCGTGAACCAAAATACAGGATTGAATTCCATCCTGAAGACTCACCTTTTCATCCTGTAAGCTAATACTGTATTTTTTATCTATCCATTGTTTTTACTTGTATTTGTTGTTTGTTCCCTTGACATATATAAAGATTTGATGCCAGGTATAGATTTTTAAAAAGTATATTTCTTGCCTTCTACTTTGATTTGTAAGTTTATCATCTCCAATTGATTGTGAAAATGCTCAATTTATTCATGCGATTCGATTCTTCAACAGTTCTCCATCCCAAAATTGCACACCTTATGTATTTTCTTTGGTTTTCCTTTAGAATAAGCAATGCATTAAACATTTGCTCCTCGTCGAACACTGCCTTGTATCATATAATGGACTTAGACGAATGATTCTGTCACTTATTTGTTCCACATTATGGATAAATTTGTGTACTTCACTGATTTGTCTCTGAATTTTTCACTTGTCACAAATACGTAGTATACTTGTTGATCTAATGATTGGGTACAAACATTGCAGGATGATGGCCAGGAGTCTGTGGTTATGCCAAATAACAATGGACAAAATTTTATATGTTACTTGCCTAAGGTAGAGGAAGCCAAGAGCGGCAAGCAAGTTCTCCAGCAGAATATTAGCAGCATGATTGTGGAAACTGAGAAACGAATTAAAATGAAGACACCAGATGAGCTGCTTGAAGTGCTGAAGGACCAATGCTTTGTCAGAGTAAGATCCATGACATTAAAACTCTCTTTATCATGGTTATTTAACTTATAAAACTACAATAATACATGTTTACTGTGCCCCCAGTAGTTGATGATGCATGTACTGTGAACTACGCTAACATAACCAACTCCTTTATGCAGCAAGAGGGTTGGTGGTCATATGAATTTTGCTATCAGAAGAGATTACGACAAATTCATGTGGAAGATGAAAAGGTATTGTGTTATGTGCCTCTCAAGTGCTCGCTTTTAAATGTCCTATTCTTCTATTGTTAGTTCTTATTTCTTTTGTGTGCTTGGTAATATGTTATTAAACTGCATTCAATGAGAGGAAGTGGGATAATATACACGAAGTGTAAATAAGTTCCACATGTATCTAGGTGATCTTGGCCTTTGATGTAGTGTTGGCACACAGTATTGGATGCATTACCACAAGTGATTAACTACCAAAGTTTTAAAGTTGGATGATCATGCCTGTTCGGTGTATTGTGGTTCCCCCATCCTTGTAGTGGTTACAGTGTTATATTTAGTAGCTGTGCTACAAGAGCAGAGTCATTGTTCCATTTGTTACGTTCTTGACCTTTTTCTTTTCCAATTCATTAGTGTTATTGTCATCATCTTTTCAGATATCTCATTTCTTATTGGAACGCTTTCAGAAAATTTAAAACCTCATAATAATGCTCGTGGATTGGCTACTTTCTTCTCTTATTACAGCTTGTTCAGGAATTTGTTTTGGGTGAATATGATGCAGAGGCCACTGCTGCGGTCAACCAGAACCTCTCTGACATATCTACACTCAAAGATCCACGCTCAAAAGATGCATACCAAAGGTATGGGATTTGGCGTTCATAAAATGTGTAGGACAAGTTTGAGGGAAATATTTCTACGGATAAGATAGAAGAGATTGACTACAATTTATGAAATTGTACGACTCTTGTAGGTACCATGCTCATCAATATACAAATGGGACTACTTGTGATCTTACAGACCTGCAACGAGAGACTGAAGTATGAAGTTATTATATTTCTGTGGTTTTAAATTTCCTTTCGCTTCTTTCCTTCTGCCTTCCGGTCCGTACTTAATACGCATTTTGCAGGTGAGATTTGTGTGCGCAGAGGGCAAAGCTATGATTAATTCAATTACAGAGGTATCCACATGCAAGTATGCAGTTACAATCCAATGCCCCAAACTTTGCAAGCACCCGTGAGTCTCCATCCCTCCCTCCCCCACTCCAATACGTTTTGTGCTTGCGTTTTCTTGCGACGTATGTTACTACTAGCTCCTCTAATGACTAAGCTATTTTCCCAAACAGAGCATTCCAATCAGAGAGACCAGTATGGCAGACAATTGATTGTAACGTGCTACCCAAGGATTACAAGGAAACCAGAGTAGGGGAAGAATCTAATACGAAGCAGAAAGTTACGGTTGCAGATGCAGATGGTGAAGATCCCTCTAATGAGGTTTCGGATGAGTGACATGTGCATTGATTCGCTTAATCTTTGTGAATAGCAGTGACAGTCAAACTTTATGTACTCTTGTATCTTCCGATTACACTTTTCACAGGATAGGAACATAATCATCGACATTCTTAATACATTTCCTTGTTAAGGTTGCCGTCCCTTTACCTCTGTTTACTCCGGAGGACTTGTGTCGTATAGTAGTTAAAACTGATGTGTATGTTACTCCAAAATCGTTCATTATCGAACTAATCTCATCATAGTCGATTTCAAAATAATTTCTGCTGCCGTACAATCTTAATATGAAGATTGAATTGCGTTCTTTCTTAACTTCGTTGTTCAAGAAATGTTAAGACAAAAACATGTATTGCATTGACGACGATTCGGTTGTAAACAAAACGAGCTGTTTATATTAATGCCAAAAACAGTAAGAGATGCCGTGAGGATAAACGACAGAGAGAGCAACATTGATCGTCTGGAATGCCAATGGTAACTGTAAAGGCAACTGCAATGCAATCACCATTCACCAAACCTAAGTCGATCACCTACTTTGTTTTCATATATACAATCACACACAATGATTTCCTTTTGCGTTATTCTTAGAGTTGGGATCTTGTCATTGGGACGGCGATGCTCTTTCACTCTCTGCCTGTCGAGTCCAGCAGAGCCAAATACTCGCTTATGGCCACACCTTCTTCAGTAACTTCAAGGTCATAGTCCGAGAATGCATCTCCTTGTGCAAGTTCTCCAGCGAGTGCATCTTCCATTTCTGCATCACGTTCTTCACTAGTAGCTGAAGGACCTCCAGCTTCGCCATTTTGATCAGCATTATCTAGCCTTGAAACAAGAGAATTCACAATATCATTAGCAGCATCAGCAGGGATATTGTTGTCAGCAGCAGCTGTGGGGATCGCCTGAGACTGGTTGTTGGCAGCATTCGTGGGGTCTGTTGCATTTCCTGCGAGCAACTGACGCAATGCTTGCTCCAGTGTTGCCCCAGCACCAGCAGCCTGAAAAGCGTCAATCACTGCATACAAAGGTAAACATTAGAGCCTAGCTAGGTGCCTCATAAATTTGTTACTTCTGAACCACGTTCTTGCTATTATAAATTGAGCATTAGTTTCTGATATCTATAATGTATATTCTTAGATTTGATTGGTATTTTGCTAACAAGTACCTCTTGATCTTTCAAACCCCATGCCTACAAGTGATTCAATTGAAGAATCAATTGCTTGGCGCTGTCGTTTCCTTTGCTTTGATTCAATGTATACCTACAGGTCGGACAAAGTTAGTAATGTTAAAGAGTCTAAATAAATTTCAGTTAAATCTTTTTATAGAGAACGCAATGGACCTGTATGGAAGAATTAACTTCTGGATTTGTCAAATCATCCAATGCCTTCTCAGCATCATTCTCGTTTCTTCTAAGTGATTCAGCAGCAAGCTCCTTCTCAAAACTGCAAATTCAAGCAACTTTTATAATGACTGAACACGGACCCCAGAATTTGTATGCAAGATTGAACTTTAAATTGAAAACTGATGAACAAGTCTTGGCTTGCTTACCCAATGGAGACCAATTGGTTCAATTTCTCGATATCCACAGCTTTCTTCAATGGCGTTGTCCCATACTTCTTTTGCTCCCTGCCAATTTCTTGGTCTAAGTAACACTGCAAACAGAGAACTAGAAGAAAAAAAAAATCTATTTCATAAGACACTCACATAATTTCATTTTGTCGCTGAATATCTTCTTCCCGTTTTTGGGCTCTCTTTGTCTTCTGCTCAACAAGAAAATCAACAGCACTAGATACATCTTGATTGCTCATCCGCAATGCCCTTTTAGAATCTCGTTCTTTAAATCCCATGCTCATAACAAGTGATAGAGCTTCATCTGGCACTTGTAGCTGCAATCAACAATCGAAAATGTACTCAAGTTGAAGTTGCAATGTAGAGATGGTAGGTTACTAGGGTTCTGTTAAAACTACTAGAATCACCAAGAAAAATGAATACAAGCATATGAATTTTGTGGAGGTTAAAATAATTTCTGTTCTTTTTTCAAATTCAATCATTTGGAATATGTAATGTGAAACATGGTGGTAGTTCAGAAAAATTCGATTGCAAATTTCAGTGCAACTAATGAATGCAGAATTCCACAAGAAGTCAACTAACCTTGGTGAATTTTTCTTGTGCAGAAGTCAGCACCTTCCTTGATTTATCGTACTGGCCACTATGATACGCAACCACCCCTTCCAGTAGCTCCAGTCTCAAATATCTATGACCAGAAAATGAAAAAGTGATTAGACCAAAATTCTCCCAAGCAAGGTACATTTAGGTAAAATACAGGTAGCAGTAAAATACTTACAGTGCAAGCTCTGGATAGCGACCTCCCTGAAGGAGTCTGACACGAGAAGAGTCCTTTCCATGAGCTCTCTCAATACCTTTTCTGGCTTTTTCAAGGCGAACTCCTGCCACTGCAAGCCAGCTGATATCTCGGAGCATGAAATAGCACCAAACCATATCGATTTGGAGTATAGGAGGATTGTCAACAAGCTGAAAGCAAGCATGGAGTCAAACAGACATAGTAGTATATCTAAGGAGGCACAAATTTTGATGTAGTTTAACGGTCAAAGTTACAGGGAGGGCAAGTCACAATAATATGGCTCAAAGTGATAAAAATCTTTCAGCATGGCTCACTCACCTCAATAACCTTCGGGTCACAAAGAGAGAAAGCCTCCTACAAGAATGAAATAAGCACACATGGGTTAAGCAACACGTTTAGGCACATAATATTTCCTGACTGAATATTTCAATTTATGATAATTTACTTCACATACAAACATGTCTGAAACTGATATAACTAGCACTGGCAAGGTGCAAGCTATAAAAAAATGTGAAATTCCCTTCAAGGTCATCAAATCAAAATATTATCCCGAGTTTAAGGCAGAAACTGACCTCTCCCATGGTAAGCACTTCTAACGCGTCTTTGTAATTTTGTCCTTGAATTAGTTGCTTTGCATTCGTATGAAGCATCAGGCCCATCATAATTGCCCTGTCGAATGACAAATCTTCAAACTTAGAACGCAACTGTATACTCTTCAACTTCTCATAAAAGGAATTAAGTGTGGACATCCAATTGCACTATGAAAAGTATTGAAACCTAACTATCTATCATACCTCTGATCAGTCTCGGATCCCAACTCTACTTTCTTTCCACTTTGATCTTCAAGAACTATATTGAAGTCTTCAATTGGCAATGATCCATCTGCATGTCTCTTGGCCAATGCAGTGGCAGCTGCCCTGTAGAGTTAATATATGTACAATCAAGTTAAAACTTAAATATAGACATAAACAAATCAATAAAACTGAACACGTTAAATGTGCACATGCCCACTGATATACATCTGAACAATTTGGGACCATTATCAAAGGAAGAAAATATAGGATCACTAAGTCCACGACTTCCTTATTGGAAACAGTTCCACTCTCCCTCAACCAAAAGCTCAAGAGTATTCACTATTTTTTTAGGTCCAACTCCGCACTCTCGTGAATCAAGCTCCAAATGCTTGAATTCAGCTCCAAAATCATAGTCCCTCAATTGTGCGTAAGATAATAACATCAATCAAATTCCAATACGATTTTCTCACTCAATCCGAAATCAAAAACACGAAATACACAGTTCATGAACAACAAACACCCAAACAGCAAACCATAGACATACAAACTAAAAACCCATCAAAATTGAACGGATTCTAACACCAAATTAATTCCTATAAATTACATTCTTCGCCAAAAACCAGTGCTTTCATCAAAATTAAAAAAATTCAAGAGAAATACTCACTTGACTCGAGTCAATCTTCGAGAGCGTTCCTCCTCAGCCATCAACTCCTCCTTCAACGACTTACCCTCCTCCACGCACACCCGACTGGCAAGAATCTTGGCGTTGTTTTTGATACCCACTTGGGCGAGCTTCTCATCGCCGCCGCCGTCTTTCAAGACCCTGCCGGCACAAATCAGATTGATCGAATTGCGGTCGCAGTTTGATCGCTTTGCAACTTCGTCTCTCAACATGGGCACGGTCCAATTCTCCAATTCAACCTCCAGCACGCCCGCCCATGTCCCTGCAATCTTCAGCTTCGACGCCATGAGAGACTAAGTGAGAGGACTGATTGTCGTGTGGGGTATCGAGGAAGAAGACGGAGACTACGGGTTAATAACAATATATATATATAGAGGGGAGAGAGAGAATTTCGTGGTGATCAAGGATTAAACTTTCCACCGCGCTGCGTCGGAGCGCACAGTCTAATCTAATTCGAGTCTTTATCTTGAGGAAAAAGAAAAAGCCCCTTTTTTTGTTGTTAATTTACTAGAGTAATGTTAGAAAAATTAAATTAGGATAATAGTACTTTACAAATTCGACGAATTGAGTATCGATTTATAATAACTATATTCAAACAAATTCTTTCTTACAAGTAATATTATTTAGTTATATTAGGGAAGGGAGAGAGTTTTTAATCTTTGTTCGAACCAATATGTTATGACCTTTTTTTTCCTGAAAATGAGACAATAATTTTTCTTTTTATCAGAATAATGAAATTTTTTTCTCATGCAATCAAATTTTAATTTTCGTAACGTGAACTACTAATAAACAATTACCAGGTATTTAAAAAATATATTATTCATCCACTGAACAATCGTGGCATAATAAACGCATGTGTTACATGAGAGAATCTCCCCACAGTAAGATGGTATTATGAGTCAATGAGTCATGACTTCGTGAACAAGCAGCTTAATTCCAAATTCTAAATATAGCAAAAGTAAAGTGGCCATTATAGAAAGTCTACTTTAGAAAATGTTACTTTCTAAAGGACCAAAAAGCAAAGGAAAGTAACCAGCAGTCCGTATACTTGGCCCAAAACAGTCACACTGCGTGCCAACATCTGACTCGTTAGTAATCGAAATCCCACCACCAATGGCTGCCGGCGGCGGAGGCGGCATAGGCGCAGCCAAGAGCACCACCAAAGGCAAGGGCAGAAACAAGAAACAAAACCAAACCCACAACAACAACAACAAGCCCCTCAATCAACACCACCTCGGCAGCCTCGTAACCGCCGCCACGTCACTGGCCCACTCCTTCCTCTCCCAGAACGACCTCCTCCTCCTTCCCGCCCAAACCCTAACCCTAGAATCCCTCCTTTCATCCGCCTCCACCTCCCTTTCCACCCTCCTCTGCTTCCCCAACCCACCACCGCAACCACCATTACGCCCTCCGCCGACGCCGCTAGAATGCTGGTTCAGCCGCTTTCTCTCCGCCACCGCCGCCGGCGGAGACTTCGACTCCCACTGGTCCCAGACGTTCCGCATGTCTGAACACTCCTTCTCCGTTCTCCTCTCCCTGCTCTCCCCATTTCTCAAGTCCACAGTCCCTTCAATCCCCCCCAATTTCGTCCTCGCCGCCGCGATTTACCGCTTGGCCCACGGTGCGAGCTACAAGGCTGTGGGAAGGCGGTTCGGGCTCGACTCCATGGAGGCCTGCCGCGCATTTTACGCCGTATGTAAGGCGGTGAACGATCAATTGGGGAACTTGTTCGAATTCCGGTCAGATATATCCCGGGTATCGGCGGCGTTCAGGTGGATTTCGCTGCCTAATTGCTGTGGGGTTTTAGGGTTTTCGAGATTTGGGGTTGGTGGTGAAGTGCTGGGGGCAAATGGGTCATTGTTGGTTCAGGCAGCGGTGGACTCTGAGGGGAGGTTCCTCGATGTGTCCGCCGGGTGGCCGAGCACCATGAAACCCGAATCGATTTTCCGGCAGAGTAAGCTGTATTTGGGTGTGGAGGAGTCCAGGGACTTGCTCAATGGTCCTGCTTTTGAGCTTGGGAATGGGAATTCCATTCCTCAGTACATATTGGGGGACTCTTGCTTCCCTCTATTGCCATGGCTTCTAACACCTTATGTAAGGTCGGACGAGGCGGATAGCTTCAGTTCGATGGAGAAGGCGTTCAATTC
This sequence comes from Pyrus communis, assembly GCF_041283825.1. Lineage (NCBI taxonomy): Eukaryota > Viridiplantae > Streptophyta > Magnoliopsida > Rosales > Rosaceae > Pyrus > Pyrus communis. Next base: position 32,831,889 of record NC_142579.1, read on the forward strand.
GGTGCATACTCGCGCAATGGGGTTGGTTGGCACGGCATTTGGGAGAGTTCGGTCTCGGTGGCAGCTCCTGGCTAGGCAGTGGAAGGAAGAGTGTGTGGAGTTTCTGCCTTTTGTGGTTGTTACAGGGTGTCTGCTGCATAACTTTCTGATCAAGTGTAGCGAACCGATGCCAGATGACAATGTGAAAGGCTTAAAGGAGGAGGAGCTTCCTGTTTTCGATGGACAAGTGAACGAGAGTGGCGAGCGGATGAGGGATGTACTCGCCATGCACTTGAGCCGGGTAAGCCTCAGAAGATGAATTCTTTTGTTGCCTTGTAGTTGCTCTTAGTTGCTATGATCGATTAGCAGTGCATCTTAGGTTTTTGAGAGAATTTTTCGGATCAATTGGAGTCTTGATATGGTCTGCTTTCACTGCATTTATGCATGTATTTTTGTATGTAAATAGCCAATGAAACCATAAATGTCAAGGCTCCAACTTCAAGTTGTATATCATTTCGGCACTGAATGTGTTTGTTCAATCAAATTTCTTTCCATATATTCTGGTGATATTCTTATTGAGTTTATGATGCTAGTATCTTTGATGATCTGAGGATTAGATTTTGCGATTTTTCTCTTGTTTGTGATGCTAAGCATCCATGATGATCTGCAGATTGAATTTTACGATTCCTATCTTGTTTATGATGTTAAGTAGCTATGGTGATATGCAGATTAGATTTTGTGATTCTTATATGCGTTTTAGTTGCGCAGAATTGGCACCATTTTCAGACTACTATCTGTATTTAACAGAAAATATTGGTACACAAATTAACGAAGAAGATCTGCACTTATGTATTAGTTAGACGTTGTAATGGTTAATATAGGGTTACAAAAATTGGTAATATCAGCCTGCTGTGACGTTTAATTCTTAAGTCACATAACCACCCAGGTTTGGTAATTACATATTTTCGACTCCACCCCTGGATTAGAGCCGTAAAACAACGTTTGGTTATGTGAGTCGAAGGTAATTTAGGTATGATCTTAGAAACTAAAGCTTTAGTTGTTCTGACCAAAAGCTTTACAGGAACAGTTTAACCAGCAAGATAGGAGTCCCCGTAAGCCTGTCTCTTGGATTTCGCCTCCCCGTCTTTGTAAAACTCGTACATACTCATTTGAGCTTAAATCCCGGTCGCCATTTGCTTCGAATACATGGAATATTATGTCAAGCACATTAGTAGAAACAGAGATGCCACGTACCTGTATAAATAAAAGTAATCAAACATTGGTGTAATAAGCTACTAAATACTAGTTAATGATCAAATAAGCTTAGCTAGCACTAACAATAACAGATCAGATGTGTACTTGGGAAGCAGCTTTCTGGAGATCAGTTTTCGTCAACACCCTGTTAACTTCTCCATAACTGAAAAGAGCCAGAGAGAAGGACTGCAAGTTCTTACGCAGCTCTGCGAAGTCTTTGAATTCCTTGTATGGGATTCTTACGTCCTTAAGACGTGTGATGTTCTCAATTTTGTCCACCCGATCAAGCAACTTGTTTATGTCACTGCTGTCAGCATATGCAACCAAGGACACCGCGAAATCTTTGGCCAACATGTTTCCTTGTGCTTTGTAGTCGTAGTGAACAAACTCCAATCGCATAATCTTTCAAATTCGAAAACAGAGGAAGAAAAAGAAACAGGAAAATGATCAGCTGACTGAAAAAATAGTATGATAAAATCACAAACCCTGAAAAAAGATCGCATACTTCTTCGTGTAAATCACGGAAAAACTGAACGAATCTTTCAAGTTTCGACAGAAGTACTCGAGTAGTCCTCTGTCTTCGACAGAAACCTTGAGCCTGTGGCCTTCGATGTTCTGTTTACTTTGAGATCGCATCAAGGCCATGACTTTATTAAACTCCTGCCTATCAATGTCTCTGTAAATCACAAATGTAACAAGTTAAGCTTTCCGTCAGCAATACATGAATGAAAGTTTCTAACTTATAGCTTGATGGCGAAGACGAGAGCAATGTAAACCCACCCACTGTTGTCGAGATCAAACATTTTAAATGCAATTGTAAAACTCGGTTCAGGGATGCTGAGAAGTGTGACGAAAAAGATGAACCTGATCGTATCAAGAAGGAACATGTACGTTGTTTTTAGATCTTAACAAATTTCAACTAGACTAGAGTCATTGTAGTATCAAGATCTAATAATACTCACTCTAAAAGGAAATCAGGCCATCTCCGTCAGTATCGAAAAGCATAAAGAATTTGGAAGGAACACACTGCAGCTCGCCGGGAACCTTCTCCCCTCTCAGAGACCCCTCTCTTAACGCGGGTTGATTCTGAGGGAGGAAATACAGGAACCACCGCTCTCATCAAGTCTGTTGGCGTCATAAGCGCCTCTCCGTTGGGGTTTTTAACCGGTGCAAAGTACTCGAATAACTGAAAACCACAAGCACACAACACAAAACACAAACATGTAGTGTTTGCAACCACAAAAATCATCACACAAACATAATAACAACTTCGTAAAAATCAACTTTCTAAGTGCATGATCCATACCTTCTCCGAAGGACTTTGATCTCGGAGCCGCCTTTCATACGTGAAGAATTTCCTTCTCCTGTATGAAACTGAGACGAGATCCATCAGTGTAAAACATTAAAGAAACCTCAGAAAACACGATATACGGTTAAGTTGAAGAAAAACAATGAAACAAACAAGGTACCATCAAAGAGAGAACTGAGTTTCTTTAGGATCTTCGCCGATTGCCCATGCTGCCGCTTCTTTTGGATAATTATCGGCGTAATACACGTAGGAATTCGGATCCAGAGAAGAAGACGAATACGAAAACCTTAGGCTGGTCCCGAGAATCAGAACCCCCGAACAAATGGATCTCAGCAATAAATCAAAAGTTTTATCGGAGATCTACCTTTATGACTGCCACCATAGGCAAATATATATGCCAACCCATGAGCTGAGAGAAGAAGAAGAAGAAGAAGATGGTGACGGAGAGACCGAGAACAAGGGTTGCGATTGTTGAACGGAGGACGAGAGCTGAGGCGTTTTAACATCCGAAAGAAACCGATGGATGGACCGTGAGGATTCCCTCGAAGATGCCCTAGTAAACATACCATGAATCTATGGCTTTAGGGTTATGGCTTGTGACGTATAAATGGCGAGCTAGTGGAAGTTTAGATTCGAAGTTTAGAGACGAAAAAATACAGAGTATTAGGAAAAGCGGGTCGAGATTACTAATGACGGGTGGAGACACCGAGAACATGTTCGGTGCCTAGCCCTTGTCTCCTTCGCTGGAGACTGCAAATGATGGAAATCCTAGCAATAAAGAAGAAGCATAGGCATCGCCGGTGAGAGAGATTCTTCTTGTCAAATTTGGAAGCGGTGGAGATTATAACGAGGAGAGGGTGAGAGGGAGAGATGATGGAAGGAAATTGGAACGGGAAAAGTGGGTGGCTTTCTAGGGGGTTTGAATGACTCTATGTAACGGTTTTTCAAAAAGTTAGTTAATGGTTTGGGTCTATTTGTGTGTTCTCAGTGGATTTTCGATACTTAGATCGATCAGATGGGTTACAAATTCATCCGGTTAGAATTTTGCGAAAACAAAAACTAAGAATCAACAAGCGTCTAGATAAAAATATAAATTGATAATATGAAAAATCTAACCAATACAAGATTATACATTAGCTTAAATAGAGAACTAAAAGATCTTAAGTAATATGTTCTAAAATATTCCTAAATCGTAACAGGTAACAAAATATTATTTATACACCTTGCCAAATATTGTCACGCTTGTTGTACTCATGTTATCCGAAATGTCTCAAATGTGTGCCTTGCTTCCTTTTCTGACGTGATACTTGATGCTTAGGTTTGAAGGTTCTCTCTTGCTTGATTTCTTGCCAATTTTGGATCACTTTATATTAATTAGTTTGTTTATTCACTTTAAATGCCTCTTATTTTGTCTCGCATTATATTTATATGTAGATGATTGGCAAAATATTGATGAAAATACTAAATACAAAGTTTGGAAGAGTTATAACTTCGTAGAAAGCGGTTTTCAATGTCCAAAAAAATATTACTATACTTCATAGCTGGAGGTTTCACTCACACACTTGGTCAACTTGGAAAGGAATTTTGTATGGTGTTGATCTTGTTAGGAAAGGTATGATTTGGAGAGTGGGAAGACGTGTATGTTAAGTTCTGGAAAGATATTGATGACTAATGTGCAGAGAGCCTGGAGGAATTTTACCACTGATGCTTCTTGCCGTTCCTTGTGCTTGGCCTTCTGAAACTGTTCTTCACATTTTGCGAGATCGTCGTGATGGTGTTGGGGATATTAGTCAAAGCTGTGATCTATAAAAGATGATTTAAAAATTTGATCTCCTTAACATCACTTTTATATTAATGTGCGACTCTTTTGCGTTTTTAGTTATGCAGGCATATGATGTAACGGTAGATTGAGAAAATTAAATGTGATTAAAAGAAGATTGCAGATTTGTAGCAGGTTGTTAAGTCATATCTCTTTTACGTTTTTGGGAGAAACATTATCACAATCGAGCAGGTAAAACAGTTCAAGGTAAAGAGGAGAGGGACTAACTAAAAGTTATAGGGGCCCTTAAAATCTGGTGTGTTGAACTTTGCCTTAATAATTTCATCAAATGGTAGTAGGTTATCCGATTTAACATCCTAACCGCTCCCCAATTATTTTTGGGCCCTATAACGTTAGGCTTTAGCTTTAAGTTTTCATCAATCGTACCTGCCCAATCTCACACTGTAATTTGGACTTGTGCTCTGTATTATTGAACAATTAATTATTAGAATTATTTCTGTTTTTCTGGTTTTGCATGTGCTTGCTAAAACATATGAAATAACAAAACATGAACTGTCCGAGTAACAATGCGTTATTTAATACTTAAAATCTCAAGTATTTTGGAATTATAGAATCTAGATCACGAGGTCGTTAAGAGCTGCTCATGCTCAACTTTCTGGATATTCAATACCAACTACCATCCAAATTTTCTACAAATTGAGCGAGGCCCCCATTATTTACCTACCACATTAAATTTTATTTATTTTCACTTCCCATTTTATCAGTTTATATCATCGTCTCCTCGTATAAATGTAGTACCACATAAGAAAACCCCTCAGGCACATTTTAGCTAATCTAACCTAGCTATGGACTGGTTATCATGGCTGTCAAAAACCGGCCTTGAACCCTCCCTCATCTACGAATACGGCCTCGACTTTTCGCACAACCAGCTGCAGCTCGACGACGTGAGATACTTAGACCACGAGTTTCTTCAGAGCATGGGAATATCTGTGGCCAAGCACAGGCTAGAAATACTCAAGCTTGCCAAGAAAGAAACCAGATTTGGGCACCCGAAATCGCTTTCTCGGCTTAGTTGGGCGCTCATTCGGACCAAGAAGTGCTTCTCCAAGTACTTTAACAAGTTGGTTTTTCATGAGGAGGTGTCTTTTGATGGCAGGGGTGCAACTCAGGCTAAGCCAACTTGGTATCAAGAGCATTGGAGAGGAGCTTTGTTGAGGAAGCACAAGAGTCATTCTGAGGAGGTCGAGGATGAGAAGCCTATGGTGGTCAAAACTAGGAGCGTTGCGCTTTCTGGACCGTTGGATGGGAGGGTCCAGGAGAGACTGATGGCTCATAATAATCGGAGCTTGAAGTTATCGGGACCGTTGGATGGGAAGGTTCATGAGACGTTGATGTACACAAATAGGAGCCCAAGGCTGACCGGTTCTTTGGTTGCAAGTTCGAGTCCCAAGTTATCTGGACCGTTGGATGGAAGAACGTATGAGAAGATCATGGCCGCAAATAAAAGTCCAAGACTTTCTGGGCCGTTGGATGGGAGAGTTGTGAGCCCAAAGTTTTGCTTTCCTTACGAGAAGGAAAGGGAGCATGTTGATTATGATGATCATTCACTTCGGACTGCACTGTTTCAGGATCTGAAGCCAACTTGAAGTTTGTGGTTTGGTTTGGTTAGTTTTGTCGTAACAGGAGAGTATATGCCTTAGAACCGAAGATATATCTATTTGCTTCGATTACATTATGAGTATTTTAGACATTAACAGATGTGCATCAATGACACGAAAAGATAAATAAGTTCATTTTTGTGGTGTGTTCTTACAAGTTTGATTGTTTTTCTCAATGTATTACTTCCTTGTGCATCTTCTTGTGCTTTTAGATGGCAATATATGGAAATCCCTATATACATTTACTGGTTGATTGGATTTGCCCATCATTTCATAGTAATTTCTTGAAACATGTGTTTTCAATGGGGGGAAAGAAAGGAAGTGATTTCTTCACTTTTTTTTTCTCAGCAAATTAGAGGACAAATAAGTAAGAGTGTGCAGGAAGAGAAAAAAAGTGTACGTAAATCATATCGTTGAAAAAAAGTATAAGTTGAGTGTGGTTACTATGATCGAATCAATCAGTACTAGATTTACAGCAAACTTTCATGATTCTGCTTCAACAACACATTCAGTCCCAACCACCATATGGTTCATAGGATACAGTCGAGAGCTAAAATTCTCCAACTGCAGTACTGTTGTACAGAAAAAGCCGAAAAATTGCACAAACTACAATTTAGAATTGGACATGTGTTGATTCTTTGGTTCTGAAGACGGATTTGAGAAACTAAAACTTTCTACGTACGTCTCAGATAGTTGATGTAGTTGTATCGAGATGTGCTCGAGTATGATAGCTCTATAGACAGTAGAACTTCCACTCGCCGCCCCTTCATCTTAATGGTTTGTATTTGGAAGAACCCTCAAGGATCCCCCAGCGTAAAGCATGTCGTAAACGGGCTTTATATATCACGTAAACCCAGAGTCTCCTTCGTCCCCAAACCTCTGCATTCTTTTTTCTTCTCCCACTCCGATGGCTAGCGGCGGGAAGCCGTTGACCCACGCCTTGTTTTCTCAAGAACAATTCGGCACTTGTAAATGAGCATGAGCTTTACATTTGCATCCGACTGTTGGTTCAATTTTGACTCGGAAGAGCAGCATAGTTGTTAGGTATATGAGATTTTTTTTTGGAAGCGGGATCCAAAAGGAATGCCGATGAGAAACTTTTATTGAAAAAAAAAAAAACACATTTACAAACCAAAGGAAGGCCTAATTTATTTCTAAAAACAAACAGAAAACTGGCCTAAAAACAAAGAAGACACAGAAAAAGAGCCCAACATCAGTGAAGCCCAAACAAAAACGAATAACCGAGAACCATCCATTGTGGTTGCCACCGCCGATTTGAGAATCAGCCAGCTACTCGATCCTCCACCCACCGCGGATCATCCCCTCCACAGGCGCCACCTACACACAGCCATCAACAAGAGACAGTCAACGAGAGAGAAGCCAACCATCGGAAAGAAGCTCCGGGAAATTTTTGAGCAACACCATCGGAAACGGCAGACAATAAGGAGAACGTATTAAGTAAAATGAAATAAGGAGAATGTATCATATCTGTTTATATTTGACCGTTTGACGGTGTGCATGCATTAAGTAAAATGAAATAAGATTAAATTCAATTGTTAAATTGATGAAAATCAAATATGATTAAATTCAATCCTGTATTTTAATTGAAGTTTGAAAATTATAGTTTTATATCATTTATCTAGTTTCAATCCCTTTAAATCGCATGTTTAATTCCACTTTTCTTTGTCAAATAATCATACTTTGTAAATTTTATACTTTTGTTTTGGTATTTCCTTCATCGAAAACATAATTAATGTAGGCTTCTCACAATTGTTATTGTTCGTCAGAAACATAATTAATGTAGTCTTCTCACAATTGTTATTGATGAAGAAAAAAAATTATTATTAACACTCCAAAAATCAATTGTGAACTCTAAACTTTCTATATTTAGCAAGAAAAATAGTGTACAAATAAATTTTTAGGGACCCAATAACAATTAAAAAAAAAATACTTCTCAATTTTCCTTTTTTGTGGACCAAATGTGCCCCTTAGGCCCTTACTATACGTTTTTTTTTCTAAGTACATCTTAATTTTTACACTAAAAGGAGGGGTAGTTTGGTTAAGTCATATAATAGGCAGCCTAATTTAGTATCGAATTCGCCGTTCACGAGATTCGAACCTAAGACCTCTCACTTTTTTTTTTTTTTTCTTTCCGCAATTTAGATTACTTTAGAGTTGAATAATATTTTGTATAAGAAAAAGAAAAGAAAGGCCTCGGCCTGGCCTCATTAAAGAAATGGTTGGCCCAATTGAACATCTTTGTGTTCTTGATTCCAAGTATAAAGGTGAAAAACAATGGTCCATATAAACATGCTTTTATAGCTCAAGCAGGAGCCTTTGCATGTTTCTTTAATATCTACCAGACCCATTGTTTTTCCAAAGAAGTTGACAAGAGGGTTCAGCACACGATTATAAAATAAAGATAAATGATAACTACATACCATTTTTCTGCGCCGCACTTATGTTTAATCTTATCCGTTATTTTCATTTGACTTGTTCAATTCGATAACAAGAAATAAAGAAAGATGTATAAAACGAGAAAAATAGTAAGTGATTATCATTTCTCGAAAAAAAAAATGAGCATAATTAGGCTGTTTTCCTTTCGTTTTCCTTGGGGGTAAAGGTGGCATGGGCTTTGAAACCGTTAACAAACACCACAGCAGCTATCCTAAGGTGATTGGGCCTCTCCTCCCATTAACCTCTTTTACTAAACGTTGGCTCCAAGTTCTCCCATTAACATTAAGACCATCTTTAACTCATGAGATAAAGTTTTAAAATCTCCCTCAAAATCATCTCCAACCATTGAGCTAAAATAAGTTATGGGGAGAAAATATATCTCTGAGCTAAATTCCCCTTAGGATTTAAACTATTATGGACCCACCAAACTGTCATTTTTTATTTTTTACTTATAATCTAAACAGTTGTGTGATCAAATTGGAAAAAAAAAAAAAAAGAAAAAGAAAAAAAAAGAGATTTGACAGTCCAAAATTAAATCTAATGTCTAAAATTATTTCAATCAAATTTCACTTAAAACTTTATAAATACTCATCTATTTGTATGATTTTTAATTACTTATTAGAATTTAAATATTTTTATATTGAAATGGCCATAAAAATAAATTAGGATAATTTACATAAATCTTATTTTCAAGAAAGTTATCCAAAATAAAAAGACTAAATCCATTATTTAATAATCTCGAACTAAAATTTAAAGACACAAAAGTTCTAAGTTATGACTTAAAATTTTAAATTTTATTTTTAGAAATTAGAGATGGTCAAACATAGATATATAAAAAACGGACTGTCTCACGAGATTTTGAATCCAACAGGCATGCCAACCCTTGGGCTGTCATCAACTCCAGGATGTGATGAGGAGATACCATCATACCAAGATGCCAAACAACTTTGTCGATAAAAGCTTTTGAGAGTAGTTAATATTTTTATCGCAGACAATCATGTTTACATCAGAGTGAGCTAAGACAATTCAAACTTTTGGATGGCTAATCCAATCAGGTACACGTTGTCCATCGCATTTGGGTCATGTCAATCCAAGTCACCTCTGAGATAGTCTTTTGGCAAGTGTAAATATCCATAGGCCAGCAAGAACATAGTGTTGTCAAATCTTATCCAAAATAATATCTTTTTAATTCAAACTGATCTAGACAACAACATTACGCTTTGCAAATATCTTTGCTAATATCTTTTTAATTCAAACTGATCTAGACAACAACGTTACGCTTTGCAAATATCTTTGCCAAAGGCAAAGATATTTGTGACTAAGCCGACTTGAAATATAAACCATGAACAAAGTTGTATTACAGCTGTGCCCATAATATTGTAATTTCAATGAATACACAACACAAAACAACCAAAAGATGAAAATCGAAAGCCGTAAATCGGCATGTCTGAAAAGGGACAAAACACAGATGATCTATCCACTTTTTAGTCCCATAATGATGGATAAGTTTCTTTTTTTGGTGGACTGGAAATTCTCATAACCGTAACAAAGGTATCAAAAGTCGCATTATTATGTGTGTCATAGTCTCATAGCTAAAGAACTCTCTAGTACAATTACCATATATAATACTAGATAAGTTTTCGTGTTTCATACTCACATCCACAAGTAGCATTATTTATTTATGTTCATGTTTTAGTGTCACAACCAGACAATTGGCTCATGCATTCACCCAAACCCTAAGAACAAGTTCACCAAGAGGGTATAGCCTAGCACCCAGCAGCCAAAATGACCCGGTACACAACCCAATCCAATCGGCCAACTCACAGCCCAAGCTATCCCATAGGCCGGTCCAGAATGTGTTGAGCCAAGGCCTGGCCTATGTGATGTCATGCTAACGCTAGTGTGATGTCATAGGCCGTTTCAAATTTTTTTTGCGCCAGGCACGTGGAAAACACGTGTGAGTGCCCGACAACATTGCAGAGGCAGGGCCCATTGTGCAGGTGCACTATGGGGTTCCGGCTTGGGGACACGTGGCTCCTCTTTGTCCGTTGGATTTCCAATGGCTAGTTTTCTGGGCCGTTGGATTTCCAGTGGTAAAAAAAATTTAAAATTTAAAATTAATGGCTACTGACATGGCACAATGAGGACCATTCGATTTTCAGATCAACGATTTTTCAACCAAAATTTAAAAAATAAATAAATAAAATGTTAGACATTAATAATATTTTTTTTATAAAGTCAAAAATTAAAAATAAAATAGTTATTTTTTAGAGATAGAGATGCATTTGACATATTACTATTCATTGTAGTCTATCACTGTTCACTTAGTGAATTAAATAGGCTGAGTGCTGGCGTATTTGTTTAGGGATAGACTTACTCGGATTTAGATCCTCTTCTGAGCCCAAGGTGAGGATCCTCTTGACCAATGAATGTGGTCTGTTGGATGAAAATTCAACAGCTATAATTATTATAATTTTAAAGGGACCCCTTATTTATAATCGTTGGATTTTTATCCAACGATCCACACTCATTAGTCAAAAGGATCTTCACCTTGGTCTCATGAGAGGATTCAAATCCGGCTTACTCTACTACACACTTGGGCCCCACTGCACTTTGTTCCACCATCTGGGCCCCACTGCACTTTGTTCCACACTTGGGCCCCACTGCACTTTGTTCCACCATCTGGACCTACACGACCGACTTCCAGTTGCGTGCACATGCATATGTCAAATTATTACAACTTCAATTGCTGGGGGGTGGGGGGTGATTTTCCAATTTTGCCAAATCAGCACGCGTTCATCAGATTTCAGTACTCCAAACTCTCTTCCTTTGCCGATCTTTTATGGGTACGTGGCAATTTTACTAGATAATCTCTCCATTAATTTTCACTATTTTAATTAATTCGGGTTTTGTTTGAGAGTAGGGTTAACTCCTAATGTCTAGCGTGTGAGAGCCTAACACATACTAAGGGAGGTGTAGTTAAATTCGGACTTGAGAGGATTTTAAAAGACTTTAAAATTCTAGTATAATCAATTAAAAGATTTTAAATGATTTTAAAATCTATTCAAATCTAAGTGTAGTCAATTAAAATAATTTAAAGGATTTTAAAATCCATCTAAATCTAAGTGTATTAAAAAAAATTAAAATTTTGAAGGATTTTTATAAATTGTGGATTGTGTGAGATATGAGAGCCAAAAGTATATATAACTAAAATTAAAAAGAATCCAACCTCACCCGCTAGGATTTCAAATCCTTTTCCATCTGGGCATCACTCCTTCTTCCCCCTTTGCTCTCGTCCATATTCCGAAAGGTAGGCCATCACTCCTCGATTGCAATTCTTTACAGGAAGAGCTTTATGATTAGGGTTCCTGATCCACTAAATCATCGTTTTGTTAATCTGGATTTGAATTTGTATTTGATCAGTAAATCATATTTTTTGTTTGATGGTTAGGGTTTTCGCATCAATTTATGTTCTCAATCTGATCGAATTTTGTTTCTTTTCTTATTAGAGTTCCAGTTTCAAACCATACATGCTTTCGTTTTCTTTGTTCAATTTTTGAATTGAGCTGCAATCTAATAAGTTAATGATAGTGACAATTCGCTCGAGGCCTGATATTTATTTGAATTTTTCTCAAAATTTCATCAGGGTTTGTTGTTTCTTTATCGAATTTTATACCTTCATGGGTAAGGGGAAAGATTTTTCTTTCTCTTTTTTTTTTCAATAAAAAAATTATATGAAAATCCACCACAATCCATCAAAATCTACAAACTAAATCCATTCAAATTCTTTAAAATCCATATGAATTTTGTAGGAGTCTTAAATCCTCCTAAATCTTATCAAATCTATCACTTTTAAAATCCTTTAAAATCTTAGTTTGACTACACCCTCTAAATTGCCAATAATATACAAACAATGGTACGAGCTAATAGCAACATACCTTCCTAATGATTTTTTGTTTACTTAGTTATAATGAGCTAATGAAGGCTTATTTACAACAGTGTCCTACAAATTCATTCTTGCTCTCATTTTGTATCTTGAAACTCATTTTTTCTCACTTAATCTCCTAAAACTACATTACCTCTCTCATGATGCTCTTATCTTTGTTCATTCTGCCAAATAAACGATATGGTGAAAATTCTTACCTTCTAACGTTGTACGGCGACAATGGTTGTTCGAGCTGGAATTGGGACTAAGGTGTGGTGGTCAGTGGTCGGTTGTGGGCTCGTGTTGTAGTAGTTTTATTTATTTATTTATTTTTTTACGGAGAAGTTGCAGAGGTGAGGTCGAGAGAGAGATGGAGTCTGAGTCGAGAAAGAGTTTGGGAGGTCTGAGGGTGAGGTCGAGATAGAGAGATAGTGTCAAGTTGAAACGAACGGTTGAGATTCAATCTCAACCAAATTCAACGATTACTATTAAGTGATTTAAATATAAGATTACATTTAAACATTTTTGGTTCAGTGTTATCGAACAATGGTCAAAGGAAACCGAATATCATACTGAAACTTTTGGTATTGTTCGATTTTTAGTATTAAGAGATTGGTAAAATTCGGTTCGGATTTTTTCAGGTATTTTTTCCAGCCCTATCGTAGTACATTCTTGGGCATATCATACTGAAACTTTTGGTATTGTTCGATTTTTGGTATTAAGAGATTGGTAAAATTCGGTTCGGGTTTTTTCAGGTATTTTTTCCAGCCCTACCGTAGTACATTCTTGGGCCGTAGTACATTCATGGGGGGCACCGTGAAAAAAAAAAAAAAAAAAAAAAAAAAAAGAGTTTTAAGGGGTATTGAAGTGAATAAGCCTAGAATGGATGAAGTCATGAATCAGAGGTGGTCAGAAGTAAGCGGAATTGGATCAAATGAAGAAGTCATAAAGTCAAAAATCATATCATTTTCATTATGATTATAATATGTCATGAGTCATCCGGTAGGAATTGAAATGAAATGTTCTTCTTGTGAAACTATGGATTTAAATTATTTATCAAGTTGACTATTTACTTCGTCGTCTCATTACGAGGTTCAGATGCACAATATGATCATATAAGTAGTTGTCCGACAACATAAATCGAATTTCGGTAGCATCCCTCGCTAACACAGAAGGCTCTCATCCATACAATAGACTTACCAACTCAATGCATTTCTTTTTTAAATTATTATTATTAAGGAAAGGGGCAAGGATACAAAACCATTACAATTATTTAAAGGAGAAGAAAGTTTCAAACCTCGGACACACAGATGGAAATCAACACCCTATCCACTAGGATGTTGGATCACATGCTTCGAACTCAATAGATCAAGTCAAGTACTATGTATTCTAGCTTCAGTGTTTTTGTGGCTCTTTTGAAAAAAGAAAAAGAAAACTTATATGACACGAGTTTTTGTGCCATAAAATATAACATGTGTAAGTTTTTTCTTACACATTCTAGTTTTATTAGCACGTGTGACTACGTGATAATGTGCTCATATCATGTAAGTTCTCCGATTGTAAATGTGACAGAAGGCTACCCTTTTTACCATTTTGTTGTAACAAACCATATGATTCAAAGGTTAATTTAGATGAACAAAATTAAGAAATACACTCAATCCAGCGTTGAAATGGAAAACCAGGCAGAGGTTGTCCCGGTATTAAAGGACTTGGGGGAACAAAAACCTAAAAAGCAGGTACATTATCCATTCATCCATGATCCATGCACCCGTACTTTCCTTTTCAAAGCCTCATCCTCCCCGAGGGGCCAAACTCGAGTTGGGTGCTAGCCTTACGGATAAATACGATACAGCGGTTCAAAATTTAAAAGAGCTGTATGGGCTTTGGGGCCTCATCGGTTTGGCAGGACATCTTCTCGAGAACAACTTACGTGTCATAGCTACAATGTTGTTATTGTGGCATTCCATACCGTTAAAAAAGTTCTCCAATAGTCGCCAAAAAGATGGAAAATAACCATTACTAACGTTGTATTAGTAACACGAAATGCCAAAATGACGAAAAATATAGGATAAAAATTATCCATGGGACCACTGCCCTTCTGTCTTTCATATGTTGTTCAAAAGCAACTTGTTTGTTGCGTCTAAGTCGCGTCAGATATGAGCACCCCAACAGTTAGCTTAATTCGTCACCAATGACTTTCTTTGATATTTCAAAATTAGAAAGAAGAGGAAGCAAAATTTTAAAAGTTCAACCGACCTGAACCTGATTCCATTTAATTTTATAAATCATGTACAGCTACGAAAAACATAATACATGTTTTATTCAATAATCATTTTTGGTATCTCTTAATAAAAAAGAACGTGTGAGTCATCGCCTGATGATTAAGAACTAAACTAAAGTCATTAGCTGAGATTACAAGATACTTGTAGCTCGATCGCGGACCAGCACAACGGTATTTCGTACTCGATTATTCCTCCCATAATTTAATTGATCAAGAAAATTCATCTATTTTTTTCGTAATTTAATTAATTAAGAACATTTACCTTTATTATAAAGTAATTCATTAAAGACATTAACCTCTCTCTGTCATAAGTTGATTAATCATTAGTGAGTTTTATCGGTTCAAATCATTAATTCAATGAATCTGAGTCACTCTCAATTTTCGTTAATTGTTTTATTCACATATTTTAGTAAATTTTCCATCAATTAATCAGAATTTATCATATTCCTTCCAGTCAACCAATCCTTCTCTCCAAATTAGGGTTCTTATTAGGCATTTCTAGCCTCCCAACTACCGAATCCCTCCAAAAAAAATCATTTTCTCAAATTTTGGTGTAAATACCGCAGGAAAATATATATATACCTGCACAAATGGAAATAATAATCAATAAATAATACGAACAAACGAAACAATTAATGAATTAATCGACAACGAAACAACTAACCTGTATAAACCAATGAATCCAGAACCCGGTATACGGAAACGGAGTGAACGGAACGAACGTACGGCGAGGGATAGCGGAGAGGTCAAAACTAACGGATAGTCAGAGAACGGGTAACTGTGAAACGGAGACGATGAAGAATTGGACTGGAATGTGATGTGAATCCAAATTTTAACTAATGCGATCTGTTAATTTCGAATTTAATTTGGGGCTGCGATAAAAATGGATGCTTATAAGGAAGTTAATAAGGTCCCAGAAAGCTTGGAGTCGCCAACAAAATGGCACGCCAATCGATACAAAGTTGCGTATTTATATATACAGAGCGGAAATCATAGCAGCTAAGGTTTCAAATATACATCCCCTGGCTGTAATAGCACTTCGGTCATATCACTCGGGCTTCGCCGGATCCAGACACGTCATCACCCAACGAGCGCCACCTCACCTCGCTGCCGGAAAATAAACAATTTGCAGAGGAAAGCTCAAAAGCACCAAATCCGACTCCTTTTTTTAAATTTCAAAATTGGGTTTTCAGATTCCTAGTCGGACTTGGACATGGCGGAGAGCCGGCTGGGCCGGGGACAGAAATCAGCTCTTCGCCTCTGGCTGTGGGAGGAGGGGCGGATCAGAGAGGCCAAGGCGCGCCTCACCAGATCGCCTTCAACGCCGCCGATTCTCACAAGCGAGTTCGTCATGGCGGATCTGCGCGCGTTGAGACGGTTCTGTGAGTACGGTGCGGAGGCGGTGACGTGGGAGTTGTTCTTGTGGAGGCTGCAGCGGAAGGAGCCGGGATGCGTGGTAGGGGAACACATGCAGGTTCGCTTCGGCTGACTGATATTCCGGCCGCTGGGGACGGCGGTGTGGTGGTGGTGGTGGTGGGTGCCGGTGCCGCGCGGTGAGACGGAGATGGATCGGCTAGGGGAGGTTGGGCGGTCGAAGGAGAAACGTACGGACTGGGCGGAGGGAGAGGCGGTGGCGACGTTGAGGCGAGGGGGGGAGACGGCGCGGTTGAAGAAGCTGGAGGAGCGGGATGAGAAGCCGGACGTGGAGGAGGCAAAGGCGGAGGAAGAGGAATACTGAGTGCTTTGGAACCTTCCGACGGGTGGAGGGGAGCGGAGGACTGGGCCGCAGCCGCTTGAGGATCTTCTTGAAGTTGCTGCCATGGTGGTTGATCAGGCTAGGCTGAGGTTTTAGAGAGAGAAAGTGAGAAGATTTGGAGACCCGATGAGAGAGAAAGAGAAGAGAGAGGGTTTTGTTTTTCTTTTCCTGTAAGCTGCGTTTCGCTGCCCAATTCGGCAAACCTAGCTTCACTCGACCAATCTATTTATAGCGAATGGGGAGGAGAAAATGCTTCAGCTCCCGCGATACTTCCTTTCATTATCTCGATATTTTCATTAGTGCCCCTACATTTTTGGTTATTTGTGTTGTGGGCAACACGACTGCGACGCGTGTTATTTATTGATTATATTGTAATTGATCGTTAACCATATATGCTATTGATTCCATTCCAATGGGTTGGTCCATGCATATAAGCGATGCGGTAGGTCGACAAACGCTATGCATTGTTTAAGAGGTAAATCAACTCACGTTGCATCAAAAGCATATCTTATTTAAGCGATTCATATTTACATTTTTTTTTTATTCTTCAACTCACGTTCAACTTTTAAATTGAACAACATATTTAGTATGCAATTTTTGTCATTTTCTTCGCATTTTAACTACTTATTAATTGAAAAGGAGTAACCCAATTGGACATATTTTTTTTGTCTGCATTCATTGTATGCAACATGAATTTTACAATACCTGATCATAAGATCTAAATGTCACGATAACTCTTTTTCAAAAAATTGAGATAACATTTTATTGGTATTTCGATCTCAGTTTAAACGTATATTTGTTATAAATTTTTTATATGATAGTATGTGATTTAGACAATATCCATAATCACATTGTCGTTGCATACATCATAATAATTTATTTTGGGGAATTATTCATTGACTTTTTTGTAGTAACATAAAGTGCAAGCAAGAAAATTAAAAGATTATTCGTTCACGCATGTGAATATTTCTGAGCACAATGAATTTGGATTCGATTTTTATTAAATTAAATTAAATTATTCCTTAAAAGCTTTTGATCAAGTACAAAGCACTTGCCTAATTGTAAATTGTAATTAGCCACATAATCAAAAGATTCCTTCATGAAGAAGGATACAATTACAAAATGGTTAAATACCAGAAAGTTTGGGGAGTATTCAGCAAAAAGATTAACCTAACCAAAGTGAACAGTTGGGGGTTTGGTTAGAATAAACCGGGGGCGCACGTTAAGAAAATAACGGTTTCGACGCCAAGCTATGGGCAGTGCAGCCCGCAGAGACTCAGTCACGCGACAACCAATAAAATAATTAAAATATAAAACGACGAAAAAGGGGACCGTTTTATCTGACAACTTCTTTAGATCGTGGTCAAGCAGTCTCAGTCTCCCACGTACTTCCGCATTGTCCCGCTGTATATCTTTTCCAATTTAGCTATCCATACATATTTTTTTACTTTTTACATATTTTTTGTTAATTTATGTTATTTGATTTTTTTTAATTTATTCTATTTGACAGCTAAAAATTAAAAAAATATGTAAAAAGTAAAAAAGAGTATTTGGATATCACATCCGGTGCTAAATACTACGTATCAGCCCCTTGTTTTCCTAAATTTCTGTTTTTTTAATATTTTTTTTCTGTTTAGTTTTGCAGAGATATTTTCTGCGATAATTCAATGATTGATTAATTTCTCTAATACGTAGATTAGCTGGTAATTAGTATTAATAATTCCGTAACCCATTGATTTGATGAATTTTATAACACATCCTTTGCACGGTACGTTCAAGTGTATTGGATTGTGACATCTGAAGTTGGAGTTTGAATTAAGAGCATACCCACGTAAATAATACACGTGGCATGATTTAAATGAAATAATAACAGTCACCACCTAATAGGGACAATGAACAAATTCGCACTCTTGGAAGTTGCATAGAACATGGCATCACTTTGCTACACAAGATTTCAGCATGGGTAATGCTAAGGGAACTTTCTTAAAAGGGAGCTCTCGATAACTTCTTTATCACCTTATATTTTTGATATAATACTTTATAATGTTGGTAGGAGAGTAAATGTAAAACTGTGAGGTAATAAAAAATCTATGAAGAGTTTCACTTTAGATAGAATTCCGTTAGCATGTCTTGTGTAGCATAGATGAAAGTGAGACTTTATATGGATTCTATGTCACCAACATTATAAAATATTGTGTTAAAACATAAGGTGACAAAGAGTTCATAAAGGATCTCACTTTTAAGATAGTTAAGCATGTGTAAGTATGAACAACTGATTCATGTCATTGGTTCGTAAACAAAAAAACATGGGATGTATTGTTATTAATTCATGAAATTATGTGGAACACTACTTAGCTGCTGTAAATTTAACGACAACTCTTGTTTTTACTCAATCATAAATAAACACGTATTTAAATAATTGAAATTATGAACCCAAAGTGCTGTTGAATTACATGTTATTACGTGTCCCTAGGTGACCCCAATTATATGAAAATACCGAACTATAAAGTAAATTTCATGTAACAATTGAAAAAGGGCGGTTTATTAAAATATTTTAATTTAGTTGAGATCTACAAAGTGTTTAAAGAAGATCATGTGATGTCTTTTGATTATTCCGACAATGGAATCGATCTGGGGACCCTGCAAATGGAAGAGAAGGTGTATGTGGCACACTTGCATTGTGCTGGGGGGGACACATGGAGCTCTCACCATTCTTGCAGTTACATACGATGCTCCTTGTCCTCACAGTTGTCCAAAAAGCGATGCTAAAATCATGTAAGTGCTTACAGCAAAAGCACTTAAACCCCTATTATTTATTTCTGAAGATTCTCAACTCTGTTTTAATATTTGCACACACCAACTATACGTACCCCATAATGCATAATTTTTTGAGTACAGAAACACAAACTACACAGTATATTATTTCATGTTTCATAATAAAAATAAACGATAAAATTGATAATTTAACTTTTAAATTATTATTTAAATGATACAAGATAGATACGTGTAGCTGTGTGTAAGTATTTTGAAAAATTATCACTTAATATTACAGCCTAGTAACATTCATCTTCACATATAATTGTGAGCTTTTAGGTTTGATTCTCATCAAAATGAATTGAAACACATTTTATCTAATCCATTGTAAAGATTAACCCCCTTTCCACCCCTTAAGTGTAGTCATATGCCCAATAAACCAAATGGGTTGTTTGACAAGTCGTGCAAAGATGTCGACACAACCAAGCGGTCTAATTACAATAAATATGGCCGCTTAGTAATACAGTCTAATGATATTCATCTTCATTTGTAAGTGAGAGGTTTTAGATTTGATTCTCGTCAAAGGCGAATTTGAATCACGTTATTGCTAGTTCATTGGAGACTTAACCACTCCCTACATCCTTAGTATAGATAATATCGATATTGGACTAAAAAAATTACAACAAATATGACAAAGTTGAAATCAAATAGTGCAATTTATAAAGGGTGGACTGAAATGTTTTTATCTGTTTTAGAATTGAACTAGGATTTTCTATCCTCATTTTTCCGTCTCTTTCCATCTCTTTCTTTCACACTCTTTATTTTGTCTTTTTCTTTTATAAAAAATAAATATAAGGTATTAATGTGACTTAACTATAACCGTTCAAATAGAAAGAAAAGAAATAGAAGGGAAAAAAAAAAAATCTTTCCCCTTTGGAATTTACTGAAGATTAGCCCTATTTTTCGAAGTGCGGAACACCCCAGACTTTGGCAAATAAAATAGTATACAATTTGATGAAAACAAAAAGAAAATCAAATAATGGAAGTAAGAAAACGTTTTAGGCACTCATGACTTCTGGAGCATAATACATTCATGCCTTCTCACTTTCATGATAAGTTTGCTAGTGAGTCGTGACTATATAATTGTCTTCTTTTTCACTTTGATCAAAAGAAAAAGGAAATCAAATATTCTTTTTCTTTCTTTTTGCTTAATTTACTTGTCGACCTCACAAAATACTTTCTAAAGAAATATTTATTAAGAGTACTATTTAAATACAATACGTGTTCTTTAGGAGTCTTTTCTTTTTCCATCAAAGCAAATAGAAGTAACACTTTTCTTTTTCCATCTAATCAAATAGAAGTTGCTTTCTTGGTTCCACAGATGGAGAGACGACCGAAGAAAAGCACTGTTCATTGGCCATTCATACATCGTTTCATACTTTTCACTTTCTTCGTTTATATATATTATTAAATGTTACGAGTATTGGATGATATAAAATTTTAAATTATTTGATTTTATAAATTTAGACCGTCTAATGTTTATGACAATTAATATTATGTAACACAGAAGGAAGGTGAAATGGATGGCCATACCTTGAATGAGAACCACCGGTCTCTATATTATTGTATAGTTTTGTGAAACATAATATTAATGAAGAAAAGAAAATAAATTTGTAGCTCAAGTGGTCACCCCATTGAAAATCCTAGCTAGGTTCAATCTTTTTCATTTTCACTATCGCTTGTTAAATGAAGAAAAAAAAAATTCAGAAGAAAAATTCTTTGTAATTGAATAACGAAAATGACATTGATGTTAATCAATAATACACATACACTAAAACTCTACATAGCTAATTTATTTTGTTAATTAGTTTCTTTTGTTGGCTTGTAAATGTTTTTAATGTACTGTTGTAGTCCAAATTAGATATTTTGATAGATAAAAAACCACTAGTAATACAAAAAATTAAGTACAATTAACTTATTTCATACATTTGCACGTACATTTTCATGGATAAGGAGGCTGCAGTACCACCCGTGTAGTGACCAATAGGGTTGCTGGACGAAGCCAATAAAGGTCCACTCAGATCATCAACTACTTCCAGTCAAGTAATTTCGATCTTAAGCTGCAGCCTGCAGTTGTATATATTTGAACAAATATATTGTAAAGATGAAGAAGAATATAATGAAGTAGAGAGAGAAAGCTGTTCTTTTGCCTCTCTTGTATTATTTCTCTTTCACTTTTCTACTTTTTCACTACAATGAAACTTTTGTAACTTTAAAATTGTGATACATCTTGGCATATGATATCATCGGCATCACCAATTTGGGTATGAACCATAACATAATAAATTCGGTAGTATTATTTTTGGTTTTCCTCCGCTAAAAGAAATTTCTAGTTCCATCCTTTATAGTAGACACGGTAGTTTACGCTCCTAATAGTGCTTCATGAACAATTAAGTTGCTTTCAAGACAACCCACACAAACCTACTTGCCCTAATTAATTAAAGAAATTACATCTTTATAATATATTATCCATTCGTTAAAGATAATGAAAGTAGATGGCTAACCTCAAAACTTGAGTCTTTCCTAGACAAATCATATTACGACAAAGTTATCCGATCACAATTTTAATTAATCAAGTTGTGGAATATCATAACATCTCTAATGATGTCCGACAACGTAGCAAGTGTGGCAATATGATGGGTCATGCGTGCAGATAGAACACTAGAGTCCAAATCTGCAATGCTTGTACTTTACAACTGGATTGCACTTTTCGAGCAGTTCTTCGATACATTATGCAATACATTCTACATCAGTTTATTATATATCGTATTTTATTTTGTCAATTTAACTATACATTTGTTGATACTATGTAGTCCTCGTGTAGTTGGTCATATTATACTGACAGGCAGCAAAAGAATGAGCTTAAGCTAACACAAATTTGTTGATTATTTATCAATAATCAATGACAAATATATATATATATATATATATATATAATGTACAAATATTATATGCTAATGAACAATAAATTGCCACTAAGTATATTGACTGAATATATATGAACGAAATTAATATTAAACAAACAATATAATGATTAAGGCTTGCGTACCATAATGTTTTTGAAAGAGAATTTCGTCCCTACTCAGGTTGTGGGATTTTAGTAGTAGGAGAGATGCATTTTTTGTGTTATATATATTAATTATCACAACCCAAAACACAGACCGAAGGTTTAAGCCCAAATTTCCTCTCCAAGGTTCATTTACCAATCACTTGGTAAGACTGACAAGGAATTACAAAGTGTGGGAAAGGTTTCAACTTGACCAATGTGGAACAAATGAGTAAGAAATAAATTTTCACAAAGAAAACTTCGACAAATGTTAGTTAATTAGATACACCTACATCGATCTAGCACCAAAATTAGTAATATAATTACCTTGGTTTGTTGATTTTACGTAAGGATTTAGGTTAGAAACTTTACATGCACTAGTCTTCAACAACTTGTCAGTTGTCACACAATAATAGTCTCTTAATTATTTAGGATCAGTAATTAAGAATTAGTTGGGTGGCAAATCCAGCTTCTCGAATCTCCCTACGAAAATTAATCATGTCTTGTTTACATACCTAGCTATTAGCTCGTTTAAGTTTTTAATTAGTTCACAAATGAAGATATTGTGGACGAACCAGAAGGGCAAATTGTGTCAAAGCTTTTGCATCATGCATGTTACTTGTTAGGTTGGTAATGAGTCAAATCATCGAACTTACGTTCTCTGTATGCTGCACTAATGCTAATCTAACCCATCTGTGCCGGTTACCCGATTTGAACCTCCACAAATTTCTGGTAGCAGGCTTCAATTATGAGATTTGAACAAAATATTTGTTTTTGTTTAATCTTTACTACTCTTTTTAATCAAGGAAACATCATTTTTGTTTGGTGCAATCAAATCTTTTTTGGCTACTGGTTGTTAATTAGTTTAGTTTGAAGCTATATATGTATATATTAAATGTAAAAAAAATCAGAAAGAATTAATTAAAAATGTAGTTGCCTTATGGATTACCTATATTTTCACCAGATTAAGTTTTGTTTTTGGTGGTCCTCTCGAAGATGCAAACTCAGTACAGTACAAATTATGAAGAACGATGTAAGACATATTCTGAAATCACAATAATACGACATTAGAATCACGAATAAATCAAATCATTATAAAATAGGGATTGACTAATTA
This sequence comes from Pyrus communis, assembly GCF_041283825.1. NCBI lineage: Eukaryota > Viridiplantae > Streptophyta > Magnoliopsida > Rosales > Rosaceae > Pyrus > Pyrus communis. The sequence continues at coordinate 32,855,265 of NC_142579.1, forward strand.
TATTAAAACATAATTAATGAGTGTGAAGCCCATAAAATATTATTTCTCCCACTTGGACAAACACTCATCAAAATTGCAAGGTTCACAAATAAAAATAAAAATAATGATCATAATTTTTATTTTATTTTAGTATTTGAGAAGACATACATATGTGAATAATAGAAAGTTGATTAAAAATTAAACACTTAGTTTAGATATCTCAATAACATCAAATTTTCAACAATAATTTTTGTCACATTCCGGCCCGGGGTCCACCACATCCCGAGCCTGCTCCACCACCGTAGCATGATATTGACAGCTTTGGGCCCCGACCACGCTCTCACGGTTTTGTTTCTGGGAACTCACACGAGAACTTCTCAGTGGGTCACCCATCTTGGGATTGCTCTTATGCAAACTCGCGTAACTTCGGAGTTTCCACGGATCCCGAAGCCAGTTAGCTCCCAAAAGGCCTCGTGCTAGGTAGGGATGAGAATATACATATAAGGATCACTCTTCTAGGCGATGTGGGATGTCACAATTTTAATCAATTTAGAAGCCAGAGAAAATTAAGGCAAATGATTGACACATTTACTTATTTCGTTCTTGATTTTGCAAAATACAGCATGCATGTAATTGAGTTTTGGAGAGTCGTCGAACCAACTGCAAATTGCATGATTGTTACATCTTTGGGCAGAAACAAATCATGTGAAAAATACCTACATTGCTAGCCAAAACATAAAATACACAAAATACAAATAGTTTCAACAGCTTTGACCAGATGAAAATATGTTGGAAGTACTTTATGATTTTCTATAATACTAATTTATAATTGGTGAGTGATTTCCTGAAATTCCCATGGGGCAAAAGTATTCACCATATAAATTAGAATTCTGATTTTTCAAAATAATCCTTTAGAACAATATTAAATAACCGTTTTGTTGAACATTCAATAATTCTCAAAAGATTAAATCAGACACAAAAGTACGTCATTATTGACATTGAAAAAATAGAGTTATCAAAAGAGGAAACATGGTTATTCAGTTATTTGATAGGGACCAAAATGATCAATCAGTAAACCGATGCCACTTTCCAATTTTATTTCAAAAGACAATTATCATCATAATCAAAATTGATGACCAAACAAAACATTGGTTTAAGCAAAATAAACCAATATATCTTTAAATCAAAATTTAATCAGTGTTGTCTAATAAAAGTCATTAGTATTGAGAATTTGCATAAAATACGGATATATTGGAACTGTAACATCTCACATCGCCTAGGGGAGTGGATCCTGTAAGCCTTATATGTATATTCTCATCTCTACCTAGCACGAGGCCTTTTGGAAGCTCACTGGCTTTGGGTTCCATCGGAACTCCGAAGTTAAGCGAGATTGGGCTAGAGCAATCCCATGATGGGTGACCCACTGAAAAGTTCTCATGTGAGTTCCCAAAAACAAAACCGTGAGGGTGTGGTAGGGGCCCAAAGCGGACAATATCGTGCTATGGCAAAGTCGAGCCGGGGAAGTGGTCCTGCCCTGGTCGGGATGTGACAATTTGGTATCTGAGCCAATTCATGGCCGGAAGTGTGCCAACAAGGACGTCGGGCCCCTAAGGGGGGTGGATTGTAACATCTCACATCGCTCAAGGGAGTGGATCCTGTAAGCCTTATATGTATATTCTCATCTCTACCTAGCACGAGGCCTTTTGGGAGCTCATTGGCTTCGGGTTCCATCGGAACTCCGAAGTTAAGCGAGATTGGGCTAGAGCAATCCCATGATGGGTGACCCACTGGGAAGTTCTCGTGTGAGTTCCCAAAAACAAAACCGTGAGGGTGTGGTAGGGGCCCAAAGCGGACAATATTGTGCTATGGGGGAGTCAAGCCTGGGAAGTGGTCCTGCTCGGGTCGGGATGTTACAGGAACCCTAAACTTGTATAATAATCGGTACCAATAGATGTGCACAAATCAATGAAACAATATCACATAACAAAACTAGTTTTGAAGTGCCAAAATTCATCAGTACTACTTTAGTTTGCAAATTCACTAAAAACTCAATTCTCTTTAGATTGTCATGAAAATTTTTAGGTATGCACTAGACATATATGACTACTTTTTCGAAAAATTCATGATTTTTATAATTTTACAAGGGAGTTAAAAAAAAACGAATTCGAAAAAAGATGTGCTGTAGAAACTGTACAAAATCTCCAGTAGCTACCTGAGATTAAAAAATTTCTAAATATTCTTTGTTCATCCGATATGCATGAAAATTTCCAGAAATAAATGAAACATACAAAGCTTTTATTTCCAAAAATTTCATAATTTTTGAGATTTTATAAGTGTACTAAAAGAAAATTAGAAATGGGATGTGCTGCAGAAACTGCAAAACTTCTGCAGTACGTACCCGAGACTAAATAATTCACCAAAAATTCAATTTTTTCTCCAATGTGTATGAAAATTTCCAGAAATGAAGTAGACATATAAATTTACTGTCACCCCAAGTTCCATAATTTTTGAAATCTTAAAAGTGACCTAAAAATAAAATCGAAATGGAATGTGCTGCAGATGCTGCCTAAATTCTGCAATATAGTCCCGAGGTTAAAAATTCACCAATAAGTCATTTTCAAAACAATATGCATGAAAATTTCCAGACCTGAAATAAAAATCTCAATGTATATCATACTAAAAGTTCATGAATTTATGAGTTACATATACATACATACATACATATATATATATATATATATCAAAATACTGTCACAAATAGACTATGGTGCAGAATTCCAGCAATATAGTGTAACACTTAAAATTTACCGTAAATTCATTTCTTGTAAAAAAAAATTGGGGGAAAAAAATACCAGCGTCTATAATTCATTTGATATTACAACATGACAAAATTTCATAATATTTGGAGTTATGGAAGTCTATCAAGATCAGAAACAAAAATAGAACAGCATAGTCTTGTTTTTAAAACAACCTTTAGCAAGTCCATTGTGATATATCAAAATCACTTCTAAGATAAGAAAACAATTCAAAAGTGAAACCAAAATGGCCACGGATTTAATGTGTGTATTTGAGGAATTTCTCAAAATCAACTGGGTCTCAAGTAATCTAATTTTATGTTTGAAGACGAAGATCAGTAAACACAAGGGACAAATGTAGTAGACATGAACTGAAATCTAATTACATATATCAAATGAAGGAAAAATTAGATTTATTAATCCATTCCTCAAAATTATGCAGCGGATTAGTACAAACGACAATTAAAAGTGATTGAAGAAAATCCTCACAACCCTAATTCTGGGCATATGGTCCAGAAAACTTAACATGTGAACAAGATATTATATGTACATATAGCTCAAGCTCCTTAGGATCGCAAGATTTGGGAATTGAAAGCGGTTCTCAAACCTTTCTAATTTCTGCAGAATGAGTTCACACATTCATCCAAGATATGAATGAACATGTGTGCCTGCCTAAAACATGTTAGTGTCATGGCATCCAAATTCAGAATTTTAAATCATGAAATCCTATACAATGGCTCACCCAGGAAGTCAGTATCCATAAGGACAATTTGATCCATCAACTCAAAATAATATGAATACAAGCAAACTTACCAAATTAAAAAATTTAAAGGCTAGTTTATATGGCAATAAGCGGAAGCAAGAAAAAACACCAGAATCATATCACTAGAGCATGATTAATCGAACCAATATATATATATTTTTTTTAATTTTAGGGTTTATAGGAGACAAAGAAACCTGAGAAAACTCACTCCTTTATGCCTTATCCATGAAAGCAAAACAAACCCATTCCTAATAATTAAGCGAGTGCCAAAAGGAAAAATAAAATTTCATGAATACTACTTAGCGGCAGCAGTATCCATAGTCTCACCACCCAGACCAGTCCATATATTATAGTCAATAGGAATCATACCAAATAGAATTATATCACGGCTCTCTTTCATCATAACCCTAAGCTTGTTGTGTGGCTCTGATACCACATGTAAGACATATTCCGAAATCACAACAAGAAGACATTAAGATCACAAATAAATCAAATCAATATAAAATAGAGATCAACTAATTATATTAAACTTATTTGCAGAATACAGAAGACATGGTTATGAAGATGAAGTCATTAATCCTTGCAAACAAAGTGAATAAAGTAATAGTTTTCTACTTTCAGTACCTCTCAATGAACTCTACTATTGAAATAGGCTTGTAGTTTTCGTGAGTTTCAGTTGGTATGGAAATAGGGACTATTCTTAGGTTATATAGCTAGGGTTTCAACCAATTCCTCCCTATTATCAGAAAGGATATAAACCCAAACCATATCTAATCAATTAAAGTCTCATCATGACTCTTATTCCTTGTATTTACTTAATAAAGGCCCATAATTGATCACATTTAATTAGGACTCCAAAATGTTTATTTCCTTAAGGCATCGAGAGTCCTAGAGATTTCATTAACTTGATTGCCCAAGTCAATTATTCCCTCATTTATTCTTGGCATAATTCATTGTTGTGGATGTAAATTTCTTCCTCCTTATCTTGGACAAAATTGCACCTACAAAACAATTAACACATTTGGTCAAGGCCAAGAGCCTCACGCGCTCACGATGATTTTTTTTGGGGGGGGGGGGGGCGCTTTGGCCGAAAAACCTCTGATGCTAAAATTAGAATTTAGAGAGAAAGTGTTTGAGATTTTTTAGAGAATTTTAGTAAGAGAATTGGAAGTGAACTTTGAGGAGAATGATGGAGTTTAAATAGGAGAGTGGCCGGCCTCCTTGCGTGAGAGAGGACCGGCCACCTAGCTCCCATTGTGGACTAGGTTCTTGATTTGTATTAATTTGGGAGTTATGGAAATAATTAGCTAATTAATTAGCAAATATGATAATTGCCTAATTAACTAGCTAATTAATATGATAAAAGGGGAAAATGTGGTAGAATATATAAGGCATGGCCGGTCCCTTTGGGAGAGAAGGTGACCGGCCTTTTGTGTATTTTTTGGTTGTAATGGATAGTTTAATTGACAATTAATGGATTAATTAGGCAATAAACCCATTAATTAGCCAATTAACATAATTTAAAAAGAATGTTTTTGGGAATTACCTTGTAGGAAGGATTTGATGTGGATGGATGAAATAGGTTTTGAATTGTTACCTATTTTGGGCACTTTTGACTTGGTTGAAAGATGATTGCCTGTTGCTAGCGCGTAGGAATCCCGATGTGCCTCAATGGTATTCTTGTCCTTTTTTATTCAAAGATCCACATGCCTCAAGGGTAATATTGAGCCCCGCTCTGTCAATGAATGCAAATAAAGACGAGATTGGCCTAAGTGGAAAGATGCAATCCAGGCAAAATTAAATTCCTTAGAAAGGCGAAATGTTTTTGGACCAGTAGTCCAAACCCCACTTGGTATAAACCCCGTGGGTTACAAATGGGTATTCATAAGAAAGCGAAATGAGATAAACGAATTGCAAGATATAAAGCACGACTCGTTGCACAAGGTTTTTTGCAAAGACCTGGAATTGATTATGAGGAGACATACTTTCCTGTAATGGACGCAATTACATTCCGTTACTTAATAAGTTTAGTGGTTTCAGAAAAACTTGACATCGACTTATGGATGTCATTACCGCATATCTACATGGAGAATTAGATACTGATATATATATATATATATATATATATATATATATATATATATGAAAGTCCTAGAAGGACTTAAGTTGCCTGAAACAACTAACAAATCATGAGATATACTCTCAATCAAATTAAGGTGATCATTGTATGGGCTGAAACAATCTAGACGAATGTGGTATAATCGTCTCAGTGAGTATTTGATCAAAGAAGGGTATATCAACAATGTTATTTGCCATTGTGTGTTCATTAAGAAATCCAACTCTGGATTTGCTATAGTAGCAGTATATGTGGATTATATAAACCTAGTTGGAACTCCTGAAGAGCTCAATAAAACTGCTGAATATTTGAAAAGCGAATTTGAAACGAAAGATCTTGGAAAAACAAAATATTGTCTCGGCCTGCATATCGAGCATTGTGCTAATAGAATTTTGGTCCACCAATCAACTTACATTGAAAAAATCCTGAATTGATTTGGTATGGACAAGGCTTATCCACTTAGCACGCCAATGGTCGTTCGTTCTTTGGACATTAAGAAAGATCCATTCCGTCGAAAAGAAGATGATGAAGTGGTCTTTGGTCCAGAGGTACCATATCTGAGTGCAATAGGTGCTTTATTATATTTAATGTACGAGACCAGATATAGCTTTTTCAATCAACTTGTTAGCAAGGTATAGCTCTGCTCCAACAATTCGTCATTGGAAGGGAATCAAAGATGTATTGCGATACCTTTGTGGGACAACAAACATGGGTCTCTTCTACTCAAAGAAATCCACAAATGACCAAGTCTTTGTTAGATATGCAGATGCTGGTTTTCTCTCTGATCCGCATAAACCCTGCTCACAAACTTAATATGTGTTCAAGAATGGAGATACAACAATCTCATGGCACTCAACAAAGCAAACATTAGTTGCTACATCTTCAAATCACTCAGAAATACTTGATTTACATGAAGCAAGTCGTGAATTTTCTTGGTTAAGATCAATGATCCATCAAATGCGGAATTTATGTTGTCTAACTTCAAAGACAGACACTCTAACTGTTATCCATGAAGCTAAAACAGCCTGTGTTGCCCAAATGAAGGAAGGATTCATCAAGGGCGACAAGACTAAACACATATCTCCAAAGTTTTTCAGTGCCCGTGAGCTTCAGAAGGCTAAAGTTATTGAAGTCAAACAAATCTGTTCCAATGAAAATTTGGCAGACCTGTTCACCAAGTCTCTAGCAAATTGCACATTTCAGAAGTTAGTGCAAAGTATCGGATTACATCGACTTACTAATCAGCTAAATTTGGAAAATGCGGAATCAGGAGGAGATACATATTAGGGGGGAGCACCCATGATAAATGCATGTTGTACTCTTTTTCCTTCGATTAGGATTTTTCCCACTAGGCTTTTCCTATCAAGGTTTTAATGAGGCAACATAAACATATTTAACACTATATCAACAATTCAGGTAAAGTTGTACTCTTTTTCCTTCGCTATGAGTTTTTCCGAACAAGGTTTTAATGAGGCAACTGATGTTGATATGTGGGCATCCAAGGAGGAGTATTGAAAATACTGGTGGGTTAATGAATGCCCACAGTGATATTGAAAACATTGGTAGATTTGTCAATGCCCACTCAAAGTGATATTGACTTGGAAAATGAAGGAGGATCGTACTGTCAAAAGGTGTGTGCTGTAAATTTCAATGTATAGTTAATACGTTTGTTTGGAGTTGCTCTATATCAATAACATCATTATCTATCCCTCCATCTTTTATTTGTCATCTCTTTGTGTTATAGTTACAGTGTAATATTTTACATTTGTTTCGCTCCTGTTACTAATAAAGATTATTTCTCTAACTTTTACCTATTTATAACATTTTCTTATTTTTATAATTAATTCGTTGTGAAAACCTCATAGACTAGACGAACAAGAGGACCACTGATGCATGGAGAAGAAAAGGTCCAAGTTGTCGGGTCAACCATTTCAAGCTCTACAAGTCTTGTATATCTCCTTCTTTAACATAATTCCCTTGCCGCCCAAATCAAACTCATTGACAAAAATTATATTATAGCTAGTAGCACACTCTAGAATCTCCAGCCAAACGCGTATAAAATACTTTTCTAACCCAAATTCGATCAGTTAATTAAGATTGGGATTTAATTGAAATCTTATGAGAAGCATTAACTTCTTTAGAAGGACTACATAGGAATATTTGTGTTAAAAGACTATATTTAATATACGAAAAGAAAAAATATATATATGAAAAGAGAGATTCAAACTTCAGACTTTAAATGATTCTCTTACCAGAGAACAAAGAGAGATTAAAGTTTGAATGTAAGAGAACTATACAATATTTTAATTAACCAATCTAATTTACATTTATGTTAAGAAATACTACGAAACTATTAGATTTACCTTTTGTGATTATCCACAAGCTATTACTAAGTAGAGATGTGAAAGAAGCCAATAATTAGTAAAAGTTTATGATAATGCAATGACAATCAATGGTATGTAGTTTCGTCTCGTGGAAGTCACTTCGGCCTCCGTCCCCACTGACCAGAAAATGAATGACCTCTCTCTATCTATTTTGCTTTCGAATAATTATTTAATTACTTCACTCGCCAGAAATACAATAATCCTAAAAATTAACATTTAGTAACTTTTTATTTAAACTTTTCTTTGTGACTCCTCTTTTATTTCTTTTATACAACATAAGTAACTGAAATAATTGGGTTTGGTTCCTGACCCTTATATAGTATACGTACCGTGTTTAGAAAGATACTCAAATTCTTCATATATCTGAGTTACACCGACCGTTTCGTTAAGAGAGTTATTTTTTTTTGTCATTATATTAATCTTGCAAATATCTGAAGAAATGTTACCCTACATGATTGGATGAACTGACAAGTCCTCCCACACGGTTGGGGGGGGGGGGTGGGGGGGGAGTTTGCGCAACAAGTTCTGGAACCCTACTCTTTCTCTTTTAGTATGTGAACTGCAAAGGGATGCTTCTTCAAACGTAGGATAAGGGTCAAACTGCCAATTGCATGTCTCAAGCACAAGGCAAGTTGTGCGTTGGAAAGTCTGCGGAGTTTGTGGTACCATGCATTTGAATTGTCTGAGTTTTTTTTTTCGAAGTCTTTTTTGACCTTCGACACGTCTAATTAATGTCTTGGGGAAGAAGAGGAGAACCAGGCATCATGGCCCATAGGCCGAAGGAGGTGCCTTTTTTGAAGGGGCCGAAGGTTCATGCCCTAAAACTCTTGGAACCAATCAAGTCAAATAACATCGGATTCTAATTTTCTTTTGACACGGGGCCATATTCTATAAATTACATGTTTTAACCTACGTAAATAATGCTTGAGCGAAACATCTAATTATTATAATCTATTGATTTATTAAGTGTTCAATAATAAGAAAAAAAGTTTGTCATTTAATTCAAATGTAAAGAGACAGAGACAAACTAGCCTAACTCACCTATACTGATTTGGGTGCTAAATAACATCGGATAGCATTCAGAAGTTGAATCTATGTAAAAGTACAAATTTTAAAATAAAAACATTTCCGACCTACCTATTCGACCCAGTGACCCGAGATAAGTTGAGTACAAATTTAAAAATAAAAACATTTCCGACCTACCGGATTCGAACCAGTGACCTAAGGATATCTGATGGATATTACCAACTACAGTCCTCCGCTCTACCAACTGAGCTAAGGTCGGTTTGTATTCATACCATAAGTTTTCTTTTATTTATAGCATGAACATGTTATTTAAATAAAACGTGCCGCCTGTTCTGACGATTTTGTGGGGTATCGTCATGGTTCAAATATGATATTGTATTACTGATTATGTACTTTTAAAGAAAAAAATTACGAAAAGTATGAAAAGAAGAACAGAAGAAGAAACAAGTTTCACAATATGGCCATACGAAATCAAAGAAATCCCGTATGGTGAAAAAGAAAATCACTAATTTGTCATATATTCATTGCAAATACGATTAAAGTACTTAATCACATGAACATTCATACGTAGTGCATGCTACTAGAAGATCAAATTGTTTTATCAAATCCAACCTACACGTAAAGGCCCCAAATTAAAATAAGAACCGAAAAATAAATCCGTAAACTAGGACCGATTGATCATCAAGAAACTGCAACCTCATTTCTGTTGTTATTCATTAGCTAGGAAGAACCTGGTAGGCCTCGCCTGGAACTTTCTCCTTCTCCGAGGATCATGTTCTGAGGGATTTATTTGAAGGAGGAGGCATCCCTTTATGGCACTACGTTTTTCGACGATTGCAGGATCATCACAAATTATGACCTGTTTATGTGAATTTCTGTGCAAACTGCACCGGAAAGATCCTGGGTGTGTGGTCGGTGAACATGAACATGTACGGTTTGAGGTGTGTGATTTTGGATTGGGGGTTGCTTTTTTTGAGGCCATGGAATAGCTCAACCACTAATGACTAGCTATCTTTTTTTGTGATTAAATTTTTTTTATCAAAACTAATGACAGGTTTGAAGTTCGGGTCTTTTATAGAGCTTGCTAGGGTTTACAATTACCTTAGTAACCTTTTCTAATTGTTGTATTAGCCTATAATTTTCTTTAATCAACTGATGATATTTCAAGTAATTAGAAAAATGGATATCCAACAAAAAAACAAGTAAAGAAAATGGATATAACGAATTTGTATGAAGTTACTTGTAAGTTGGAACTTGCAAACTACAAACCTCTGTAAATGCTTGAATATAGGCAATTTTGTTTATCTCATTTTAATCTTTGGTACACAATTACTTTTAAAACGGTTATAGTAAAACGAAAAAAAAGCATCCTAATTAAGATTATACATAGGATTATACTGTACCTTTCTAAACGCCTGCATGTGCTTGTTAACGTATCTAATTAGTTAATTTGTTGTTTACATGTCAAGAAATCTGTTAGGGCAAGCTAATTGGTTTCCTTATGTTATTCTTAATCAGAATTATTTCGTGGTTGTTCCCGGAATTTTGAATTGAATGGTTTTTTTTTTAAGAATATTTATGGCTATTAGTTCAAATACTTTGCTGGATCAGTCGCTGGTTACATGAGGAATGTATAAGTAATATTCTCTTACCAAATATATACAAAGAGTACGGACATAATATCTCTTAACACTCTTATGTTCACTTTGTATTAGAAGATACACACTCTTAGCTTATAGCTCACGTTAAGGAGAAATTTTTCATTTTGACCGCAAAATTGGTAGTACACTACGTGTTTTTATATAAGTGGTAAATTTTTTTTATTTTTTAAGTTATTAACTTTTTAACACATATCACACCATTTGTATAATTTCGTATTCTAGTCACACTGAGGATATGGGAATTTTTTTTATTGGTTTATTGGCCCAACGACAATGACAATATTGCACGCTATACTAGGCGATTGTTCGAATATGCTGCTAAATTAAAATCCTACAATACGCTAGCTAGCTGCTCTAAATTGGATAAGATAAACATGATACTCTCTTAAGAACATCAAGCATAACGAATGCTGGGTTTTCAATTAAATTAAGTATAACTGTTTCCATAAAAAAAAATATATATATTGTTTTGAGATGGGATTGCAAAATAAGATAAACAGGCAGCAAGAGAACAAACTGTTCCCATTTGAGTCAAACTATATTGATCCTTATATGATTATCCTGTAACGTGGATTGTGGCCAATGAACTCCACTTTCTTTTCTTATCACTCAAACAACTTCAATGATGTTGATTGACACTAAAACCTAGCTAGCAGCACTATCTGTAATTTTTTCTTTCATATATTCAACGGTTGCACTAGAAGTCTTTCATATATTCAACCTAAACGGCTGGTTTTGGATAACATATAAGGTATAAGTTATTCATTGACAATTAAGATTGGCCAGTCCCACATTATATAATTTTTATTCTAGGAAATATGCATAAATAAAATCGATTACTTCTTATAAAAGTAGAAGTTTGGAACAAGAAGTTGTAAGTAAAATGCGATTTATCCTTATTTATTGTTTATTTTGTGTTTATCCCGACCTATTTTTATTAGAGTTTGTAACCGATTCTATTTATGCATATTTTTTAAGTTTTTTTTATTTTTAACAAACGATATTATTTACACTAAGGGGAAGATGATAGGCTTAGCCTCACAATGAGCTAGCAATAATGTGATTCAAATTCGCTTTTGGTGAGAATCGAACCTAACACCTCTCACTTACAAGTGAAGTGGAATACCATTTGACCATAATACTCTGTGGCTAATGGAGATTCTAGCAATAAGTAGGTATAATATACAAAAAATTGATGGTACATTACTCAAATGTAGATCCAAGGAAAAAGAACCAAAAAAAGAAAAAAAGGAAGCTTTGCTTGCTTGTTGTATATGCAAATTTAAATGTTCTGCGCCCTATCATGGAGTCCGGAATGCATGGGAGTTCTCGTGGAGGAGGACCTGGAATAAGTCTGAGACAACCCCACCTCTGCAGGTTGTTCTAGCCAAACCCTAGAAGACAAAACCTTTTTGGTATAGACACGGTGTCTTCGTTCCCGGGCATAGATTACCCAGAAGATCAAGGACAACATTACAGCTGTAGATACCAAAAACAAGCCAATGTACATCCAGGCACTATGTATTCGCAAAGCGGGGCAATGATCTCTACTTATGTCCGAGAACGCATCCCTAACAAATGTGCAGTCTATGAGATCAAGAAAGAAGGGACTGTAACGATAGAGAGCGTAGCTAACATTGACGAAGGCGGACAATTGGTCGTAGTAGTTTGGAGTTAACCGACCAGGAGTTATACAAGCATTCGCTGGCGAAGATTGACACACATACTTCTTCCACACCTGTTTGAGGCAAATATTACAGAAGGTAGGTCAGATTTAGACACTAGGAAAAGCTATAAAGCTTATACTTTGTGTCTAGTGATTGTGTAACATGGTATCAGATGTCTGGTTGCAGCTAGGAGGTCTTGCATTCAAAACTTTTGAATAACTTGTGACACAAGCAAAGAAATCCATATATGCTTTAGCTTAGAAATGGATGCTAGCTATTAGGCTTCTTCCATTCATTATTCCTATTTTTTATTTGTACCTCTTGAGCATCTTGCATTTGAATTTCACCATCGACACACTTTCGCTCGTTGCGATTTTCATCAAAGGGGTTGCAAAGAAGCGGCAATGGTGGGCCGGTCTGGTTGAAGTGCAAGGGACCATTAGCCGGGGAATTAGTATTTGCAATATCGGTGACAACACGGTTGAGCACAAAAACAGCATAGAAGGTTGCATCCCTAGTCCGCGACAAGGCCTCCTGGGCCATGTTTTTGTTCACACATGGAAGTATATCATCTAAGGCAGTATGAGCTGTGGGGTTCTTCTGCACCCACTCATTCATTGAAACACATGCATCTGCAAACACACTAACAATTATGCACATAGGAAATCAAGTCAGAAAGCCAGAAGAACAAAAAAATAAAATTAGCAAGTAATCTTACTGACATCGGTGGCAGATGAGGTGACAAAAGCTTTTAGCCTGATAACATGTCCGTTAATTATAGGGACTGGTACTGCTTTAAGCCACGTTATTCAGTGCCACTAATGTCAGTGATTATGGATGATGTTTTCTTGCAACGATTATACAACACTTACTTATGGACAAGGAGAAATACACCACACAAAATGAATGTTCCTGTGACGAGAATCCACCCAAGAATTACCAAACTGCATCAATGTGCAAGTGTTTGTTAAAGGACAAAGACATACAAATTCTACCAAAATTTGGAGATCTGAAAAATGAACACGAAACAGTTCTAGGTGTATACGTCACTTACATGTATACAAGACATTCCATCCCAAAAATGGAAACCACTGCAACAATTTTAGTCCAAAAGAAGAACACAGAGATTAATAAGGGATAATTTTAAAAGTCAATTTTTTTGGAAATTTCTATCTCAAAACGAAAAGGAAAAAAGGACTTACAAAATCCAACAAAGACCAAACAAAGCATAACAGCAGCAAGAACAATGAGAGCTAGTCTCCTGCAAAACATAGCAACAGAAAAATTAATGTTATCCAAATTATTAAGCATTGTGAGCAAAACTTGGAAGAAGTTGCAGTAGAGTTATATGGTTACATGATATCCAAGCCATCTTCTATACGTTTCGAATTCTTTACGGTTGTATCAGAGAGTATATTGGCAGCATTTTTTATGGTTCCCATAACACCATCAATACTTTGCTGAATGTCTGCCGGAAGAACAATGGCGTCGATACCAATCTTCTTAGCTGCATCGAGATAGTCTGACACATTCCTGAGGTTTTCGGCAGTCTTATCTGCCTGCCCCACGACGTATCCAAGCGTGCTGCACGTGCTGCCGTGGAACCTGTCCTGGCCAGTGTAGAGCACAGCACATCCCATAATTGCCATGAGTGTGAAGAAAATGAGGATGGAGAGTGAGAGAACATATGCTACTCTAGAATAGCCATACGGCTCTTTCCGACAGCAGCAGTAGCAGAAGCAGATGAGCAACAGGTTTATCCCGAACAGCACGAACCACACAACGGCGGTGACGAAGAAGGGCGCCGCTGTGAAACCAACAGACTGCGTCATAAAACAAAACAATAATCAATGTAAAAAATTGAGCAGCAGTGTAACCAATAATCCATACGTTTAAAATTAAACAACACTATGAAAAGCATAAAGAAAGAATAGGAAACCACATTACATCGCAAAAACTGACAGAAGTTATTAATTCATGAACATTGTTGACAGAGCTCTCAATCTCTATATAAGTCATTAACCAAATCAAAAATTTGCATATACATCGCGACTTACATTTAGGACTAGTTTGGAATTGCTCATGTATAAATTTTTTTTTTGCCCATCTGTTAGAAATGTTTTTATTAGAAACACGTTGCATTTTTTATTAAACATTTTGATTCCTACAGAAGCACGAAATCATTTTTATCATTTCAATTTTTTCTACGGAACGCAATCAAAAACACTTTTAGTTGTCATAAAACACTTTTAACATTTCCAGAAGCAATCTCTACAAGTTATAAATACTAAAACCTATTTAAAATAAATAAGATACCCCAATTAATTTTGAAATAACCACAACATGAGATAAGCAAAAGAACAAAACGATTCCAGAAATTTATTAAAATAGCAAAACAACCCTTATACCATGTTTTTTATTCAAAAATTGATAGAAATTAACCCAAATAACAAAAAGAGAAAACATGTTTCAAAAGCAAGAACTCACAGCCCAGTAATGCTTATTGCTGATATTCCAGCCACCATTGTATTTCTTGAACGCGTCGAGAGGGTCTCTCCGCCGTGTCCTCTGCTCAGCCAATAACATGACAGTCCTGTTTTCTCCATCTTTTCCTTCAAGAAACCTCCTTGCAGCTGTGTCCCATCCCACCACCCCGTGAAACCCTACGCTCCCTCTCTCGCCGCCTACCTCTACCGCTGCAAACCAAACCAATTTAAACCCAAAAACACATTAAACATAAAAGAACACGTAATCCCTACAATTTTTTAAAAGAAAATAAAAAACACGAAATCACAACCATTTCGACGAAAGTAAAAAAGGTGGGCATGAATGTCAAATGTCATGCATGGGTACCTGTTCTTCGTATGATGTTGAAAAGGTCAGGAGTACCGGAAATTAAAGGAACGAAGAGGAAAATGGAAAAACAAAGAACGGATATTTTCCATGTGTTTGATCTGAGGCATGACATTATGTTTTCGATTTTCGGGTTTTTCTATGAGTTTTTTGGTGTTGATGTGAGCGCCGAACGACGTCGGATGATGATTTCCTCGACCTACTGTGGCTTTTGAGGTGGAGCTGGGGAGCGGGAGAGAGACGAGGACCCGCGTACATTTTGTGCAGAGGGAGCTATTTGTATGACGCGGTTTACACTCATAACTAACTGCACATAAATTTTATGGAATGAAAAACACAGAATATATAGACTGTGCGAGAGATTAACTATTTACTATTATTTTTCAGCTGAAGTATTTGTTTTCTAAACAAAAATATAACATACAAAAAAGAAAAAAGAACGAATTCGTATGACATACAAACAAATCCAACGGTTCACGTATCTATCTATACCCTAGTATGGAAAAGTGATCAAATCCGTTAAACTTAAACTTGTCTTCGTGTCTAATACGAGTTTTGTACAGGTACACTGTTCAAAAGGATAATGAACAAGATTTTGAAGTAAAAAATAAGATCACATTTTTTACAAAACAGTAACGAATTTATTGAAAATTAAGGGGAAATTACAATCTTCAATAAGTGGAATTTATTGAAAATTAAGGGGAATTACTATTTTCAGTAAGGCGATTTTACTGACAAAACAATATTATTTAGCTCGAAACATGAATTACACTAAGAACATATTCATGCTCTCTATTTTCAAATTAAATTTTAGTTAACGGGACTACAAATTTATTTTATGAGCCACCTATAAAATTTTAACGCCAACCATACTATCTAATTTAAGGAGTCATAAACACGAATATAATTATGATGAATACAACGATGATGTTTCCTGTTTTAGGCATATCCACTCGGTTTATATATTTCCATCTTTTCATAGTTTTTATGTTTTATTTTTCCCGGGTTTTTGAACATTTAGAGTTTCATATTCTGAATGGCAATATGATCAAACCCTAATTAAACATTCTGGACCTTTGTTGCTGATAGCTCAAGGAAAACCCTAGAAAATTTGTTTCTGTTTTTGCTGAAAAAGTTATCACAATAGTTGTAGTTGCGGCATTAATGTAAACCCTGAATGGGCCCAATCTTTATGGGGCCTAAATGAGAACTTTGAAAAGAAGTTGCATGAAGTTTCATTCTATAAGAATTCACCAAAAAAAATAAATATTTGCATCTCTCTATACAAAGTGAGAAGGCAAACAAGGTAAAGCTTTCAAAATCCAAAGAAATTCCCCTCCCTAATTAAGAATATCAAAATAAAATAATTTAATTAATAGGGATAGCCACTTAGTACTACGGTTTAGTGGTATTCCTCTTCACTTGTAAGTGAAAAGTCTTAGGTTCGATTCTCGCTAAAGGCGAATTTGAACCACATTATTGCTAGCCCATTGTGAGGTTAAACTCACCCCCTCTTGTTAGTGTAGATGACATCATTTGTTAAAAAAAAAAATTAACAGGGGTAAGCCACTTAGTACTACGATCTAATGATATTCCCCTTCACTTGTAAGTGAGAGGTCTTAGGTTTAATTCTTGCCAAATGTGAATTTGAACCACATCATTATGGCTAGTCCAGTGTGAGGCTTAGCCCACTCCCCCACACCCTTCGACCTACTCCAACATTCAGAGTAAAACTCAAATTTTAGGTTCTAAACCTACCCAAACTTGCTCCAACCCTTTCGGGCAATTATGAGTTTTAACCAAAAGCTCTTTTTTGAGGCAAATTTAGGCCAGGATTCCCCTCTGAATAAGTGGGGGTGGCCCACTATATATATGTATATTTTTTAGTTTTATATTTATAAATTCATTGAATCCAACGGCTAAGATTTAATATGATCAAATTCCATAGTGAAAAAAAAAAATCTAACGGTCCAAATTTAAATCCAATGGCTAAAATACTTAAAAAAGAAATTTCATGTGTTTCATATTCTTTCATAATGTTCCATGAGTTTCATGATGTTGGTTTAGTTATTTTTCAATATTTATCGAAATCTAAATATTTTTAGGTAAAAATGTTCATAAAATTAAATTAGGATAATCTGCATAATTGTGACAACCCGTTCCAAATTTTACGTTTTTATTTTATTTTAAAAGCGTGAATTTACTAAATTGCCCTAGAGGCAATGATTTTGACTTCCGTTGACCATCGACTTGAGAGATGTGGGACTTATTCTTTAAGCATATCCTCGTAGTACTCTTTGGTACGAACGTATAGGCGAAAGCCGTTAGAAGAAGAAGAAGAAGAAGAAGAAGAAGAAGAAGAAGAAGAAGAAGAAGAAGAAGAAAGGGAAGAGAGCTTCCCGTGCACCCATACCCGCGCCACCACGAGACCATCTTCCAAGGCCGATTCCGGCCAACTCCGGTGGAGTTTTTCGATGCCACCACCACCATCTTGAAGCTCTCATTCCCCTCTACAAAACCCACCCAAGAACCACCTTGATTAACCATGGTATGGAGCGGTTTGAGGCCACGAAAGTTGACGAAAATCAATGGTGCTCCGGCCACCCTTTTCGATTTTCCGGCAAATCGGCAAAGCGATGGCCGATGCCACCACTTGGGCTTTGTAGCCCATCATCCCAGGAGCAAAACCCAACCAACCTTGACCCCGTTGGACCACCGTGGACGACGAATCGACGTCGGGAAGTTTTAGGCACCCGCCGGCTTCGTGGGCAAAATTGACCATCTTCCGTCCACTTTTGGACTTCGTGGCAGGTATGAAATTTGCTCCACTCACTGAGATCTTCATTTCTGTGAAGTTTGAGAATTTTTGGAAATAGTTGGATTTTCCGGCGAGTCGGGGTGGCCGGCCGCCACCCGCGGCGGCGCGTGGCCAGTGGGCCGCCAATGCTATTTTTAGGCTATGTCAAATGTCTTGATTTCAGTTTTGTCATTTGAATGACGTAGGTTGATAGTTGGAACCTAAATTCGTTACGATACGTTACTTGATAAAAATGTGAATCGATGATCCGACCGTTGGATCGTCACCAAAATGGGATATATTGTAATACGTAATATTTAAAGATCATAGGAATTTACGGATCAGGAATTCGACTTACGGATCTTCCTGAATTGGATTTGTAAGTTAGTAAAATAAATGTTTATGGCCACTTGTTTTAGGCAATTAGCGGAGATCTGACCGTTGGATCGTAATGAAATTTTAGTATGTTATTCTAGAAACATATTGTGGATCGTTGGGAGTTATGGATTGGAAATCTGATATGCGGATCTTCCGGGTCAAGTTATACAGGGTTGTAAATCCTACCGTCGATCTTTGATCGACGGTTGACTTGTGGTCAATGGGTATCAAACTATTTTAGAATGTCGTTGAGGTTGTGTTTTATGTGAATTATGTACTCTTCGGATAAGAGTTCTGAGATGTGATTTGATAATTGGTCACAGGGACCAATCATTCAGGACGCCTCGATGTGTGCGCTAGAGAATCATAGCGTGGACTCCAGGTAAGTGGATTTTTTCCTTTTTATCGTACATATTATTGAGAGTTCTATCGACGCTTTTAAATTGATTAGGTATATTACTTTCATATATAATTATTGTGAATGCTTGAAGTACCTATATGAACTACGAATGGCTTGATCCCTATTTAGGGTACGTAGGCAGTCTAACGAGACGTTAGATGCAGCCATAAAATATTTGAGACAAAAGCCTTGCTTGGGAAATTGAGTAAGGCGAAGGAAATTGGTAAAGGCAAGTTTTAGTTTTATGAATTAGTTAGCTAAATTAATGTTAATTGGGTCGTCATGGATAATTATCCCTGAAAATAAGTAGTTTGGGAGTAATGCGTTATTGATTGTACACTTCTCACTGTATTGTTTATAATTGAACATGCTACGACATGGTTGAGTATTAGATTGCATCATAGTATATCAATATGTATATTACTTGCATATAATTATTGGGAATGCTTTCAAGTGCAAAGGTGAACTCAGGACACCCAGGTAAGTTCAGGTGAGTTTATGGTACTAGTTGAATCGATTGCGTTATAGCATGACTACAGTTATGTGTTAGGCAACTTCGATACTGTTGTACTGGTTGCCATGAGTTGCACATGTTATATTGAGATGCATTGAGAGCTCATAACCTGCACCCTCGGTGTTAGTGCTCCCGCCCGTGGCCAGGGCACAGTCCTTCACGTGATGTTCACCTTCCGCACCTTATGCTCACCTTGGATTCAAGGTAGGTGCCCAGGCCTGTCGTACAGACCACTTTAGGTGGTTCCGACTCGTAGGTGACCCGCGATTATTCGCCCAGTCTTCACGTGATCGTAGCACTTGAGCGTATTTATTTACACCCAGTCCTGTCGTACATACCACTTTAGGTGGTTCCGACTCGTGTGCAGGTATACTTATTGAGCTATATGCTAGCCAGGATTGATGAGATATGGATAAGTCGTACAGGTCACTAGAGGTGACTCCGACTTATATGCTAGCCAGGATTGATGAGATATGGATAAGTCGTACAGGTCACTAGAGGTGACTCTGACTTATATGCTAGCCAGGATTGATGAGATATGGGTAAGTCGTACAGGTCACTATAGGTGACTCCGACTTATATGCTAGCCAGGATTGATGAGATATGGATAAGTCGTACAGGTCACTATAGGTGACTCTGACTTATATGCTAGCCAGGATTGATGAGATATGGGTAAGTCGTACAGGTCACTATAGGTGACTCCGACTTATATGCTAGCCAGGATTGATGAGATATGGATAAGTCGTACAGGTCACTAGAGGTGACTCCGACTTATATGCTAGCCAGGATTGATGAGATATGGGTAAGTCGTACAGGTCACTATAGGTGACTCCGACTTATATGCTAGCCAGGATTGATGAGATATGGATAAGTCGTACAGGTCACTAGAGGTGACTCCGACTTATATGCTAGCCAGGATTGATGAGATATGGATAAGTCGTACAGGTCACTATAGGTGACTCCGACTTATATGCTAGCCATGATTGATGAGATACGGATAAGTTGTACATGTCATTTTAGATAACTCTGACTGATATATTACTTTGTATTGATTTAGTTCATTTGGCCTACTTATTAATGTATGGTGGAGTTAATGGCAAACCGTGGTTTTGGTCATTTCTGAGTATGGTTTGGATATATGTATATATGTTGTACTGTCTTATGGAAAACGATACGAGTTTTACATTTAGGGGCATTACTTTTAGAGAGGTAATAACTTTGGTAAGCTCGGTTTTATTGCTTACTCACACCTTCTGTTTGGTGCCCTTCAGGTTTTAACTGCTGAGTTTGTATCGACAAGAATCTGTGGCGAATCTTAGTATTGATGGATTTTTTTTAGGGTATGATTCTTACCCATACTACTGTACCTTACTTATGCTCTGACATCGCGTGTGAAATGGGTTCGCTCCCACTCGTAGCGCACTCTGGTACTTAGACACTTTTAGATTCAAATTTATTCACTTTTTGTACACTATCACATTTTATGGCTTCGTCACCTTCCAGGTGTCGGCCAGCACAACTCGATTCAGGGTCCAAGTGGACTTTCTGGGTCGGGGTGTGTCAATAATTTTTTTTTAAAAGAAGTTACTTTAAGAAAAAAATTATATTAAATTCATTCTTTAATAATATTGGGCTAAAAATTTAACCCATAATTGGAGAAAAAAAAAAATTTATGGGTGAAAAATTTTAGGTTTTAACCTACGGATTGGATATACAATTTTTTGCTTTAAAAAAATAATAGGGGTAAAATGGTAAAATAAATCATTTTGAAAATTTTCAAACAAAGCACCACTACGTGGGTTGATCACCTTTTTACAATTTTTTCAATAACTAAATATTAAGTCAGTTTTATCTATTTTGATAAAAATAATACTAATATATTTGACAAAAAAATACTAATAATAAATAAAGCCAATTAGCACACGCAAGGCTAATTATTCGTAAAACATTTATATTAAAATAGTATTAGCACCTCATCATCATCCTTTAGTGAAAATATATTGTTGTATTAAAAAAAAATATATTAGGAGAATAATGTTTAATTGTACTACAATACTATAAAAAGTGGAAATGTTTTGCAATTGGTAGAGAGATTAGGTTAATTTGTACAATGAGTTAACCATAATTGGCTATCAATTTTAATACAGACATTATATATTTTTACTAATTTTGTGAGTCGAACTTAAAATCACTAGCTTATAAATAAAGAAAAATACCTTTGATGCTAATACTAGTTAGTAATCTTCAACAAACTTCGGCGAATTACTTAATTAATTTTGTAATTAAGTAGTGTTTGTATCTTTTCAATTGAAGGATTAATCAAACAATTGATATAGTACAATATGTGCTACAAGATATGTACAACTAGGTTGTGACTGCTTGTTACAGCTAGTAATAACTAGGATTAGTAATTCTTATCACAGCTAATCCCGGAAGGTTTGACTGGTCAAAATTAATTAAATAAATTCTGTCTCTTTTGTCTGTCACACACGAAATCATGCACACACGTACGATATTGTTTTATAATTACAGTCAAAGTCCAAGGAAGACCATTTGGGCGGGTACTCATTAGGCCTTAAATTAAATCCGTGAATTGCATATTGAGTCGTGCAAGAACAGGGCAAATGTACTGGTAACCGGTTTGTGATTCAACCAGTCATGATAACCTTACTGCACATAAAAATTATTACACACATTTATAATTTTTTTTTCATCGAACGATAATTTAATTCATCTAAACTATTGAAAAAAATTACAAACTTAAGTATAAAATCACGAGCACAAGTAAAATCCAAATGTAGTATCATATAATTAATATAATTCATTGTTCTCTTGATTTTACTTGTGCTCCTAGATCTAATGCTAGAAAGATTAACTATTTAGATCAAATTTTTTAAATCATATGACGTAGTTATTGATGATTGAATTATTAAATGTTGATTAACATGTTTATTTCTTATTAATAACACATCATATGATTTACAAATTTAATCTAAAAATTTGGCCTACCTGGTATAATTCCTATTATGAATATACTTTAATTGTAATAAACAGTTGTACCATATAATATGAAGCATATGATCACAAGAACTAGAAGAGCCTCATCAAAATTCATGAGTAATGGAATCAATGATGAGATTAGTAAAATCATGAATGAAATATGACCTTGTTTTGGTCTAGTATAAAATATGACTTAAAAAAGAGTGATAAAAATGTACAGAACAATAACTTGGAATTGGGAACCACGTGATCACCTTAAGACAAAACACCCCGACCAAGTGATTAATTAACAAGAATTAAACTTCAAATTCGAGAAAGAAAGAAAGAGCTAATGTAATTATTTAATTAATCAAAGCATTTGAAGAGTTCAATTCAATCAATTAAACTGAAAATTGTAATATTGAGCTTTGTTAAAAAGTTGGTTGATTATACTAACACAAAGGAGATCTACGAGGAATGCGTTTTCTTCTACTGATCATGCTTGTGGCCATGTCCTCGTCGGAAACTTTATGAGCCGATCTTCCACATAACGATGCGTAATTAAGCCCGCTTCTCTTTTTCCTGACGACATCATGATGCATGTACGCCATGTGCATGGTCATGCTCATGGTCTCAGATCCAGATGATGATGACGAGCTCATCGGGTCATCGAGGTCCACAATTGTGGAATGAGGGTTGGTCTGATCACTGGTCATCTCCTCGTCTCCCATATCGGAAAGTGGAACTAAGAAGTCAGGACTCAGTTGAAGGGAGTTGCATGTTTTCAAGTAAGGAGAGAGGTCTTTCTTGAATTTAAGCACGTAATCCACCTGATTAATCATTAGAATCAACATGTTCATTAATTAACTAAAGCGTTTCAGTATTCATAAACCAGGTAAATTTTTCAGCTATATAAGTCATTTTCATAAACCAGGTAAAATTCAACTATATAAGTTGTTTGTTGTCACATAACATATAGAAGCAAAGGTTTTAGTTATTTATCTGCAAGCACGGAACAAATTAATGCAAAAAGTAAGTAAAATAAGTTGGGAAATTGGTTAAAAAATCAAAAATCAAAATCTCAATGGTTAAGTCAATCAAAATTAAAATATCAACAATATATGATCAAAGTTCAACGAAATAGTAATTAGATAACGATAACATATTGAAAAATGATTGTTTCAGTAACTAGGATTGGAAAATTGATTATTTTAGCCAATTTCCAAATATATTCGTAGTTTTCGTTACCTTGCACCCGAGAGAGCAATGGATATAAGGCTCTTGAAGACTTCTGTCACACGATGTGCAGTAGTTTCCAGAACCCTTGAATTGCCGATTTTGAGGTCTTTTCTTGATGAACACTACTTTGGCACTATTGATGGTATATGCCTAAAACAACAAACAAAGACTTCTATTGTCAAACCAACTGAATTGAAATGGCAGAAGTCAATCAATTAAGCTAGACTGATCATTTTTTGGGCACTAACCTGAACGTTGGAGCAGTCGATGAGCTTCTGAAGATCTTCCAATCGGACAACGTCATGGTAAACATAACGGCGAATTTGAAGGAGCCTGTGGAATCGATGGGAGGGAAGGCAATGGGGGCATATACTGATGCAACAATCCAAACAGCAGACGTTTTTTTCGTTCTTTTTCGCAGTTTCGTGGAATGAGCAGCCGGCGAAGAACTTCTCGGTGTAGAGGGCTTCCAACCATTCAGGTTTCTGAATTCCCTATCAAAACAATTATACTCAATTATACTCAAAAGACAATGAGAACTATGCAACAGAGACAGAGACAGAGGTTGGACAGTGACAAACCATGATCACATAAACACTTGAAAGAGAGAGCCCTTCTTTGAGCTGTTACCAGGACGGTGGTGTAAACCGGTTTGGTGTTGGGGTTTTGGGGGGGGGGGGGGGGGGGGGGGGGTGTGGGGTGTGGAGAGAGACCAAGGGATGGAGATAAGTGTATTTATTGAGCTTCACAAGAGAGGAAGGAGGTATATATTTATTCCTTGGGGAGGTACACAACATTTTGTCAATAGGGAGACCTATAACATGAGAGAGATGTGCTTTTAGATCACTAAAAATGTGTCTGATAATGTTGACGTAAAAGAAAGTATTTGAAATATTTTCTATAAGAAACACATGTTATGTGTTTTTACGAAAAACACTTCAAATGTTTTTATGGAAGCAATTGATTTTTTGGAGTTTTAACGAAACACTTTTGATATTGTTTACTTTTAACGAAAATGATATTTTTACTCTAAAAAGTCAATCCTGGTACTATTCACTTACAACACCTTTTTGTCATTTTGATTAAAACTCAAAATTTTTAAACTTTTTTCATTAGTTTTTCTTTGATTTTTGTTAAAAGTACTTTTGAATATAAGTGCTTTTTAAAGAAACATTTCATAATGGAGAGAGAGAGAGACAGGAAGTAAGATATGAGGAGAACGTGGGCGCTGTTTCCGTGTCTCCCATTCTCTAAAAACCCTATAAACAAATGCTGCTCATCTCCTTGGCTGTAGAGCTCTAATGCTAAACTAACCAAGCCACCTTCTTGAAGGAGCTGCTCAGCCAATTTTTTTTTACCAGTTTCCTTCATTGATTCCCATCTCTTAGAATTTGTGAAAGAGTAGTACGTGCTATCCGCATTCATTTTTATTTCTCATATATTTCTCTTAATTTTTTATTGTTGGATCAAATGAATTGAAGAAGATCAATGACAAAAAATTAAAAAAAATATGTAAGAAATAAAAATAGATGTGTAAATAACACTACTTAAGATAGAATCAGTAGAAACTAGCTACTTAAATGTTAAAACAAAACCTAAAAATTACACATAGTTAACAGCCATCCCTGATAATATATTTCCATCAGTCCATTCTTTGCGTTCCACTTTGTTGCTGTCATTCAAAATAAACTTTAGCTCTGGACTTTTCCAAATTGAAAATTCATCATATCCCAAAAAGTCGGCTAACAAGTTAGTCTTCTTTTTTCTGCTCTCTTTTTATAAAATAAAAAACAAGTGGAGGAAGAGCAGCAGAGCAGAAATTAGGCATCCCTTTCTTGCCTGTTCTGTAACTCACATCACTTGAAAAGAAAAGTAATTAGGCCTACAAAAAGAATGATTTTTACAGTTGTATCTCAGTCTAATCATCTGAATGTTTCATTTTGCTACCCATGTAACCAATTTAAGATATCATGTCTTAGTATTTGTGTTGGGGAGGGACTTAGCTATATATAAGAATGCTAGTGTGTTCATATTTTAAATTAATCGAGCATTATTTGATTATCATGCGTTTAATTTCTTGATATGTTACAATGATATAAAAGTGATTGTATTTGTGTTGGCTAGTATACTTCCAACATACTATTATCTCTCTCGTAAGTGTCTACGTGTATAATGTAGGTCGAGGTGCTTTTCTTATTCATCTTCCAAGGCCCTAGTAAATTGCTGAGGGAGAAAGGAGAAAAAATAAATAAAATTTGAAAGATTAGAATTTGGGTTTGGAAATAGTAGCATGTCAAAGAACGTGCAGCTCATTGGCTTTTGGTACCTCAACTGTGACTCATGTGACTCAAGTGGTAAAATTGGTTGAATCAGTAACTTGGTACAGTAACCTATGAGGAATTAAACAAAAAAAGGTAATTCGAAAAGGAATTAGAGGATTGTTAACAACCTTCTCGATTTTCTTTATCTTTTAATGTTGCATGAGAATCAATCATTTATCTTGTAAGAGAAACAAAATTATCATAGTATAATTGACTCTAATAATGTAGTTTTATAGGAATTATTTCAAACAAGTTATGTTAAAATCAAATCTCAATTAATTATTTAAAATAAAATTTAGAAAAGATTGATTTTGTGACTTAAAAGAAAAAAAATGAATTTTAATAAGAAACAACTTAAAGGAATCAACAAAGGTAAACTAGAAAGTAAATGATTCAAATCATAATGCAACATTACAATATTAAAAAAATAAATAAATAAATAAAACAATCTAACTGAGAAAGTCAATAGCATCTCCAAAATTAAATTTTAGTGTTGGTTAAGAACACTGTCTTTTAGTGGCATATCCTTTGCATCTGGTCAATACAATTGTATGGCAGCATGCCTAATATGCTAGTAACAGAGTCCCAAAGACGACATGTACGAGAAAAAAACCCGGTTTTTAGGGAATGAAACATGTCAACAATCAATCAACAACTCCACTAATCACAAGTCCTGCAGATTGCTTCAATGTGCTCTTTTTTTGCAAACTGACAGACAAGCACAACTCAGTGTGCACTAGTCAGGAAAACTAATGACCTAATTAATTAGAGGCTCCCCAGTGTACTCTTTTTGAGGAAGACCTTGCTTCATGTGCCTCTCAGCTCCAACCAAGAGTCATCTTGGGTTTGGTACAAATCTTGTATCATTATTCCCTTTATACCATTCATGCCTACCTTTCAGTTTCGAAATTCCACGTCGTAATATTGTTAATCAGAGTATTCCATGTTATAGTTTTTTATCATATAAATTAACAGTTGACAATCACTCATGTATACGTAGACAATTATCTCGAGCAAAGTTCTTATCTGTCTGTCAGTAATCTTCTCTGAAGAGTTTTGCTCTTGGAGCTGGACGCTGGAGCTGCTGGACATGTGTGTGTGTGTGTATGCAGCATAAGAGGATTTGGCATAACCAAACCTATAAACATATTGTCAAAAGATTTTCCAATATTATAACTTTGGAGTCTAGTCCAAAGCCCTACCGTATTTTCACCTAGGCTCAAATGCATGTTATTTATTCTTTTACCTTTCTAAAACAAGAAAATAATTCTTTTGTGGCAGTTCAGTTTGCCCTTCTCTTTTCTCCTTTTCCCCTTTTCTTAAGCAAGGATTTGAAGGTAAGTTGGAGGCTTGAAGCTTCCAGAATGGTAAAATGAAGTGTTAATCTACTGCTCCCATTCACTACGAATGTGATGAGAAAACTTTCTAAAGATTAATCTCAAAGAATAATATACAGGTTTGTTTAATAACTATTTTATCTTAGTTTCTAGTTTTTATTTTTGTGTTAAAGAATACAAGGAAAATACATGAAAGAAATACGGAATATGAGAGTCAAGGTACGGAAATTGATATAGATGTGAGACGTAGAAAAAATTTGTATGAAAACAAAAACTATACAGGGCATCTCCAGGAGATGCTGTAAAACAACCAAAACTCTATTTTAAAGAGCCAAATCTTAAAAAACACATATCCAATAGACTATAAAAAAATTTCTCCCATACCAAAATGGACAATCACTCTTTAAATTTATAGAACAATTGTTCATTAGCTAAATATTAAAATATTCCTTGAGCAAGAAGAAAAGGAAGAGAGAGAAGAATATATTAAGAAATGAGTGGGTTGAGTTTGAATTGTTAATAATAAAATATTTAAAGTTTGCTAAATAGTGTTGTTGGAGATGAAATAGGTTTTTTGACAATGATTACTTGCTAGTTTAACAAAAAAAATGAGAATTTCTTTTAAATATGTCTTAGGTGTTAGGGTTTAGCTCTCATCACTCTTCTTAATTGCTTTTCTCTTGTACACTTTTTTTCATATATCAAACACAAAAATTAAAAACTAAACATAAAAACGAAGTGATTCTCAAATGAACCCTAAAAATAAATTCCGATGAAAATAGCCGCCCAGTCAAGTACGAAGTTCATATAATGTTTTCTTAACCGAAAACAAAATCATTCATGCAGCTTACAGCCTTACCCCAACTGTCTACCATGAATGAGTATTACCATGCACGTGCATGCGTGATGAAACGACACGACTAGCAGTTACTGCCAAAACAAAAAGAAGAAAGCAAGCTCATCACAGTCACAGAACAAACAGAATCAAAGAAATAGAGAAGACAGAAGAGGATGGCCATGGCCAACCCCACGTGCCATGAAAAGCAGAAAGGTATTATAGTAAGCAAAGAAGGTCAGTTGCAAGGGATCCAAAGGAAACGCCTGGCTTTCAAAATATAAACCCTAAACAAATTTAAACTTGCAGTGTCCAAAAGCTTAAGTGTGTCTTGGGACTGTTCACTCAGACTGACCAACCAATTATTCCTCCTTTTATCATTCAAAACCTGAACGAGAAATGTTTCCAAAATAATTGTCTCTTGATGTATTATGTCACGTGTTATAATATGGATAGTCGAATAAGTTGATATGTCTCATTTTTAAATTATATTAACAAAAAAACCAAAAAAATATATAGATATTATAATTTAAGTAAAAACAGTAACCCGAAGTGATTGTATAAGGAATGCACCGAAAAATATCGATCTCAGTTGATAGTGGTCAAGGGTCAAAGATCCAAAGTGAACAGGCTACTTAGAAGAACAAATAGAGTTGCAGGGTCAGCGGATGAGCCGCACGAGGGGATCTTCCTGCCTCTCTCTGCCCTGTGTGTGGTCTGAGTTAGTTCCATTTGCTTTGTTTGAAAAGGGTTTTCTTTATTTATTAGCCCGGCCACTTCACCATACCCTATTGTATATTCATGCCCTTATTTTTAAGGTATACATCTCACATGGGGAGCCTTTTTCCCAAACAATAAACCCTCAAGAGTCAAGATCATGTGAGTCCAAGGCTACAATACACCATGATGTACTACAGTACTAGTTTTATTCGAGGAGCAATTTTGAGTAGGGCTTTTGCATAGAGCAACTCTCGCATAGGGACATGATCAGTGTGGAGCCAGATGAAACTAAAACGAAAGGGATTTTATTCGATTGTATGGTTGGTTGGACAAGACACGTTGTCAGCAGCTTAATCGAAGATTTTCATATTCTAGTTCTATAAAAGTAAAAAGTAACATTTTCATCGATTTTAGAAAAATTCAAATTTATGGCTCGAATCTTGTCATAAACACAAATGCTCAAGTAAATTGGGTTCAAGTCTTCTAGTTATCAAATGGAGTAATGTTTATCTTCTTCTTCTTCATGCATATTTTATTATTCTTGTTATGTGATACAGTGATATAGTGGTAGCCTAGGTAATAGCAACTGTACAAGTAAAACCATACACTGGTACAGTCTGCTTATGAGGGAGTTGTTTATTAACTCTCTGAGCCACCTTTATGCCATAATCAACACAGCCTAATTAAGATTAAAATGGCCGTTAATCTGTCATAACTAATCAGAAACCACTAATTAATAGAGTTATTGATAATGTTAAGCACTGCTATCATTCTTTATACAGTTAATTAAATAATAAATACTTATCATTAACAATGAATACTTTACATCTTCCCCAGATTATCCACCTTTTCAGGTTTTTGTATTCTTCTTTTCAAAAGTTTATATGTACTTACATATAAATACACTATACAACAAATCACCAAGAAATATGGTAAATACATGTACGGAGAAATGATATTCGAATGGCTCAAACGTAGTCTCAACTCTTAAGGTTTCTGAGCAGAAAACATGATGAAAGATTGTTGAACGTTGCTCGTGTAGTTGGTGAGACCGCATGATGTACACAAGTCTGCAATCTCCTCCTCCGTTAAATAGTTATAGCTCTGACGAGCCCTCTGCCACATTAACACCTTCATATCAACACTTGTTTAAGTTTATAACCACCCTTAAGCAGATCCTAGCTGGCTACTTCTAATGAGTCGTCTCTGATGAAAATTCAACTATTTGGATTGCAGAAGCGATTAGGTTTACTTCATTCACGACAGATTTATACGGAACTAGAAAAGAAATGTGGATATTACGCAATTGTTTTGAATTTGAACACACATTCTATGACTAGCATATACAGATCGAAAATTGACAGTTCTGAACCAAATGTAGCATTGATCACATTTGGTAATCATTGATTTAAGTATTACCTCTCTGAGTTGCCGGGGTATCCAGGAAGTAGATGGAGTATACCGCAGAAAAGTGGTTCCGACAAAGACACCACCACTTCGTAATATGCGAGTTATTTCAGCAATCTGAAAATTAAATGAGATATGAGTTGGAAATTAATAAATGCTTTGTTGCATCCAAACACGTCTGCATGGAGTAAAACAATGAAAATTTTATGAGATTCAACAGCTTATGACTTCCAGATGCAACAAATAGGGGTCCACCAGAGATCAGGTGCTACAAGCAAACCACCCAAGAGCTAATTTCATTAATTACACCGAAAATATGTATCCACCATAGGAGCCAAAGACGAGCGCACCAGACTTTGTGGAGTACTATCTTTCTTCTATCGAAAACTGCAGTGTGTTCCATATGAACTAACTCTGCAATGGCACCATATACTATAACAGTGCATTAACAGAAAGCTTGTAATTCCACAAAAGGTGAAATGTTCTACCTAAAGGTTAGATTTCTGATTCCAATCAACCCACATACAGTATCACTAAGATTGGTTCGTTAACCACTACCTGCTCTCCTTCTTCCTTGCTGACAAGGTATGTACTGCTGCTAGCCTGTTCGAACGCTCAGCTAATCTCCTAGCAAGTGCAGTCCGCCATCCAAAACACTCCACACAATACTAAGGGCTTTGCATTAGAATCAAAATTTGTGTCCAAACCCAAGTTGAAGAGCCACTAAGACAACACCCTTGGGTCTGATGTGAGTGATTTCAGAAAGAACAGAAGAACCTTTTCAGGGTCATAAGTAGAGCAATTTTCTATTTTATAACTTCCTGAAATTCTCAAAAGATATCATCCATCTATTTCTCACACAACATGGCACCATAAGGTGCCTACTTCTTTTGGTCACTTGTAAGGAGCCATGGTGTTTACTCACCTCTAAGTTTTACTCGCTATTTCACATTTCATCTCATATTCCTAATTACCAATCAATCCTGATTCAAATGGTTCAAAGATCAATTCCCCATATGGTTTTAGTTCCAGCCAGCAGGTGTAACAAGGCACTTTCTCACAAGTTACCAAAATAGCAGGCGACTAGCGTAAGACAATATGCAGTTCATCCCCTGACTTCACATACTAGAATCTCCAATACCATAAAAGGTACGTAGCCAACACATTTATTTTGACGCACAAAACAAAATTGTTTTGTGGAATCCGAAACAGCAAGGAAAATAAAAATTAATGGAAGAGAGATCCCTAAGCGCTTAGTAACTTGAAGGAGAAGAAAAACACAGGAAACAGAACTCACAGCATTGGAAGGAGAAGGCCAACAATGCAACGCTGCACCGGCGTGGACTGCATCAACTGAACCCGAAGAGAACGGAAGCCTAGCAACATCCGCCCTCACAAGAGCAAGATTACTGCACTTATTCCAGTGAACCGTGAGGATAAACATCTCATTTTACGTATAAAAACCACATAAACATTGATCCCTCAGAAGAGAAAACACAAACTTACGTATCTAAAAGTGTAGGATCTCTCTTAAAAAATTCATAACTCTGCCGAAGCATGTTCTCCGAAAAATCAAGTGCAACAACTCCAGAATATGTCCCGGATTTCGCAAACTTCCTCGAAAACAAGCCGCTCCCACAGCTCACATCCACCAAAACACCGGCTTCCGCGGATTTAAAGTAGTCCTGAGCCATCTTAAACTGCAAACCACATAAAAATCTAAGCTTGCTAAGCAATCCAAAACTCAAAATTAAGCAAGAAAACAAACCCGATTCACCAAAAACCGAGCAGAAAAAGAAACCACATTTACTGATTTACCTCTTCATCGGGACCCGGAAATCCCCTGCGGTTAAAATTCTGGCGCCAACCCCTTTCATACAAGAAGGAAACAAGAGGGCTCCGGAACAACTCGGTCCCGGCCGGTTTTACCTCAACGTACTCCTTCAACCCAGCAGTAACAGTAAGGTCCAAGTAAATGTCTTTGCTCGAATACGACTTGTCGCATTTCCTGCACTTGAACCCCGACCTGTAAATTGCTCGCCTGCACAATTTGCAAACCACAAAACAAAATTGAAACATTTGCGATACCAATTTCAAGCAAAAGACTGAGGCTTTGTGTCGTATTTTTACTCACAGGTTGAGACCCGACGGGCCTTTCCGGATGAGCGGCTCGTAGCATATTGGGCAGGCTAGCAGCTCGAGGTCAACGCCGGAGCTTTGACTTTCCTCGGCGGTCGACCGCCGCTCCTGCAAAATCAGAACTTTAAAATTTAAAGGGAAAGTGGAAGCGTAAATTGGGGAGAGGGGGGATAATGAGGCGGTACCGGTTGGAGAGTGACGGTGGAGGTGGCGCGAATGGGGTGGGAGGAATGGCGGGAGGGGCGGCAGAGATGAGGAGAGCGGAATTGAGAATTGTGATGTAGGGGAGGGTAGTTTATGGATAGAAATGTTTGGTGGAGAGTGGAGGAGGAGGATGTCGTCGCCATTGGAGATTTTGATTCTCTGCTGCTGCTGCTGCAGAAAAAATTTGGCGGAGAAAGTGACACGGAGGCAATAGCCAGAAATTTTTTATTGTGACGGGAACATGAGTGGTACATCATGTGTTTTTATGTAATTCGTCGAAAATTTTATTTTTTAAGTTATTAACTCTTTAACGCACATATCCCACCATTTGTATAATAATATATAATGTACTACCTTGTGTGCTGATCACATTGAAAAATCTCTAGTCAGTTTCAAACAAGTGTGGGTTAGACGTGAGCTCATTTAAAAAATAATAATAATAATGGATTGTTTTATTCACACTTCATACATGGTTGACTATACCCTATGTACTTAATCATCACACATTTACTTTTCAAATTAGAATTTATCTTAATACACTTTACATATTTTTTAATACTACCCTCACGCGTTACATTTTGCACCCCACCCAAAATTGCGAGTTCGTCCCAGAAACTCGTTTTTTCTTCCCAAATTTTTAACTACACATAATAATTCAATGTAATCTCTTGCCTGCTGTATACAAATGTATGAAATAGATTCCTAAGGAAATTACCATTACTTGAAGATAATGGTTGATGATTGTCATTATTAATTCAGGTACATCTTACCTTGAAAAATCTGGTTTTTCTTGTTTCTCAACTACCTGATCTACCCCTTACGTTACAAAAAACACAAGATATCGAGGATTGAGAAGATGTAGTCCTAAAAGGAGTGTATAAGACCTCCCAAATTTGTTGAATATGAGAGGAAACAGAGATTATTTCTTTGCAAAAAACACAAAGAATCCAAAATATCTATGTAGATCCGTCTTAAAATTTATAATTCAATACTTTCAAATTTAAGAATTGGATCAACTAAGAAATAGTGGTTCTTTGTAACAATAGTAGCATTCGAACTTAATCGTAATCTCTATTTTAATTATTTGAGTTACAAGGCTTCTTGCGTGGTCTATAATGACGGCCGCACGCTGTTTGCTACACAGCCGGTTTCCGAGCAGAAAACATGATGAAGGATTGCTGAACTTTGCTCGAGTAGTTGGTGAGACCGCATGATCTACACAAGTCCTCAATCTCTCTCTCCGTTAAATAGCTCTTGGAGCTACTTGACATCTTCTGTTCATCACATATATATTAAACATCTTGATCAGATACGTTAATCATTGAATTAGTGAGAATAAGTTACAGTTGGTAATTAGTATACCTCCCTAAAAGGCTTGAATATCCATGGAGTAGAAGGACTAGAACGCAGAAAAGTCGTTCCCACAAAGATGGCGCCACTGCGTAATATACGAGTGATTTCAGCAACCTAAAAAACAACAAATTAAATATCAGGAATGAGGGACTCCGATTTGTCTGCCAGGACGAATTACTCATCACACGTAAAGAGCCAAGTACTTTCCCGTAATAAATTTAGGATGGAGATCGACTAGTTCCGTATTTACATGACCATGAGAGTTCATGTAAAGTTCTGAATATTGTAACAAAAAAAATTTCGAGTAAACATAAAATGCTAGCTAGCTAGTTGGCCGCCGGCGAGTAACACACTTACGGCGTTGGAAGGAGACGGCCAGCAATGCAATGCAGCGCCGGCGTGGACGGCATCAACGGAACCTGATGCAAATGGAAGCCTAGAAACATCTGCCCTCACTAGACCAAGATTGCTACATATAAATTTGTTCCAATTAATCATGTCTGAGAGTACAAATTTGAAATACATGAGATTTTTATTTTAGGTTGAGCAAGAGCATACGTACGTAGCAAAAAGAGAAGCAGGATCTGCCTTCAGAAAATTGTAACACTGGCGAAGCATACTCTCAGAAAAATCGAGCGCCACAACTCCAGCAAAGGCCCCGGATTTGGCAAATCTTCTGGAAAATAAACCGCTCCCACAGCTTACATCCACAACTACACCACCACTACCGCCACCTTCACCTTGATCAGTAGCGCATTGAAAGTAGTCCATAGCCATTTTAAACTGCGTATGTACGGAGGACATAATTAACAAGTGTATTACAAACACAGTGCATGTAGAGAGTACTCTTATGTATAGCGCGCATTGCGTACCTCTTGATCAGGTCCAGGGAAGCCGCTTTGGCCAAAATACTGACGCCAACCTCTTTCGTACAAGAAGGAAACGAGGCGATATCTGAAGAAGTCAGTCCCGGCTGGATTGGGTGCAATGTACTCACTCAATCCGCCGCTAACAGTAAGATCCAGGTAAATGTCTTTCTCTTTGCTCCTACTACTGCTGTTATACAACTTGTGGCATATCTTGCACTTGAAAGCCGACCTAAATATTGCTTGCCTACAAAAACACAAGCAAATTACAAAATGGTACAGTTACGATGTTAATGAAGTCAGATGGAGAAGTACTACTTACAGGTTGAGACCAGGGGGGCCTTTTCGGATGAGCGGTTCGTAGCACACAGGGCATGCTAACAGCTCAATGCCATCGCCGGAGCTTTGTATTTCGGGTTGGAAAGTAGGTAGGGAGCTTGCATTTCCGGTTTCCGTTGCTTGGTGAAGAGACGAAGAAGCCATCGCCACGAAAAACTAGTACTTCCTGACTTCTTGTTTTTCTTCTTCTAAACCCCAAATATAATGTGTTTCATCAAAATAAAGTTTACGTCGGTGTGGCCATAACCAAAACATGTCAGAATCCTGGACTTTAGGAAATCTGCATTCTACACAAACCCCATGACTGAGAAAGACCTTTCAGTTTACCGAGAACATGGATCGATACATTAAGTGACATAAAATAATTAAATAGATACTTAAAATAAATGTTTAACCAATTATATTTTGTACCACTTCTTTTAAAAAAATATTATAGATACTTAAAATAAATGTTTAACCAATTATATTTTGTACCACTTCTTTTAAAAAAAAAATTATATTTTGTAACACTGGGGGCGTTTGCTTGCCCTCACTAACTCGGACTGGACTGGACTGGACTAGCTATTAGTCCAATATTGTGTTTGTTCCATACTGGGACTAACATTAATGAGACTAAAGGGGACTAGCATGGACAAAACCCTTCACTAAGAGGTCTTAGTGAGACCCCCCCCCAATAACCATGGGACTAGCTAAGACTATCCTCTATTTCTCGTCCTTGTCATGCTCAACGACCACTCCCGACAAACTCCTCGTCATTGCCGGTCACCTGGATCAATCATTAACTTCCCGACTCTCTTTCAGATCCATTTCACAAAAAACTTTCGTATAAAATATACCAAATTGAAGCTGGGAGTGACAAGATTACGATTTTACTTGAATCGATGCCAAAATGTGGTCGAATGTGGCCGGAAAATGGCCTAGAAGTCTCGGCCTGTTTGGGCTTCTTCAAATCCATGACAAATTCGAGCATGCAAAGCTAAGATCTCGGTCCAGGGATGGTGATGAATTTTTTGACGGTGCTAACTTCATCCAATTTAATGAGGGTTGGCCAAAAAATACATCGGGAAACCTGCAACTCGTCGAGAAAATTGGAGCCGTGAGGTTCCGTTCGAACAATGCATAGCTAGAGAGGGAGGGAGGACAGAGAAATAGAGACTGGAATCAATAAGGATTTTGACCAGGAATGAGAAAGAGACATGAATTGAGAGGTCTGAGAGGAAAAAAAGAGGGAGAGGGTGGGACGATGAGAAGAGGAAAAGAGTGGGACGGAAATGGTAGGAAAAGATGGAGAAAAATATAAGATCATAATAAAATATTAATAATTTATATATTAAATAAAATAATATTAGAATTTGTTATTATCCAGCTTCTTGGTCCAATACTGCACCAAACGCTTCACTAAGTTAGTCCAGTTTAGTCTAGTCTAAGCCAGTCCAGCTTAGTCCTTGAAGCTAATCCAGTCCGAGATAGTCCGGCGCAACAAACGCCCCCTTAATGTATTAAGTCGTATTCTCGCACATTAAATTTTTTTTTTTACCGAAAACATGTCTCAATCAACCCTCGGACTTGGGACCAAATCTTCTATCTCTCTAGTTGTGCCATTCGAGGATGAATTATGACACCGCATTCTGCCGCAGCAATTAATATGGAAACTTTTATAGTTACAGGATAGAGAGCATATGCTGAGGCTGGTAGGACGCATGCACCATGGTATTTTCTTTTGTATTTGAAAATAATTTTAATTACTACCTGTTGGACTAAATAAATTAAACGAAAAATCGAAGACATAAAAAATAAGAATTGCAAGAGGATAATATGCGAAAATCATTTTAGAAATGCATATTTGAACTTAAGAAGTTCTTTAGCTTTTGATCCATCACCTTAAAATTACAAGTTTATGTATCTCATTTTTCTTCTAAAAGTGACATTAATGTAGATTATTTAGCTCATTGAGAGTTTTGAGCAATAACAAGTAATTACTATACATGAAGTTTTGAGTTCAATTATCTTTCTAATATTGTTTGTGTCAAAAAGAACACAAAAACAGAACTTAAAGATAAAATCACTCAAATTTACTTGAAAAAACGAAAAGAACAAACAGATTTAGAAAACTAATTAGATGCTTAATTACACAGGAAAATGTTTAAATAACCACCCTCCTTGTCTTG
Source organism: Pyrus communis (assembly GCF_041283825.1). Taxonomy (NCBI): domain Eukaryota; kingdom Viridiplantae; phylum Streptophyta; class Magnoliopsida; order Rosales; family Rosaceae; genus Pyrus; species Pyrus communis. The sequence goes on from NC_142579.1 coordinate 32,892,505, forward strand.
GGTTTCCCTATGGCTCTCTTCAGAAAGCAGTTTTTGATGTAAAGACATTGCTTTCGTTCCCTCCCGTAGATAACCCAGAAGACCTCAAGAGCTGCAGACACCATTGCCAACCCAATTGCAAATCCAGCTGCTGTGCTTTTCCAAACCATGACACTCCCCACTGCTTATATCTCTGAATGCAACCATAACAAACCTGCAGGTTTGTAGATTCGTCGAGAATTTATCGTAGCAGTAGAGACTGTAGCTCACATTTGCTGCAGCTTCCATTTGTCCATACAATGTGGGAGTCAACCAGCTACCGGATTTTGTACAAGTACCAGCCTTTGAAACCTCACAAACATATTTCTTCATACCTGCTTGGAACAAAATTGCTGGTCTTAGGCCCGTTTGGGGAATGTTTTTTTCTAGCAAACTTTTACTCATAAGTGCTTTTGCTAAAATCATTTGGAAGTACTTCCAAAAGCCTTGTGCTGAAAGCAATGCCAAGTTCGACCTTTAACAACTCTGGAACATTCTCACGAGTTAGAAATGAAAGTACTTTCTATAAGAAGCATCAAGAAGCACTTGGACTTAAAATTTAACATGATTCTATTAGAAGTGTTTGCGATAAAAGCACTTATTATCAGACTTGAAAAAGACACAAAGTAACAAGCTGGAAGGTTGCATCCTTGGTACGTAACGCGGCCTCCTGGGCAGCAGCATTAATTGTCTCCACATGGAAGTATATCGTCTAATGCAGTATGAGGTTTAGGGTTCTGAACCCATTCATCCATGGCAACACATGCATCTTCCAGCCGCATTAAGCACCATAGGAAAAAAGTCACATGGAGTACAAGCTGAAAGTTTTCTAAATTAGAAGTGCTTCCTACAAAAGCTGACAAAAGGTACTTACTTGCGGAGGGCAACAAATGCACCGCACAACATTGATGCGAACGTGACAATAATCCACCCAACAATCACCAAGCTGCACACAATGAAATGTTTGAGGACGTTTTTGGCAAGCAAGCAAACGAAGAGCAAAGATTTCAAGGTTAATGATCAGAGCTGCCACAAATTCCTTGTTTTATAGCAGCAAATACATACGTTATAAAATCCAAATAATTTTCCAACTAATTTCAAGAGCTTGTAGATTATATATCTATTTACATGGTATTCAAACCATCTTTTATAGTCTTCGAATTCTTTTTGTCCCATCAGAAAGTGTGGCGACAGAAGCGTCAATTTTTGTTTCGATATTGTCAATTTTTTTCCGAACTTCTGCCGGCAGAAACACAGCCTCAACTCCAATCCGCTTAGCTGCACCGAGATTATGTGACACATTCACGAGGGTCTTTCCGCGTGTCCTCTCACTAGCCAATAACGTCAGAGGTGCGTTTCAGGGAGTTTTTTCTTCTGCAAGAGACCTCCTTGTGCCCCAAGCCACCACCACCCCACCATGCTCTAAGTGCTCTCTCTGATCACCACCCTCCCCTACAATGTCAATGCCAACATGAACACGAACGGAAAGGCAAACACATAAAATATCAAATTATAACACAAAAGGAAGCATTTTCGACAACGAAAAAGGAAACTAATAAAGCAGCTCTGATATAGCACCTATTGTTTGCTAAGTGTGGGAGTTTCCGAAACCGACAGAAACGAAGAGAAAAAGGGAGAGAAAAGGAAGCAACTTTTTTATGTGAAGCCTATCATCTTTTACCACTCAGAGAAAACAGAAAAATGGAAGGAGAAAACAATGAAGATGCCTTTTTTACAGTTTTACTGGAACGACTTATCCATTTACTATGAAAAGATCCCTTCAACAATCCTAAGATTTTTTAACTGCTCTTTTTTACTTCACCTATCACTACTCCCACTACTTGCTGAGTTTACCGCAACACGGAGAGAGAGAGAGAGAGATTGATGAAATTATGTGTTGAACTATTAGTAATCCTTTCATAATTTGACCATAATCAATGGTCAATAAGGCAAGTGTTGTGTGAGCATGACTGAAAAAAACGCGCATGCACAGAGGTTAGTATAAGCGGTTTGCTGTATTTAGATTGTAAAGGGCATTGTTTATTGGACATCTAAAATGTAATAGAATGATAGCTCCAAAATATTACTATCTCCCATGGAGTTTCTGTGGAAGCACAAATGAGTAATGCATATAAAACCTAAAGATTAACTGCCATTATGTACAAAAGAACTCAAGGGTAAAATCACTCGGATGTAAATGGACGAAAACATATTTTTACCCAACTACGTGCACGTTTTTATATGGAAAAACGTTTTAAGCACCCTTGTCTTCGAATTCCCCGGTGGTTCTAGCAGGTGCAAACTTTTTAGTGTACACTCGATGCCTTCGCTCCCTTGCATAGATCACCCAGAAGACCAACGACAACATCACAGCTGCAGATACCATTACTAACCCAATGTAGATCCAGCCACTATGTTTTCGCAGACCAGGACAATTATGCTGATGTATGTCGGTGAATGCATCCCTAACAAATTTGCAGTTTTGCAGATCAACCAAGAATGGACCATATCGATACAGACCGTAACTCACATTTCTAGCAGCTTCCATTTGGCTATAGAAGATCGGAGTCAATCGCCCAACTGTCGTACAGATACCAGTGGCAGAAACCTCGCAGACATAACGCTTCCATACCTGCTTGAGACAGAAATGTGAATCTTAGTACTTTTTGCCGAACTAACACATAGGTCTAGGTCAGCTTGGATGCTTCATTTATCTTACCTGGGTGGCATTTTCCAGTTCCACTTCACCAGGTGCACACGGTCGATCAGAGAGATCGGAATTGAAAGGGTTGCAAAGAAGAGGTAATAGTGGGCCAGACTGATTAAAATATAATGGTCCAGCGCTAGGTGGGTAATTAACATTTGCGACATTGTTGATGACGCGGTTAACCACAGTAACAAGTTGGCGGGTTACATCCTTGGTGCGTGTCGCGGTTTCTTGGGCAGTAGCGTTGTCCACACATGGGAGGATATCATCTAATGCAGTGTGAGATGTGGGATTCTGGACCCACTCATCCATGGAAACACATGAATCTGCAACCACACTATATACATAGGACGAGAAGTTAGAGGAACTGAAAACAGACAAGAAAGCAACACAGCAGAGCAGTCATAAGCCAGACCGAATAACACTCATATCATGAATTTGTTCTTATGAGATAACGAAGATGTAACCCATAAAACCAACATAGGTGTGAGTTAGAAAGTAATATGACGTGATCATAGCCAATTAGTACTTACTTATGGAGAACGAGAAAGACACCGCATAATATGAATGTGCCCGCAACAAGTACCCACCCAACAATCACCAAGCTGCATCAAAGAGATAAGTTTATGTGAACATATGTTTGAGGACTAGGACACAAATGCTTCCAAAATTTGAAGATCTCTATTAAAAAATTAAAAGGAAACAGTTCAACGTATATTTCACTTACAAGTATACAAGGGCTTGCATCCCAAGAACGGAAAATACTGCAAGCAGTAAAAGAAAAAGAAATAAGAATAGTAGTCAAATATTCATAATCCCTGACTCTAATTGTAAAACAAGAAGACTTACAAAATCCGAGGAAGGCCAAAAAGAGCATAAAAGCAGCAAGAATAATGAGAGCCAGTCTCCTGCAAAGTATAACAAGAGACGAACATTATACACAGATTCGTGAGCACAAGTTCCAGAGCTTCTAGAATCTACATACACGCTATCCAAGGCATGTTGTATACGCTTTGAGTTCTTTTCACTTTTATCATCAAGTGTACTGGAAGCAGAGTCGATCTTTGTTATAATATTGTCAATTTTACTCTGAACATCTGAAGGGAGAAATACAGAATCAACCCCAATCCGCTTAGCTGCACCAAGATAACCTGACAAATTTCTGAGGCTTTCAACAGTAGTATCCGCCTGACTCATAACATAATCCAGCGTCTTCGATGTGCTTGTGTGGAACTTTTCCTGACCAGTGTACAGAACAATGCATCCAACACTAGAATGGACCAGGAAAAACATCTAAGGATGTCAGGTCACAGAAAATATATATATAGGCTGTACTTGTCCATTGGTATCAAATGCAAGTTAGTGTGGAGCGAGAGAGAGAGAGAGAGAGAGAGAGAGACTCACATTGCCGCAAGGGTGAACAAAATAAGTAAGATGAGCGACAGAGCATAGCATTTTCTAGAATAGCCATAAGGCTCTCTTGGACAACAGCAGTAACGGAGACAGATAATGAACAGGCTTAGCCCAAAAATCACAAACCAGACAGCAGCAACGACAAAGAAGGGAGCCGCAGTGAAACTAACAGACTACATAAAAATTAATAACCAATGTTACAATATTTGTTGAGATAAAAACAGGTCTGCGAAACAATGAAAATACAAGATACGATAATTAATGCACGGATAACATTTTTGGAAGAGTTCAAGGCCTGCATTAAGGCATGATACCACCAAAGACAACAAAATGATTTATTCGTGTACAACATCTTGACAGAGTTCAAGGCCTGACTTTTTTAAGTAGAAAGAAGTGGTCTTTCTTTGAATGCATCAAAATCTACGGAAAGACAAATTGATACCAAATTGGTTTTAAACCAAACCACAATGTAAGTAAAAAAAAATAATAATAAAAAAAAAATTGATTGTATTAGTTCAAAGAAAAATATGCTAGAATTCATCGTTGGGTGCAAAAAGGGTTTCTGTTCTTCATTTAATTCTAAACGCGGGGAATATGAACTCGGGTGCAGCCGAGGACTTTCAGCTCACGAAATTTACACCCCAGCAGATATAAAAATGGCATTTGCTTGGCAACTCCAAGTCTTTTATCCAATTAAGTTCTTACGGAACATTTAGTTTTAACTTATCCATCCATCACAGCAGCAAAACAGCCCAAAAACAACAGGATTATACCATAATTCATAAATTCAGAAGAAAGAAAAAAACCAAATCACAAAAAAGGCAAAAGTATGAAAATTAATCTAAAGGGTTGAGAGAACTCACAGCCCAGTAATGCTTATTGGTGATATTCCACCCACCGTTGTACTTCTTAAAACTATCAAGCGGGTCCTTCCTGCGCGTCCTGTCCTCAGCCAACACCAAAGACGAGTTCTGGGCAGTTCCGTCTGCAAGCGACCTCCTTGTTTCCCATACGACCGACCCACTAACATCATCATCCCCTCTCCCACCACCTGCAAAAATCACAAAAACAACCCTAAAATTCAATATTCGAAGACCCATTTTCTCACAGAAAGGAAAAAAAAAAAAACCTGTTTTGAAAACGCCATTGTACCTGTGTGAGAGCTTGCTGAAGTGAAAGCAACGAGGAGGCCAAAAGTGAGAAAAATGAGCAAACTTTTAGGTGGGTTTGATCTAAAACCTGGCATTTTTAATTGGGTTTTTGAGTTTTTGGGACGCAGAGGAAGAAAATGTCCAGAAGGGTAGAAAGAAAAGTTTCGGAAATTAGAAGCAGAGCAAAGCCGCGTCCATTTGTGTCCTTGGTTATATCCGTTTGCTTAACTGAAGCGAAAGAAAGAAAGACACAGCGGCGGGCGGGGAGAGATAGAGAGAAAGAGAGAGAGTGGGAGGGAGATCATTTGGGTCCCTCCGATTTTTCAAGGTTTGCAAAGCAAACTCCCACTATGTTCTCTGTCGGTATTTTTTTCATGACGAAAGTGCCCTTTTTATATTTTTCTTTCTCTTTTAGATTTTAATTATTTCATGTGTAGAAAGAATATTGACGTATTTTCAACTTAACTATGACACATTTCTTAACCAAATCTCATTTTACACCTACACTTTATATATTCTCATTTAACTGTCTGCACTTTTTTTTCGTGTTCTGTTTTACCCTGTACTCTATATTGTCTCATTTTAACGTTTGTATTTTTCATCAATGTCTTACTTCACCATCTTCCATCAAATAAGTTAAAAGTGCTGTTAATTGTACTAAAGTGGCTGAACAATTTAGTCTTTTCAATTATGTTGGTTGTTGGCATGTTAGTGGGAGGTGGGTTAAACTCAAACCGTGGTTTAATTTCTCTAGATAAAGAGAAAATATAACAAGAGAAGATTGAAATATAAGAAGATAACGTATAATTTCACGCGAATCAATTTCAATGTTTTCAAATCTTTTTGCAAAGATTTTTAGGGTTCCATAACTTTACCTCTATTGCTCTCCTCTTCTTATTTTTTCTTAATTTGGAGAAATCAAACCAAGTTTTAAATTTAACCCATATCCATGCATTCATGCGTCTTACTAACATTGTTGAAGAGACTAAATTGTCTATGCCACGTTAGTACACGTAATTGCTCTTTCTAACTTATTCGGCAAAATAGCGAAAAGTGAAAATGAGGAAGATGGCAAGTATTAAAGCGAGTCAATATAACATATAGGGGCTAAAGTGAGATTTAGTGAATAATACAAGTCTATAGCTGAAAATATGCTAAGAATATTTTCTAGAATTATTTTAGTTTGCTTTCCTTATTGGCAAAAAAACGTTGCAAATATAATGTATTTGAACTGTTTAAATGGTTGTAAAGTACCAAGAAAAAGTATAATAAAATTAATTTTTCCAAGGTTTTAAATGTGAAATTCGACAATTAAACAATATTATCTGCAAATCTTGATTTACAAGTCACAAGGCTCACAAGTTGTGAGTCACAACTGGCGACTCCTTTTTTTTTTAAAAAAAAAAAGAAAAGATACCCCTAAACTTTATGTAAAAACCAATAAGGTAATAAGGATCTGCTTTTCTTTTAGAACATATTGTTTTTTTTTTTTTTTCATTTTCTTAATATTCCCAATTATAAATTTATAATATGTGTTTTTCGTAACTGTATGATTGATTGTAGCAGAAAATATCTAGTCAATTACTGCTGAAGTTGGTGACCCATTTGTTTGATAAAACAACAGTCGTGATAGAATGATTAGTGAAGAAGAAAATGGACAAAAAGGTCATGAAATGGAGCATGACAGGTGTGTTTGCCTTATTGAAGTTCTAGAAGTTCTATTTTATATATATATATATATATATATATATATAATTTTTTTTTTAAATACAATATTATTTACATTGAAAAGGAGATGTGGATTTAGCCTCACAATAAACTAACAATAATGTGATTCAAATTTTCATTTAGCGACAATCAAATCTAAAATCTCTCACTTATAAGCAAGGTTTTAAAACTCGCTAGGCGCTAGTCGGGCGCCTAGGCGACCTAGGTGGATTTATGTAAATTTATTATATATCTTGTAAATAAGTGTCTATTTACACCTAAAAAAATATACCTGTATGGATAATAAAAGAATGATAAAATGCAAAAATAGAAGTAGAAGAATACACAAATTATATCATTAGTACTTCGATGAATTTGATGGAATCAGATACAAGTTCAAATGATACAAATCTGTAGTACTTTAGGAAAATTTTTCAAAGATGATATGAATTTATAGTGCATTTAAAGAAGAATAAAGGTGCCAAATATATGTTTAGAAATGATTTAATCTTTGAAAACAAAGTATTTGACAAAAAAAAGAAAGGATTTAATCAACAATTTAAAATAATTACATTAAAAAATGGAGGGTGGGAAACCAAGATGCATAGATGTTACATCCCAGCCCCGCCCCCTACCACATCCTAGGCTCGACTCTACCGTAGCATGATATTGTCAGCTTTGGGCCCTGACCACACCCTCACAGTTTTGTTTCTGGGAACTCACACAAGAACTTTCCAATGGGTCACCCATCATGGGAGTGCTCTCGTGCGCTACTTTCTTAACTTCGAAGTTCCCATGGAACCCGAAGCCAGTGAGCTCCCAAAAGTCATCATGTTAGGTAGGGATGTGAATATACATATAAGGATCACTTCCCTGGGCGATGTGGGATCTTACAATCCATCTCTCTTAGGGGCCCGACGTCCTTGTCAGTACACATCCGCCCAGGGATTGGCTCTGATACCAAATTGTTATATCCTACCCCGAGCCCCCACCACATCCCAGGCTCGACTTTACCATAGCACGATATTGTCCGTTTTGGGCCCTGACCACGCCCTCACGGTTTTGTTTCTGGGAACTTACATGAGAACTACCCATTCAAATTGTCACATCCCGACCCGAGGTCCACCACATCCCGGGCCGCTCCACCACTGTAGCATGATATTATCCGCTTTGGCCCCCGACCACGTCCTCACAGTTTTGTTTCTGGGAACTCACACGAGAACTTCTCAGTGGGTCACCCATCATAGGATTGCTCTCACACGCTACTTGCTCAATTTCGGAGTTCCCATGGAACTCGAAGCCAGTGAGCTCCCAAAATGCCTCATGTTAGTATTGTCACATCCCGGCCCGGGCCCCCATCACATCTCGGGCTCAACTCCACCGTAGCACGATATTGTCCGCTTTGGACCCCAACCACGCACTCACAGTTTTGTTTTTGGGAACTCACACGAGAACTTTCCAGTGGGTCACCCATCATAAGATTGCTCTCACGCGCTACTAGCTTAACTTCAGAGTTCCCATGGAACCCGAAGCCAGTGAACTCCCAAAAGGCCTCGTGTTGGTAGGGATGAGAATATACATATAAAGAACACTCCCTGGGCGGCGTGGAATCTTACAATAGAAGGGAGGGAGGGAGGTGGAGCACCATTGTGTTAGTTGTACGCCTGTACCCTCATTTTTTTTTTATAGTTGTACCCTCCTTTATATAGGGTGCATTTTTGCTTACCATCATTTAGTGGGGTGAGTGTATGCTCACCATCCTATTTATCACCATTAGATGAGTTTGAATTTTGAGATTTGTGCTTATCCATTACACGAATCTCGAAATTCAAACTCATCTAATGGTGATAAATAAGATGGTAAACATACACCACACTAAATGGTGGTAAGCAAAAATGCTCTCCCTTTATATATGTATTCAAGCAATTAGGATGCTAGGTGTCCCATTTTAATAATAGTTTAAAATATATTAAATATGAAAAAAGTGAGACATGATAGTGGTCACGTAGGTGAGCATTAAAGAGAGAGAAACTCAATTTTCTCTCTTCTTCTTCTTCCTCTCGTCTTCCTTGCTAGAATTCAAAACCCAAAACATAGACTGTGCAGATGTGCTATGCATTCCTCCTTCCTCATTTTGAAAACAAAAAAAGGCAGTGAAACACCAAGACCGCCTAGGCTATCCAGTCGCCTGCCTAGGATGCCCAAGCGTCGCCCGGACCACCTCTACGCCCGCCTAATCCCTTCCCCAATTTTCCTCCCGACTATAGGTTAATTGCAGAGGCTAACCACCGCCTAGGCCGATTTTTAGAACACTGCTTATAAATGAATAACAATATTACTAAACCGTAGTACTAAGTGACATTTTCTTATATATTTTAAAATAGAATCACTTATTGTTTTTGTCATGGTAGTTCATTATTTTGGGGTTCGGAAAGACTTATAGAGACATTTTAGCCCTATTTGGGCACTATTGTGTCAGTCACCAGAGTTATGAATCAAACTCAGGATATGCCGTGTGAATATGACCTAAAATTCGTCTCCAACTGCTGAATTACCCTGTGATGATTTTTGAAAGTTCTATAGCAAGCAAAAGTTTGTAGTTCAGTTATTGATATTCACCGACGACCGTTGAACTAAGGTTTCGAGTTTAGTTTCTAATCCTTCAAGGTTGTTTTTATAACAAAAATATTTTTTCATAAAGTATTAAGTAGTTAGTCAACGTTGTTAATAGTAATGATTATAAATAGTCCTTTCTAGCACATGGAGAGGGCATAATTGCTATTAAACTTGAACGTGGATCATCAGAAACAATTGATAATTAGAATTGAAAACGGTTCATAAAATATATATATATATAGAGCCATAAATTTATTAAAAATTATAAAAATAAAAGATGAAGAAAATAATTCGAAAACGTGATTGGAATGCGGATTGTATGATATATTATAAAATTTAAAAAACAAACAAGAAATAGGCAAACATTCAAGATGAATGAATTGTGGTCAAGAAATGACGGACTTGTATAATTACCTGTTTTGTCATCGAATCCATAACAAGTAGTGGTCAAATTGGGTGAAGGCCAAAATTATTCATAATACATGTTTATTATAATTTACTAAAAAGAATAATTAAATTTAAGTATAAAGCATTGTACATACTGTCTTAATTAAATAACTTAATTCACGTTTATGTCAGACACACTATCTTAATCAGTTGACCTAGATTACGCATGTATATATCATTATGATCATGATCAATAGGAGTAGCTTGGAAGCAAAAAGTTGGATAGTATGGACTATGGAGTAATTTGAAGAGTTGTTTTAAACAATTATGTGCAAAGAAAATAGTTTATTATTTTTGTGTAAATGGCATGCATAGTAATATAAAGATTTATGAGGGTGAGGTGTACACATTGCATCATATTCATATCACTACACGTCTTCCTTTGAAATCATCAAGCAATGGAACTTTGTATCCTAATTCTCAACCTTATGTGGCAGCACACCACAACACCAACATTAATATACAATGTGACAGGCCAGCTATATTGTTCAAAGGATTAAATCCCTTTATTTAATAAATATTTTAAAATTAAGATGAAATTGAACCAAATAATTTTTTTTTAATATATCGTTTATGTTGACAAAACCAAACTGAAAAGCAATATCTCAGTTGTTGTTTTCATATGGATGGATTGATAATTTGCATCGTTCCAAGTGGCTAGAAGAAGGCAAAGCTCGAATCATATGTATGCATCTCACAACTCATGTAACGTTTAGGGTTTAAAATTTTAAAGTCGTATGAGAATGACGGGTTGAAATATTATTTTACATTTCATCACATTTTACCAACCAAACTCCATGTGGCTCCATGCAGTTGTGTAAATTTCTTGACCTTCCATATAGTTATTGCCTCCATTAAGTATTGTTCGAGGCTCCCCCACCCAATTCTTCCCCTCCCCCCTCTAAATCCGTTAGCTATTGACAAATAATAATAATAATAATAATAATAATAATAATAATAATAAGAGAAAATTATAGCAATGATCTTTCTATTTTAATTCAATTGAAGTGTTGGTTCTTCAAGTAAAAATATGTGTCTATTGGTCTCTTAACTCATCAAAATGTGCAACTATGATAATTTTCGTCAATTTAGTCAGAACTTCCTTCAAAATGAGTCATGATGGAAAGATTATTGTAAAATTGGGTTAAAGTTTAGCGACCATTGCTCTAATTGAGCTAAAATGAAGGGATGATTTGAGTTAAAGTTGAAGAATCATTGCTATAATTTTCTCATTTGATTTTTCATATTTGCCCCTCAATTCAGCCTCGCGCACATTACGCCTAACTCATTTTGACGAAAGCTTTAATGAAGTTCACGAAAATGATCATAGCTGCACGTTTTGATGAGTTAAAGGACCAATGTTCATAGATTTTTAATTCAGGGATCATTGCTCCAATTCAGTTAAAGTTGAGTAGCTATTGTTACAATTTCCTCTAATAATAATAATAGTATCTCATCATGGGCTTCTAATTTCGGGTGGCACTTCATCGTGGGCTCAAAAACACCAACAAAAACCAGATCGATGAACTTTAAATTGACCCAACCCAAGAAATCCATCGGGAGCAAACTTGCAATAGGTCCGAGATGCATGGAATAAAAACCCACAAGAGGATATGAGCATTCAAAACACAAGGCCACAAGAAACCGTATTAACTGTCAAGGGACCATATCAGTTCACACTCTGCAGCAATGGCTGCAATCTTCCAAACTCTGCTTCCCCTTTGTTCTTCAAGACAGACCATATTATCCTCTCCTCCTCCATGGATCCCCATCAAACCAATCTCAGATTCCATGGCCTCTTTGGCCATTTCACAGTTCAATAGGCAGCAGGGACAAGTGGCAGTCTCAGTTGCCTTCAACCCATCTGGGAATTTCGACATCTCTTTATATGATGAAGAAGAAGGTATGACCTTTCTTAATTTGGTTTCTCTGGTTATCTTTCCATCCCTTCATCTTTTCCTAGTAATTTTTGTTTGACGCTAATAATCCCCTACTCTTTCAAATGAGTAATTTTTCGGTGTGACAGTCACACTGTAACAATTATAACCCGTCTATATATTTACTTATATTACAATTTGTGGTTGACAGACACATCTAGTAAAGTTGAGCCTCCGATGCCGCCAAGTGAAGGCCGATTTGAAATAGTTATTGACAATGACGTAATTCGATGTCTTGATTTATCCCCGTTTCATACTGCAACTGGGATTACCATTCCTTCATCAGGTAATTAATTAGTCAATTAAGCATCAGTTTACCAAAGTTAAATTTCATGATTAAGTTTTATGCAAACCCTAATGTTGTTGTAATTAGCCAAGCCAAAAGAGTTTCTTGAACGTACAATCGGCTTTACCATCAACTACACAAGAGAAGATCCACGTGATCCTCGAGAACTATCCGAATTCCCTGACATAAGGCTCTGGTTTCTGAGACTTGATGCCGCTTATCCCTGGTTGCCCGTCCTCTTGGATTGGCGTGCCGGAGAACTAGCTCGTTATGCTGCTATGTTGGTTCCACACCAGGTATGATAATCTAGGGACCTTTTATTAGCGCTCTGAGCAGTGCAGGATGACTATTTTTTAGCGCCAATGTAATTTGTTACAATGCCATTGTGTCAAAGTTGGGGAATGAGAGGCTTGCTTAATGGCCTGGCTATTAATTTCTTATCTTTTCAGATGAACATGAGGATGGGAGTTGTCTTCAACCCCGAGGCTCTCGAGTTGTTCGTAATGCAGAAGGTTTTTGTTGTGTACTCATGGTTGAAGGAACATGACATTCCGAAGCCTAGATTGAAGACTAGTGACATGGCTAGGATGCTAGGGTTTGGAATTGGGGACGAACTTTATGACTTGATCGACAAGCATCCACTGAAAACATCATAAAACGAGCCTAAAGTCTCAACTTAGTGTTCCCCCAATGTCATACAGGGTAGATTAAGAACGTGGCAAGCCGTTGATGCCAGTCTAATTTACTGTCACGAGGAGCTGCTCCCCAATCGTTTGGTGGCGACAGTAAATCAATGTCAGAGAGAAGCTGCTACTACAACCAGGATGATTTTGTTAGAGCTGTTTTTCTCTGACTTCCAACTTTTGATACAGGTTTGATTTACTGTACTTCGTAGAATAGTAATTGTAAAACATTCTGTTTCTATTCATCTTGTTTGATATAATATCTTGCATAGACATACATTTCGTACATAAAGTTCCAATACGTGCGTAAGAGATTTTTTTTTAGTATCATACATTTCGATATTCTTGTTGTTTTTTTATACACGATCTGTACATTTACCATAAAAATGAAACTAAATTAAACTAGCCTTGTAAAATTGAGAAATCACCAAATTCTTCAACTTCATAAGACTTAATTAGTTTACGGACTTTGAATGTGAGAAAACGAGGGAAGAGTAGTACTTATACCGGGAGATTTGCACATAGGACACACATTTTTATACCCTAGCCATTGCTTAATGCACGAAATGTGGAAGCCGTGTCCGCAGTCCAATGTTCCTAGCTCATCCTCTTCTACAAAATCCTCCTGGCAGATGCTGCAGAAGTCTTTCTGAGTATTTTCTTCTGTAAACACAAAGTAATGGCTGCGTTTGAGAGACGTGACCGCTACTTCCTCAGATAATCCTGTGCTGACATACCCTATACGATCTTCTAAAGCCAATAGTTCCTACAGATGCCAAGAGAGATTATGACAACAGCAATACTAATTAAACCATTGACGATCACGATAGTTAAGAAACAAAGAAAGTTCCGATGTGAGAGTATACCTCATATGACATGTTATCCACATCGGGCCACATTGCTCCAGAACGATTGTGCATTTCAATAGAGAAGTGCAGAGGTCGTTGGAAAATAGCTTCAGCGTTCTACTCATGTACGTATTTACGAGGAAAGCAATCAAATGATAATGATACAAGGCATGTCACAGCAGATTGATATAATGGTTATGCAGGGCTTACCATACTGAAGTTTACTCCGCGGCTGGCTGTTACAACAAAAAATGAAGTCGGACCTTCTAACAAGCTATCGGGTGGCCTGTGCATGTATAGAGTCGACTCCATGAGAAGTTGCCTCCACAGATCCATTCGGGTCTCATTTTGGAACCAGTTATCATCAGAAGCCGCAGAAGCCTGACCTAATAGAAATGTAGAATCTACGCGACTTACGTGGGGAGGCCATAAAGATCGAAAAAAATTGTTAGGCATCCCAAAAAGACGTTGAAAAAGATAGAACTGGCGAAGAAGAGGAGCGGATCCGAGAATCAAAGTGGTGCAAGTGCCAGAATTGAACTCATCATTCTGTGAACCTGGAAAATTAGTATTAGCTCTTCCAATTTGGTTAAGTATTGTATGAGATAAGTTGAGGTTTGGAGTGTTGGCAATGCAACTTGTTATTCTCCTTGCGATGGTTGCTGAAAGCGGATCATGTGAGCTCCCTTGAACAATTAGGCTCGCCGGTCTTAAAGCTTGTTGTGATCCTCGCAGCGAGGACGAAGATGTCTGAGAAGATGCAAAAGAACTTGCAAGTTTGAAAATTGTGTAACTTTGAAACCGAGGCCTATTGCTTGTTTCACAAGAAATCACATCACGAATTAAAAATGTAAAAAGAAAACTTACAAGAAGAGATAAAAAGTGTGTGTTAATATTCACCCTCTCTGCAGATTCAAAATTGGCAAGTAAACCAGCATCTTCCCCCATCCTTTTACCACAGTCACATTTCTCTGCAATTGAGCACCAACATCTTCTGCGAATATAAGAAATTACGCGTTTGATTTCGCAGACAATCGAGTATTAAGATTTGACAACAAAAGAGGACGAGAAACGATGCAAACTTAATTTTGTTCTGCTAATTAACTTACGTTGGTTCTTGAGGAGGATTAGCATTAGAACAAGTTGCATGCATCATTAGAACGAGAGGAGATAAACTGAAAGAATTAATCAAAGCAACTATGATTAACACCTAATTATATGATTAAGACTAAAGATTAGTGCAGGAAATGAGAGCCAGAGAGATTAAATAGTGAATGGAAATGAGAGAGGAGGAAATTAGGTTGTGAATTTTGGGGTGGCTCAGCGGTTATGGTGGCGGGATTTGTAACGGAAAAATCACCAACCACCAACTGTAAGGTGCTTGAGATATAAATTTGGGTGGAGTCTCTGGAGACGCTTTTACATCAAATAACAGGGGAAGCGGGGGCTCAATAAAGAGGACTTGATTGGACTACGAGTCTTGAAAACGCTAGGCCCAACATGTAATTTTTTTAAATATAAAAATTAAATTAGATGTGCAAAGCGATTTTTTGACACTTTTGTCAATAAAATCTCGCCACAACTTTTATGCTTCAAAATTAATTGTCAAATTTTATATTTTTTCAACTTGTTTGATAGTTGTTAAACTATATTATTGTAATGTAAATATATATAAACACATCATATTCAATTATTTGAGGCAAATTAGCTAGGGAAATCCGTTATCTCTTTCATTACATGGAGAGTACTTTCAGTGTATCAGAAATATAAACCAGCACACAATGTGCCATGATACAAGTGGAGGGACACTTAAAAAAACAAAATCTTCTAATTGTTTTATGACACATAATGTACCAACTCGTATTCCAAGAACGCTAGAAAATATTTCCATATAATGAATAAGATAAACAAATACTTATAAACAACTGATTATACAATACAAATTAAGACATTTTTTTTTCTATGAGAGGTAGAGACTCACAATCGTGGATGCGCGCAGACTGTGTAGTATGAACCCTACTTGGTTGCAGGGAGTCGACCAATCGTCTCCATTGTCACATGCACAGCTCTTATTTTTTTCAACAATTCATGTCGATGAATTAGTACATATTATCTCAACAGCAGTCTTCTTCTTCTCCGACCAGTCATGCAGGAAAAGACTAATAGTAGCTAGCTAGTATTGTCTATCAATAACGTCGGTGTTGCACCGTCAAAGGCCAATCTGTGTCAAGGACTCAAGTATGTGGAGTGGCCCCAAGTGTCCCCAACTGGTTGACTATACTATTACGTAGTTGAAGTAAGATCTGTGTATAATTTTAATCTTGAACTCCAAGGTTAGTTTATATTATGTTTATTTAAAATTATATAACAAAATATTCAAACTCAAGTGTAGATGGATAAATTTCGTGTTTATTCACCATCAACAGTGAATGATTGTAACACAGCCTTTTATGGAAGGCTCGGGAGGAAGCTGAAGCTTCTTTGCGAAAATAATTTCGTTTAGATGAGCTACGTGTTCGTTCATCATTAGCAATATTTATTCTAACACGCTAGCCTTTGCACTTTGAGAATACAATCTTTTTTGTTTTTCAAAAGAATAACACAATGCTTTAGTTAACTTAACTAAATCAATATTCGATACTTATTTTAACTTCTCTAATTAATTAGCTTATTTCTCCCAAAATACAGGATACCTGTACCTAGAGCTTAAATATTAGCCATGTGCCGATGTAGCAGGAAAACACATGTTAGGTACACACTAGTACACATAGGTATGGAAGGCCTACAAATAAACAAAATGGGAACAAACCCAACATATTTCGGTATCGATAATCCATGATTTAGCTACGTTTCACAATTTGCAGACGACAAGTTCACAAAAATTTCAAACTCCTGCATGACTCTATTTAAATTTGTATATGTGTGAAGAAAGAGGGTTACCGCTTTCCATTTTCCAAATCCCGTTGTACGTTAATTTGACAAGTTTAATGTTCGGCCGAATAGATGTAAGGTTCTATCTCAACGACACTTGCACAGGAATCAATCCATCTCAAGAGGTAGAGAAAGTCTGCCTAGCACGTCTCACACAAACTTCCAAAAATTCAGATTAAAATTCAATGCTAAATGCATATCATCATATCAGTGTATCATATCAACTGACTGGTTTATTTTATTACGGATACCTAACCTGGCATTTATGCATGCATGAGATGTTCAATCACGACGGTCCTAATTTGCACTGCAGGTCACGTCGATCCCAACCAAATTAATGAGAAATTTTTTATTGGAATCGAAACACGGATGGTACATTACGTATTTTTATATACGTGTTGAGAAATTATATTTTTTAAGTTATTAACTTTTTAACATACATATCACACCATTTATACATTAGTGTACCGTCCCGTGTTCCGATCACCGATCACGTCAATTTGAATGAATCAGGACGGTCTGTGCAAAACCTCCATGTCATATCATAAACCTATCTATTGGGTCCAATATTAAATATTTTTGTCTCCACGATATATCCAAATAAATTAATCATCCAACAAAGTAGTAATCTTATTACAAATATCTGGCGATTGTGATGAGATTTCTTTCACTTACATTCAAGGGTTTCAAACTCTAGAGACTATTAATTTATTCTTATTCATCACCTTACTCACCTTCACTATTAAACTAATCCTAATGACTTCCGTTAGTCTGTCGATCGGATTTAACCATCAAATTTTAAGCCAGTTAAGGGAGTACCTGTAAGCCATATAATCCATACTTCACATATATCAGAGAAGAAGAAGACTTAAGAAAGAGAGAGAGAGAGATAGAAAGAAATAGATGAATTGGAGAGAAAGTTATATTTCAATTGTCTTTATTTTCTTAACTTCTCAGCTGCTTTTATTACAAGATATTTATACTATCTAATGTAGCTTTCTTACTAAGCTTTCTTCTAACAACCTTATAACTGCAGCTCTAATCTGTTGACATTTGGCAACACCTTAGCCATTCACTTAATACTCCTAACATCCCCCCTCAAGCTCAGGAACAGAGAAACTGAGCCGGAGATTGTGACAATGCCGCTGAAACAATGGGGCAGCCAACCCTTTTGTTAAAATATCTGCAAACTGCTCACCAGAAGAAACAAAATGAACTTGCAGAAGTTGGTTAGCAACCCGTTCCCGCACAAAATGAATGTCAATCTCTATGTGTTTAGTGCGTTGATGTTGAACAGGATTCAAAGTTAAAGCGATAGCAGAAAGATTGTCACAGTACAAAGTGGGCTTAGGAGATATGGGAACCTGCAGAAAAAGTAATAACTGTGTAATCCAATCAAGCTCAGCAGCGGTAGAAGATAATGCCCGATACTCAGCTTCTGTAGAGGACCTAGAAACAGTTTGTTGTTTCTTTGAGGACCAAGAGATCGGATTCGAGCCCAGAAAAACAACCAAGCCAGTAGTAGATCTCCGATCATTCGGATCCCCTGCCCAATCTGCATCACTGAAAGCTTTAAGATCCAACTCACCCTTAACATATTGTATACCACAGCCCTGTGTTGCCCGAAGATATCGAAGTATCCGTTTTACTGCCAGAAAATGAGATTCCATGGGAACTTGCATGAATTGGCTCACTTGATGCACTGCAAAGGCAATATCAGGACGGGTGAAGGTGAGATACTGAAGAGCACCCACAAGACTTCGATACATAGCTGGATTATTATATGGCTTGCCATCATCCTTCAACAATCTATTGGAAGGTAAACAAGGAGTGGCACACGGCTTGGAAGACACCATAGCAGACTTAGTAAGAAGATCTGTGACATACTTATCTTGAGACAAAAATATCCCACCTGGTTGCTGCACAATCTGTATGCCCAGAAAATAATGCAAAGGTCCTAAATCCTTGATATCAAACTCATGGGCCAAAGCATGAATGACCTCATTAATAGAGACACTTGCACTACCTGTGATGATGATATCATCAACATACAGTAAAAGGATCACAACAGAACCACCAACAGATTTAACAAAGAGAGAAGAATCAGAATAAGTGGACTGAAACCCTAGTGAAGGTAGAAACTTAGTGAATCTGTCATTCCATGCCCTGGGTGCTTGCTTCAGTCCATATAAGGACTTATGAAGCTTACAGACATAATCAGCATGTTTAGAATCAAGAAAGCCAGGTGGCTGAGACATATATACCTCTTCTTGAAGAATGCCATGTAAAAATGCATTTTTCACATCCAATTGTCGTAAGGGCCAACAATAGTGTGCAGCCAAAGCAATAACTAATCTCACAGTGGTTGGTTTGACTACTGGACTGAATGTCTCCCCATAATCTATGCCTTCTTCTTGATTGAATCCCTTGGCAACTAATCTGGCCTTATATCTCCCTATAGAGCCATCTGCATTTTTCTTGATTTTGAACACCCATTTGCAACCCACTAAGTTTTTGTGAATAGGAAGGGGAACCAAGGACCAAGTACCTTGATTATGTAAAGCTGTAAGTTCTTCTTGCATTGCAGCATACCACACAGGAGACTTCGAGGCAGATTTATATGTAGCAGGTTCTACTTTGGTGAGGTCAGCCCCTCCATGTTCATGTACCACAGACAAGAAAGCAATTTTCTTAGAAATGCCACTCTTGGATCTGGTTTGCATGGGATGCAAATTGAATGTAGGAGCAGGTAGAACTACTTGAAGTTGGTGAGGCTGGAATTCAGGAACCACAGGAAGAGAGGAGGATACAGACTGATTTGTAGTGCCAGTAATGGGTGCAGCGTTGTTGAGATCACCATTGAGACTAACCGATGTAGCAGGAACTGGTGGCAGAGACAGACTAGAGGCATGTGACAAATTATGTGTAGAGAGAGAGTGGCTCCTAGTGTCCATGGAACTAGTGGAAGCAATCGGTGATGAACTAGACAGAATAGGACTAGGAGAAGAAGCATAAGGGACAACTAGCACATTAGCATTATTTGGCACCAAGATTGGATAAGACACATCTGAGAGAATGACTGAAGAGGAAACTGGTTTAACAGAAGACAAAAGAGTGGAATACGGAAATTCATATTCATCAAAAATCACATGCCTTGAAATATACACCCGTTTCTTAGAGACCTCAAAACAGATATACCCTTTAAACTTAGAAGCATACCCCAAGAAAATACACTTTGTAGTTCGAGGTTGTAATTTGGTATGGTTATAAGGTCTAAGCAATGGATAACAGGAGCAACCAAAGGTTCTAAGATGCTGAATATCTGGAATAGCATGAAAAAGTAGTTCAAAAGGAGATGTATGATTCAATGTAGATGATGGCATCCTATTAATAAGATAAACAGATGTTTGAACTGCATAGGACCAGAATAAAGATGGTAAGGAAGCTGTTTGTAACAGAGTGATAGAAGTCTCAATTATGTGCCTATGTTTGCGCTCGGCCAAGCCATTTTGCTCAGGTGTATGAGGACAAGACATATGATGAAGGATGCCTTTAGTCAAAAGAAAAGCTTGAAATGACTTCCCTATATACTCCCCTCCCCCATCAGTTTGTAATATTTTCACAGAGACATCAAATTGAGTGAAAACATATTGATAAAAGGAGACAAAAGTAGTGAAGACATCATTTTTATTGCTAAGGGGAAAAATCCAAGTATATCGGGTACACTCATCAATGAAAGTTACATAGTATTTAAACCCTTCAATGGACAAACACGGAGCTGGACCCCACACATCACTATGAACTATCTCAAAAGGTTTTACAGATTTAGACTGAGACACAGGAAAGGAAAGTTTGGTAAACTTTCCTTCTAAACAGGTAGAACACAACATGGGTGTTGAATCAGCACTACAAGACACATTGGACTTTCTTAACATCTGAAAAACTATAGGATTAGAGGGGTGACCTAGTCTGTTATGCCATATTCTTGAAGCAACCTGTTGTCCAAGGTAAGCAGCAACATATGCACGTTTGGAAGAAGGAAGAGATGGTGGTGAGATAATAGGATACAACCCATTACTGCACAGTCCTTTGTAGAGTATCCTCCCTGTGGTTTTGTCCTGAATCCAAAAACAAAATGCATCAAATATCAACCAACAATTATTATCCAAGCAGAGGCGATGAACTGACAACAGATTCTGTGTTAATTTGGGGACATATAAAACAGAATTTAATTTCAGAGAATGTAAGGGAGTTGGAAGAACTGTAGAGCCAATATGAGAAATGGCTAAACCTTCACCATTAGCAGCTTGTATAGTTTCATTGGATGGATAAGGAGTGGCAAGAGACAGATTCTGTAACTCGGTGGTCATATGGTTTGTTGCTCCCGAGTCAGTGAGCCATACTTGCTGAGATGGAGCAGAGGGCTGCGAAGAATGAGATGGAGGTCCAGAAGTGGTATGAGTATACATGGCATTCATTGGAGTAGTAGAATTCTTCTGAAAACAAAAAACAGCACTGTGATTAAGATTTCCACAGATTTGACACCCGGAATTAACCCTAACATTTCGAAAACGGCAAGTATCAGCAAAGTGATTATTTTTCCCACACAATTGACATCCTTGAGAAACAGGAGCATTTCGAAATCGACAAGTATCTGCAAGATGATTATGTTTGCCACATATTTGACAAGGCACCAACAAAGGAGCCCCAAACTGTTGTGGCGAACTAGACTGGTATGGAGAGTTTCCCAAGAGTCCAGATCCAGAATTGGAAAAGAAGGGCTTGTTATGACCAAATCTGTTGGTAGAATTAAACCTTTCCCGGCCTTTATTCTTGTTACTAAAACCTCGAGAACCATTAGACTGAAAATTAGAATGAGTAGGCTGAGAAGAAAAACCATCAGAGGTCTTTGAAGATTGTTGAGCAGTCAAAGCAGTAAGTATAGGGGCAGAATGCATACTTTCAATCATTACTTCTTCAGCAAGTAATTGAGAACGGAGATCTTTTAAAGAAATAACAGTATCACGACCCCGAATAACCGATCGAATGGTATTGAACTCAGAAGAAAGGCCATTTAAAGTGAGAATGACAATATCATCATCATCAAAGTATACCCCAGCAGCGGACAAATAATCCCGAGCTTCCTTAATTCGTTGAAGATACAAAGTAACAGAATCATTACCTTTCTTGATAGTTTGAAGCTCAGACTTCATTTGGAAAATACTAGTCCGAGTAACCGTGGAGAATTGTTCCTTCAATCTGACCCATAATTCCAAAGAACTGGTACTTCCAATCGCACAAGAAATTGCAGGAGGTGAAAGAGTTGCAGAGATGAGTTGCATCAACGCTTTGTCATGCATTTTCCAAATCTTATAGGCATCAGTCTCAACTCGAATAGCAGTAGAATCAGAAACCACTTCAGAATCCCCAGATAGCACATCAGAAAACCGAGAAGGACAAGGATGAGACCCATCGACAAACCCCATAATTCCATAACCTTCCAACAAAAGTTGCATCTGAAAATGCCAGGTCAAGTAATTAGTATCATCCAACTTCATCGTTACAGACGCAGAAACAGAAGAGATGAGAGAGGTAATGGGCGATTGCAAGATTTGCAACTGAGAGATGGTCACCATTGTGGAAAAGTTGACAGAGAACAAACGTCGAACACTTGGCGTGCAGAAAGACAACCACAAATGAAGAACCCTAATTTTAGCAGAAAAAGCCCCAAACCAAAAATCAAGAAACAAAGAATACAGAATACCCAAATTTGAACAGAAGCGGAAGCAAATACAGAATACCCAGATCGATGAATCAAAAAACTTTATGCTTTTTCTGGCGAAGATACCATGTAAGCCATATAATCCATACTTCACATATATCAGAGAAGAAGAAGACTTAAGAAAGAGAGAGAGAGAGATAGAAAGAAATAGATGAATTGGAGAGAAAGTTATATTTCAATTGTCTTTATTTTCTTAACTTCTCAGCTGCTTTTATTACAAGATATTTATACTATCTAATGTAGCTTTCTTACTAAGCTTTCTTCTAACAACCTTATAACTGCAGCTCTAATCTGTTGACATTTGGCAACACCTTAGCCATTCACTTAATACTCCTAACAGTACCTAGGGTTAGTTGTTTATTTTTTTTCTTTCTAATTTTACATGTGTGTAACTGTGTATATTATCATATTACCAATCAGAATAAACGACAACTTTATTTATAATACACGTCTTTAAGTTCAAAGTTTCTGAATTAGTTAAAAGCTTTCAAATATGGAAGCTCGATGCGCATATATTCAAATTGGAATTGGAATATCTGGTTGTAAATGTAACCAGACATACAACCCGAAAAACATGTCTCTAGAACAAAATGCAAGCGTTGAAATCAGTCGACAGTGGTCCAATTTCAAACATTAATTCAATCCCAAAAACATGTGATGTCTCTCTGTGACCAGTGTCGGCTTATCAATATATATTTCTCAATCCAACTATTTAAGTAATTAACTTGGATTTCTCCAACAATATATTATGTTACTCCCATAATAATTTAATCAACTAAAGATCTTGAATTATTCCTTGTACAAGCGGCTCTTCAATAGTTCAAATTTATAGGACGACTATGATAGTTGGATCGATGTCTAATAAATTGACTATGGTTTTATATGGTCCCTTTACTGGGTTTTTCTTAGGGTTTTCCGTTCTGCTCATGCATTGAGAGAGATTTTTCAGTATACCTAGAACATAGAGTGGTATATCACATGTCACTATACAAGTAATGAAATACTTGTAAAAATTAACAACTTAGAATTTAAAACTTGAACATGTGATACACCAACTGTGTTCTAGGCACGATAAAAATTTTCTTCTTAATGACCTATTATTATTAATTATATTCGTCGATGACTTTAATTAACAATCATTTTATGTGGAGGAGACGTACTTTTCTTCTGGTGTATAAATCTCCATTTCAGTACGCCCTTCCTTCTAATAAGTTTATATGTGTACCTATAACATTTGCTAAGTGCTATATTTTATTTACGTGTTATAATATGAATAAGCATATATTTAATATGTTTCACATTTAATTTATATTAATAAAAATTAAATACATGTGTTATAATTTAAATAAAATTACAACATTACGTGATAATATTCTAAATACGATGGAAAATTAGTCGTTAATACGCTTTGTTTAAATAATCTCAAAAGTAGTAAGTTCTGAGAGAAAACAAATAATTATTTCATTCTTAGCTATTTATCATTCTCAGTTAGTGGTGAAATAATATTGAATATATAATAATCGACAGCACGTACGTACAAAAGTACAACCTGCTCCTGATCCCCGTAATTTGTTAATGGCATCATGCCATTGACTTACACTTTAAGAGGAAGTTAAAAGTTAATTATGTTTTAATAATTAATTCTAGATGATTAGGTAATTTGACAGCAGCCCAGAATTCAAGCATTTTTTTATGACTACAGCATGTAGAAACTTAGCATATCCCATTGCAACCGAATGGTGTAAATAATAGTATGGCCGTGCGAATATAGTTCCAAAAGATTGTCTCTGATCTCTAAAGTAACATCATAGTAGTGTGATCCAGATTGGCTTATACTTTGTTTCATGAATAATTAAGTGGTAAAGCATCTGATCATGAACATAAATTAGATTGAGTGGTTAAAAAAATTATATTGGAGGGAAATTACTCCTGCTTAAGATGACATCTATATGTTAGACGACCACTAGTATTAAAAGTTTAATTCGTCAAAAGACAAGTCATGTATATTAAGCTTACATGTTCTTTCTCGCGTTAGTCCGTGCTATGCATGAGAAGGGAAGAGAGAAACATTTAGTTGTTGCCTCATTTTTCACTTTGCAAACCAACAAAAATATAAAAAACGAGAATCAAACTCAAAATCTCCAAAATCGTAATATGTAATACCATGTTAGATAACCACTAGCTAAGATTTGTTATGCTTATAATGGAATTGTAGAACAATGAAGCTAGGAAATTGAAGACTATGATTTTGTTCCTTTTAACTAAAAAAATAATAACACGCTTTAATATTAAGTCATGAAATCTAATTAGCAATAAGCACACTGATCAGCAAACTGCCGTGAAAAGTCATCGTTAACGAATGCCGTCCCATTCCCGCGCGCATGGCAACTTCGACAAACGTCGTCCCGGGATGTTTCTTTGATGGTTAAAGCACAGACATGCATCGTGATGCGACGGTGCCCACGTGGAAATTGTTTTCCACGTCATATTCTGGTGGGATCCGCCAGATGTGGACGTCCACGTGGAGCGGTCGTGACTTGAGCAGGCAGCCAGAAGCTAGAGACATTACTGACACGTCGGTAGGCGTTGTGAAATGGTGACTTCCATCTTCGCCTGTCGCCGTCGCATTTACTCTGCTTTGTCGCCGGTGACATGTGGGCTTGCTGCCCACTTCGTCTTGGTAGCTCAACATGTGACACAGCCTAATTCACCGATGCGAGAGTTCATTGAAATTCTTTTAAGATGTCATTAGCATATTGTTACTTGAATAGCAAAAATATCAACACAAATTAATTTTAAATATTTTTACTACTCCATTGATTAAAACCTTATTCATTTTTAATTTTTAATCAAGGTCCTTGGGTATTAATAACATCATTAATTATTTCAATAATAAAATATTTTTACCTAAAAATATTCATTTAGTGTTAAAAATGTTACAATTAGTATATTTATATTTATGGCTAAATTTTTTATCATATATTTTTATTTTTAGTTTGTACCGATTTTTAATTTGCAGACCTTTTTTAATTTGTACCAATTTTCTTTCAATAATTTGTACCCATATATTAATTTCTTTTTGTGCCCATATTTTTTAAAGTTTTATTTGTATTTGCGCCCATGTGTTTACTGTCACGTGACATTGTATAATTAATCAATGATAGAAAAATTACATATGGTATATTTATGTTTTATGGCTAAACTTTGTGTCATATATTTATATTTTTAGTTTGTACCCACTTTTAGTTTGCAATCTTTTTTAAATTTGTAGTATTTTATTTTTAGTTTTAATTTGTACCCATGTATTAATTTCTTTTTGTGCCCATATTTTTTAAAATTTCATTTGACACACCCCGATCGAGATCAGGGCATGTTGGTCGTCACGTG
This sequence comes from Pyrus communis, assembly GCF_041283825.1. NCBI lineage: Eukaryota > Viridiplantae > Streptophyta > Magnoliopsida > Rosales > Rosaceae > Pyrus > Pyrus communis. Next base: position 32,918,418 of record NC_142579.1, read on the forward strand.
GAAGTGACGTAACCATGTGCACAGTGTGGAAGCTAATAAAATAATAGTGGAAATAGTAATACGAATAAATAAAAACTGATTTTACATAAAGAAATAACAAGTGCGACGCTGAGTTCAAAGCATAAGCCTAAAGCAGTCCAAATGAAAATGACGCGACAACAGTACACCCGAAGGTGGCCCTACGCTGGTGATCATCTGTCAAAAATGCCGGGAAAGTCCTCTGGGGAAAACCACCAAACCTGCTAGTCAACTAGAACCTGGAGGGGCGCAAAACAAAAGCGTGAGTGGGCAAAAACAAAGCTTTTCGAAAACCATTTAATAAATATGTTCTAACCCCTCGCCGTAAAACCTGTATACTTCCCAGAAAATAGATATACGTATATATATAAACCATGCTCAAGAATATGCCATGCCAAAACCTCAAAATGAAGTGCAAGTGCTCAGGTATAAATCATATCAATATCATATAATTTGGCAGCCGGAGTCACCTAACGTGACCTGTACGGCTGCATCTAGAGCTCAAATCTCAATCTCACTAACTGGACCTGCACACGAGTCGGAACCACCTAAAGTGATCTGTACGACAGGCCTGGGTGTAATATATATATATATATATATATATATATATATATATATATATATACGCTCAAGTGCTACGATCACGTGAAGGCTGGGCGAATAATCGCGGGTCACCTACGAGTCGAAACCACCTAGAGTGGTCTGTACGATAGGACTGTGCACCTAACTTGGATCCAAGCTAAGCGTGTGGTGCGGGAGGTGAACATCACGTGAAGGACTGTGCCCAACTCTGGGCGGGAGCACTAACACCGGGGGTGCAGGTTATGAGCTCTCTAAGCATCTCAAATCACTACTGAATGTAAACATGAATAACACTTACCTGGCACTTACCTGTGCGTCCACAACACCAAATATGCATATATATATATATATATATATATATAACAACTAATAATGCAACTAACGATGCATAAACAAAGGTAATATAATGCATGACATATAACGAATAAACATTTCAATCAATTTCTGGGAAAATATATGTATATAGTTATATACGGAAAACCAAAAGCCCACTCACTGGTATGTGGAAGGGTCGTAGCCCCCCTGCCTCGAGTGACCACGCTCGTCCTCGGGATAGGTATCAACTATATGCGAAACAACTACAAAAACGTTAATTTTAATACACATAACCAACCTTTAGAAATAACTTCTCATACAATGCTCAAATGGGGTGTATGAATACACCAACGTGATCTACTCAACCTCAGGAACATCCCCATATTTTTAAAATAATTTTTCACCATCGCACGCACCCCCACGCGCCGGCCACGCGCAGGCACGTGCCTGGCACGCTAACGGCGTCAATTGACGCCGTTATGAATATTCCGTTATTCCTAACAGATTCCGTCAACGGCGTCAGGAATATTCCGTTGTCTTCTCCGGCGCCGGAAAACTGGGAATTTTTCAAATCGTCCTATCTTCTTCGTTTTTCAACCAAATTTCACAAAATTGGTACCAAAATGAAGCTTACAACGAGAGGAACACAATCATACCACTTTCAAGGGCTAAAATCCACGAAATCTCACCTGCAAAATCACCCCAACTCCGGCCAACCTCGAAACTCGTGATCCCGACGTCCAAAACCTTCAAACGAACCACCACGAGCCTCCTAGGGACCTCACCAAGCTTCCTACAAACTCGAAATTCCCTAAAACGTGAGAAATCACATGTGCATGAACAGTACCAAAATCGGGCATCGTGAGTTCGACGTGAAAACGAAGGTATTCTTACCTGAAATGGGTATGGTTGGACTCCTACAAGCCTCACGAGCCTGAATATGTGCTTAGTTTCTTCGATCTGTGAAGGTTTGATGGGTGTGTGGGTGTGTCCGTACGTTTCAAAGGAAATGGGAAGGGAATGGGGACTCGGGACAAGCACAGGGAAGGGAGAAAACAGTGAGGGAAATGTGTGGTCCACCATTAGCCAACAACCAACCAAAAATAGCCACAAAACATAAAGAAATCGAACTAGGGGCAAAATCGTCTTTTCACGCGTACGTTTTTTTTTTTTTAAATTTCTCGGGATGGGCTGTCACACATTTGTACTCATATTTTTTTAATCTTTTATTTGTACCCTAATTTATTTATAATGTACCCATTATTCTTTATTAATGTACCACTTTGTTATATGTGAAATGTACCAATTTTTTTAACACTATGGATACATTCTTTTACCATTTATTATTTCTTATTGTTACATAGTTTTTATCCATTTATTCAATTAAAATGTTTGAATTTTTTTTATTGTAGCCGTTTCTAATAGTATTATAATGAGGGATTTTAAATTTATAGGATTATAAATCTCATAAAATATCAAACAATTAATGTCAAAACTATAAAAATATAAATAGTAATAGTAATATAATGAGGTGTGAAAAGTCAGGGGACTTTGATCAAGCTTTGAATACCATTAAGGTTTTAGTCAAGGGACTTTGAATACCATTAGGTCAGTTGATCATAACTGCGTTTTTTGTTTTCATCAAGTTCAAATTGTCTTTTCTTGTAAACTAGTGTAATTTTTAACATTATGTTATGTACAAATATCATCTTGTCAAAATATACCAAGCACATGACATATAGTATTGAAACACTTCTACATTGTAATTATATATTTACTATATATCTATAGAAAATTAACATAAAACTTAAACCCTGCACCCTAACTAACAATGTAAGGAGAGAGATATAGTTATACGATATACCAAATGATAAAGTAAAGTTATTCTCTTCAACTTAAGACGTTATTGTAGAAGTAATCCAAATTCATTAAACCGTGTTATGTGCTTAAACTTTTTAACTTGACAATACTTTAGTTTGGAAAACCGACGTCATTGTAGCATTCTAGTTATAACCTGATTAGGTAAGTAGACGTGAAGTTTCCATTTACCAAATTGTTGATGAATCACACCATGCAGTGGGGACGTCCCATCCCCTCACTCCAATCAACCAGATCATACGAACGAAAAGTCACCCAGGAGATGCATAGAGTCTATACATATATCCAGCTGCATCCGTCATGTCCATAATAGCCCCATCTGATCTGATTAATCAGCCAAAAGGGAATGCCTATGCTTTGTAGCCCCATATGATTTTGTTGGCTTTCTCCAAATGCAAACCTTCAATTCGTTGACTAACCAAATAACGTATAATGCATAGTAGTTGGTAAGTAGTACTTGGCAAAGCAGGTTGTCTGACTCTGATCCCACGAAAAGATCTGTTTCTTTAATTTGTTGCATGAAAAAAATGAGATACAACATAGAAAGGCAAAGGTGTATGGGTTGTGAAATGGGATTGATACATCATGGATGCATATGAGAATTGAGAAGATTGGACTAAACCTAAATAGTGTAATTAACTGAGTGTATTAATACGTTTCACTATCGTATCTGTATCATTCTTTATTTTATTTTTTACGTCATGAATGATGTAAACAATAGAATATATATATATCCAGTCGTGCTTAATTCTCACTCTCGAGTAAATAGAGCAAACCTGTGAATGATCTTGGTCAATTAATTGATATTTAAAACAAGATTTGAAAAGAGGATTCAGGAAATCTTCATCATAAGTTCATAACCCCAAAAAGATGGGACATTTAACAAACGCAATGCATACTGTACGCAGAGAAGGCCGACTGTGAGGAGCTCACAAAGAAAATCTGCTTTTCATAATTTATGTATGAGTAAACGACACTTCTTGTCCCCCATAATCAGTTGCTTTTTGAACTGGAATTTCATTAACACAACCTTAAGCCAATTTATTATTATATCCTTATAAATAATATCTTTAATTTCCTTGGACAAAGACTTAAACTTTATCCCACCCAAGTTATTAGTTATTAGGGGTGAATTTGGTTCGGTTCAGTTCGGTTTTAAAATAAATGTTTTAAGTTCAAGACTTCCAAACTTAAATATAAACATTAAAATCCAAGTCTTCCACACTTAAAATAAACATTCAAAGTTCAAGTCCTTCACATTTAACACACTTAAAATTAACATTCCAAGTTTAAGTTTTCCAAACTAAAAATAAACATTATTCAAGTCTTCCACACTTAAAATAAACATTCAAAGTTGAGAATTCCACACTTAAAATAAACATCCCAAATTCCAAACTGCAAATTGATACTCTAAAATTAAAATAAACATTCCAACTCCAATCATGATTTCAAATAAATATTCAAAGTTCTATGTCTTGCACACTTCTTCAAGCCCTTAAGCTCAACACTTCACACCTAACCATTTCAAGTTTGAATGAAAATTTGCTTGCTACAGCTTAGGCGGTCTAGGGGGTATCATAGCACATTTTAAATTTGTACTTGCCACTTACATACAAATAAAAAGAGAAAGAACATCTAATTAAAACATTATTTTAAAATAATCTAACAAACTCAAATAATTTATACAATAAATAAGAATCTATTTCTCAACTTCTTCACAAAACTCAATTTCCTCAATAGTTGGCTTATATGTAATGCAACGTGGATTAGAGCCGACCCTGAGGGTGTGCACAAGGTGCCACCGCATAGGGCCCCCAAATTTTCATTACATGTATACAGATGCATATAAAATAGATTAGATGCCAAAGACAATCTCATATGTCGTTCTAGCGCTAGCGGCTTAGCTCTTCTACCATATAGCCCATGTGTTGGGTTTGAATCCTTGGGATATTGTTTTGCTATTTTAAGCTTTTGCAAATTTGTAAACTTAAAAAGGAGATAAAAAAAATGCATCCAACATGTATCGAACTCAGGACAAGGTAAGGAAAAAAAACCTGGCCAATCAAACAACTTATTTTTGTTGCAGTAATTTGTAATATTTTAGTTTTATAAATGAAAAAATTGAAAAAAAAAAAATATATATATATATATATATATAACATTAAAAAAAATGAAGAGTCTCCATCTAAATTTTGGACAGGACCCCTAAATACTCAGGGCTGGCCCTGACGTGGATAGACCTATGCCAGTTTTAAAACATATCAAAGCTTCTACTATTTTTGGACTTAAAAATTACAATGTGGATCAATCATCTGTCCACTTGTGCTATAAGAGGATTATGAAATAATGGTTGGTATGGAAATATCTAAAATAAAAAACATATAATAAAAGGATAGTACTACAAATTTTTCTACAATTAAGCTACTATAAAAAAAAACATATAATAAGAGGATTGAACTAGGCGGCTACGCCTTTGACTGCACAATGGGCACAGCTATTTCAGAAAGGATATTATCACAAACTTTCCTACCAAAATCGCTTCAGAAAAGTACCCTAGAACTCAAACGAAAAAGGGTTAATTAAGATATATGAGCTAGAGTGCATCCCCAACTAAAACTCCCATTTCTCTTATCACTTCAATAAAAATTGAATGGAAGAACCTCGACAGTGGACTGTGTCACAGTGAATAAGCAAGATTGCCATGTGAGATTCTGAGAGTGAGACGGCGCGGGGGAAAAAACGAAGAAGAAAAACGAAGGCTGGCTGAAGCAAAACGAAAAAGGATTACAGGGTAAAAACGACATCGTATTGATTAGGAGGTAAAAAAGACGTCATATTTTTTATGATTTCGGTTTGGTTCGATTTTTTAATTTCAGTCCCTTTTTTGGGTTTCGGTTCGGCTTTCAGTTTTTTTTTTTTATTCTTTGGTTTTTAATTTTTTGAACCCACCCTACAAGTTACATGTTGGGAAGAAATTAAACGTGGGCCCAAAGATCATATACATGTATATGTGTGTGTGTGTATGTATTTAAGCAGGCATCTCCCAAACCGTAAACGATTCATAAAAAAACACAACACTTTTGTTCCTGACATCCAATCCTTTCCCATCTCTTCTCTCAGAGTTGATCTGCCAAGGCTGCCACATCTGCAGACTCATAAGATTTACTCCAAATGACTACTTCATCTTTGGCAGTCTCTCTTCTTCTTCTTCTTTTGTGCCTCCTCCTTTCACAGGCTCAAGGTACATATATAATTATATATACGTGCAAAATATGTTCACTTATATACGTCTAGTTATTGTATGAAATTTCGGTTTCTCAAATTTACTTATTTTTGTTTCTTTTCCTTGAAGGGATTCGTCTGGAGAAGGGATTCAGCTCAGTTAGACAGCAGAACAAAAATATCCAAGTGAGTACTTCTGTTCTTCGTTCTGGGGAATACCCCGCTCCACTGTAGCAAAAACAGGATAGGTTATCCCGTTATTGATAATATATGTGGATGATATATACATATGCAAAACATGGTACAAGTGATATAACCTATCGCCTTTTTGCTGCAGTACAAGAGAACCCCTTATGAAGCTCCTCCTTTATACGTTTCCAGTTTCTCATTCTTATAGTCAACGTTTTTCTTACATTAATTCCATAATTTTACTGCTAAATGCAGGAAGAGGAAAATGCTTCAATGAAAAGAAGTAATATTGCAGCAGCTGGTCTTGCAGGAGAGCCTAGTAATATTGTATCATCAGGTACCTTGAAGAAAACAGTTTTTAGAGAATCCAAGAAGTCGTCACACCACCAGTTACCAAATATTCATGAAGATTATTGCGGACCTAGGCATCACAGACCCAAGCACCATTAGCATTACTTAGTTACTTTTTCTAGAGCCACCTAGCTAGATCGTCAAGGCGCTCTTCTTTATCCATTTTTCTGCTATTAATAAAATGACCGTAGTCGGATAACAATTTCGTTTTTAGTATTGAGTTTTCAGAAGAATGAAACCCCTATAATTACCATGTATTCTGCAACCACTGTTGTCCACAAAAACTAATCCAATAATTGACTTTGTACTAGTAATGAATTTTACTGTAATCATATGACCATTTTCTTTTAAGTCAATGCAGTAAATTAAAGTTTCTGTGAAAACCAATAGACCTACCCAAATTAATCAAGTGGTTTTCATTTGTATTGTTGCAGGAAGAACTAGAAAACTAATCTCTGTGACTTCCCCCTCTAGTGCTACTACCACTTCAAAGGTTGGTTCCTAATTAATCAAAATAACTATACTATATTAATAATATCTAAGGGTTAGATGTGAAAACTTCCTATATGTCATCCATGTACAGAATGAGAAGAAAGGAAGGAAAAATAGAGCTGACTCCCAACCGAAAGGCGAAAATGTTAATAGCCATGGTGGAGAAGATGGGAATGGCAAAGCAAAATCACCAGTTGTTTCTAAGCAGCAGGAGGCTGCTGCAGCTCACCAACACTATCCAGATCTCGCAGACATGACGGAAATGGACTATTCTCCGGCGAAGAAAAAACCTCCAATACACAACTGAACAACTGATCAGTTTCTAGTAGTGAAGATAAACAAGGAAATTAAAACCCATAATCTACTAGTGGAAAAGTGTTAGACAAAATAAAAGAGGAAATATTAGATTGAGAAGTTGGACAGCATTACAGAAAATGCTGCAGAATTTAGGGCTAGCTATCGGAATTGATGATTTTGTGTACATAGTACTATGATATTCTATTGGGAATTTGTTATTGTTTTAGTTTTGAACTCTATGATTTGGATGATTGAGGCCTGGTTTGGTAGGTGATTCTGAAAAAAGCTGGTATCAAAAAAAACTGGGAGCTGTTTTTGTGTTTGGTAAACATTCAGCTTCAGCTTTTTTTCACAGTTTTGGATGAAAAAAACCCAAAAACAAGAAACTGCAAAACCCAGCTTTGAAAAACTGGTTTTTTTTTTCACATTTGTTTTACATAAAAGTTTACCAAACACTATAATACTGTTTTTTTTCTTTCAAAAGCACTTTTACAAAAAAGTTTACCAAACACTCTGCTGCTTTATTTCACAGCTGCTTATTCTCACAGCACAGCAGAAGCAGATTTTTTTCAAAGCACAACAATACCAAACCAGCCCAGAGTACTCATGAGAAAAGCACTTTTGGGGTGCTCACTTGGAATATTATTTATAACCCTAATGTAACATTAAAGTATAAAAATAATTGACCATTGTTTTTATTGAAAGTTAGGAGTTTTTTTTTTTTTTTTTTTTTTTTTTTGTACGAGAAAAAAGGAAAAATGTGTTCTTCTTATTATGATATCAATTAATTGATGCTATCACGTAATAATGTACCTTCTTGATTATAACATCAACAAACTGATAAGAACACGTAACAAAGATTGTCACAGAAAATAGCAAGGGCAATAAATAATGAATGGGATTTTCTACAAGTAGCTCGAAATTTAATTAGTGTGTCCAAAAAGTAGGTGTTTGGACAAGTATGTGACTATCAAGACGTAAGAATACTCTTTTGTTTCTTTGTCAGGCAATGGGACACACCAATGATTATGGGCTCAGCCCAGCACGTTTGAGATATTGAATGTCAATATGTGGGCTCACATGTTTCTTTTTGGGTCAATATATGTTGGGCCATTGTAGTCCACACAGCCAAGATTACAAGGGCAACTTTCACGGCATCGAATGTGGGCTCACATGTTTCTTGTTGGGTCAACATCTGTTGGGCCACTGTAACCCTCACATCAAGATTGCAAGAGAAACTTTCATGGAATCGAACACCATGGTGACAGTGTATTCGTAAGGGTGGGCAAATGGGTACAGGAACCGTGGGTAGGGGCGGATAATTCATGTTCGTTACCATCATCATTAGGCCTCGATCTCTCCTGACTTACTCTCTGGAAATCAGTCTCTCTCTCTCTGACGAACTTAAAGGGACGGACGAAGTCAAACAACTCGAAACTACGTCTCCTCCGTCTGACTTAGACCCATATCTGCAGCGCACGACGTTTCCTTCGTCCTCTTCAGTTTTAAGGTATTACGTTTTGGGGATTTAGGATTGAAAATTAAATTAAGGTTTCTAGATTTAGGGATTTTGTTAGGTTCTTGAACCTTGACCTCTGTAATGTTTCAATTTCAAATCTTTTATTGAATTGAATTTGAATCAACTGGGTTTGAAACTTCTGTTGAATTAAATTGAATTTGAGCAGGAGAAGAGGCAGATCTAAGTTGAGCAACGTCGAATCTCATTGTGGGTGGCTAATTGGAACTGGATTTGGTGGGTTTGGATCTAATGGTGAGGTGGCATGGGTGGAGACAGCATTGAGTGGCGGTGTTATTGAGTTGCAAAAGAATACGAAGGAGGGGTGTGGCCATGGATGGATAACTTAATCTCAATTGAATTTTTTTTTCTGGTTTTGTTTGTGTTTAATTACTTGTTTATGATAGTTATTGATAGATATTGACATGCCCATTTGATTGTTATTGTCATTGCTGGTTTGATTGTATCAAATTCAAATCGATTGAATTGTATCCCAGAAAAGAAAGGGAAAAAAAAAAAAAAAGGCAAAGGAACCGTGGACCAAACCCGAATAGGCCCGTTTCAATCGGCCGGTTAGGTCCGGTTTCTGTATTAGAAAATGTTGCCCCCGGCCCGGCCCGTTTCTCTTAAGCCTGAGTCCGGTCCGGTCCTTTCAAAATTGGGCCTGATCCGGCCCGCGCCCACCCCTATGTATTCGTGTCTATAAATTTTTTTTTCTCTACTATTACAGTTGCGACATCAAACTCTAACGTGAAAAACTACCGGACATTGTAAATCATGTATGAAATAGTGTTAGAAAGACTGCATTATGGACCGACTCTCTAATGCAAGTGGGTCTCATATGCAATATTGGCGCCCGCCTCTCTTAGGAGAGGTGGTCAGCAATGTGATCCAGTTTGGAATGGGAATCTGAATTTGATAGAGTGAAATTACCGGGTGAGGGGGTGAAAGCGAAGAGAAGAAGAAAGTACTACAAAAGAAGCAGCCAAGAAGACCCAAAAAAGGCTCAAAGAACATAGTTTATACAATGCAGGCGTACAAGTCAAAGGCTCAAGCCTAATAGTTGACACTACTACAAACTCTAGATATAGTGTTAATACAAGCACTGCGATGCAATTATTAGTTACTAATACATGCATACCAATTCTAATATTCTACGGTAGAGGGCATTTTTCTTTGAGGTAATGGATCGAATGAGCACTTGCATTCTCTTTGCATTTTTTCCCTCATTCTCCCACAGGGCGTTGCTCTCGATTCCCATAGGCCAGCGCCAAAACTGGACAGGATTTATAACCATCTTCTCTAATGCAACAGCGTTCTTCATCAAGTACCTGACATGATTAATGCAACATCAATGACCATGATACCCTGCCATTTCTACTACTTGAGGTTCTTGTTCAGTAATTCTGATTCAAATCCAAATGCCAAAATGAAAAACTTTGTCATGTCCATGCAACTTGAAGATAAATTAAGTTACATATGGAAGACAAAGGAAATTAAAAAATCTGACAACTTTTTGGATCAAATGTACTGGAAGAAGATATTCATATCATCGTGTTTATGTGCTGTTTTAGTGGATCCATTGTTCTTCTAAGTTCCCATCATCTTGAGAATGGGAACGCAGAAGAATAATGGATACACTAAAACAGAACGCAAAGGCGATGTTATGAATATCTCTGTCCAGTACTTTTGATTCAAAGATTGTTAGCTTTTTGAATTACTTTGTCTTCCATATACAACTTAATTCATCTTCAGGTTGCATGGCATGACGAAGTTTTCCATTCTGGCCTTAAAATTTACTCATTCTCCCATAGGAACTTGATCGATTGCCGTAGACAAACACTAAAATCGAACAAGATTTATAACAATCTTCTCCAGTACAATGGCGTTCTTCATCAAGTACTTGACTTGCTTAACGCAACATTTGTGACCATTATACACTGGTATTTCTACTAGCTTGAGGTTCTGACGGGGCCACTGGGAAGATTTCTCTATTTTTGCTATCTCCACATTGGATCTGATAACCAACTGCACCAAGGAAAACAGTTTAACAAAACTCAAAACCATTGGTAAAAGAATACTTACCAAGGAAAACAGTTCAACAAAACTCAAAACTATTGGTGAAAGGATCGAGAGAATATACAAATGCACGTGCATACATACAAATATCAAGTTTTACATTCTAATGTGTCGATAACAAATGCATACATACCCCAAAACAAGTTTATACAAAGTAAGGAGCTGCCTTCAAGAAAGAAGCTAATCGAGCTGTAGTCGGCATCAACTACTAATTCCAAATGCTTCAGATTTGATAGCATGGGAAATTTATAATTCTGATGGTAAACATGAAAGCAAACAAAACAATACAACAACGAGACAAGAAAACTGGCGCATCATAATGGCATGAGATCAGGCGAAGGCACCCCTTATCAATTCAGCAAGAACGCCAAACTTATAAAAGGATACCTCAACCAGCGATGGCATATTCTTGAAATGAAAATCTGCCAGCCATCCACGATGACTAAAGGAAACAATGTTGGCATAAAATCTCAATCTTTTTTATATTTCAATGCGATCTAGGGACCAACAACTCTCACTGAATCTTGGGCAAAACTCAGGGATAATCGTTCAAGAACTGGACAGTTGTACAATAAAAACGAGGAGATTTGAGGCCCTTGAAACCAAAATTGTTTCTAGTTTTTGGGGAAATGTACCGTTATTACCTTAGTGTCAAAAAAATCGCCTTAGGCGCTGAGCGGTGAGGTGCCGTCCTGATTGGGTGCCAAACAGTGGACAGAAGAGGGGAGTTGTTAGGCGCCCGCCTAAGCGCTCCTAGGCGGTGTTAGGCGGTGGTGCTTGGCCGTTCTCCTCGTCGCCTTCCACATCCGGTCGTATCGAATCACCGCAGATTCGTCCATGAAATCTGACGAGGGAGTGAAAGAGAGAGAGGGAGATAGTGCAGAGAGGAATGGAGGGAGGGAGAAATATTTGATCGGACGCAGACAGGGAGATCGAAGTGAGAGTGTGCTACTATGAGATTTGAGAGAGAAGTAGGGGTGGGGTGCGGCTAATGATCTGCTAGGGTTGATAGGTTTTTTTATTTTTTTAATTTAATTTAATTTTGTTTTATTTTTTAAATCCTAGCATACGGGTACCCAAGTGTGCGAGAAGAGAATTTTTTATTTTTTTTTAGAGAGAGAACGTGGGAATGGAAAGTTTTTATTTTTATTTTTTAAATTAAAGATATGTTAGAATTTCATTCCAGAACAAGTTTCAAGGATCTTGAAGAAATCACAAGTTCGATTCAAGATCAAATGTGCACCATCCTTAAATCAAATTCCGCTCTAGATGAAAGGAGTAAATTCAAATGCTTCTTCTTTTTTGCTTCAAAGGCTCTTTTTTTTTTTCCAGTCGATTTCCTCCTTATTACGCTTGAAAGTTTTTTCTTTTTTCCAGTCTCCTTCTTAGTGGTATATATAGGGGTTTATTTGTAGGGTTTTGAAAGGGAAGAAGGCAACAAAAAGGAAACAAACAGAGCAAACTGGGAGGCAAAAAGCCAATTAGTTGTTTAATAGCAGTAGAACAAATCTTATTGCTTTTTTGGATTCCACATTCCATCACTTGTCGGTTACCTTTGAAGAAGGAGCGGCAGCATCAATCAAGATGGAAGGGATGAAATAGGGGATGAAATGACCATCTTATTCTCACATGTGACACTCACATGCATGATACTAACGGATGAATGATGGAAGTTTCAATTTTGGGCATAAATCCTAATAGACTTTGACCACAAAGGTTTAAATCTAAATTTTTTTACCACAAGACTACCTTCTAAAGACCTTATAATCACGGGAACCATTTATCCGATTAGGCCTAATCTTTTATATTTGAAAAGATATGATAAGCACACATATTGCTTTAGCTAAAATAACAAGAGATGCGTGAGGGTGGATCAAACAAAACCATATCTTGTTTCGGCATGAATAAATCGAACAAAGTTTTAGGTGTGCTGGCTAGTGAGAGTGGATCAAAGTCAAAAGGGTCATGGATGCTGCCATCGACAAGAAAAAAAAAGAGGGGGAAATTCTGATTAAAATCCACAGGCATTTGATATTCATAAGTGCCTTATATTACATTTGTTGTCTTTTGTCTAGTAATTCTGATTAAAATCCACAGGCTAGACTGGAAAACTCTGTCATGGCCATGCAATCTGAAGATAAATTAAGTTGCATATGGAAGACAAAGGAAATTCAAAAACCTGACGAGTCTTTAGATCAAAACTACTGGAAGAAGATATTCATAGTATCGTGTTTGTGTGCTCTTTTAGTGGATCCATTATTCTTCTAGGTTCCCATTATCCTTGAGAATAGAAACGTAGAAGAATAATGGGTACACTAAAAGAGCAAACAATCACGATACCATGAATAACTTCTCCAACAGTTTTGATCCAAAGAATTGCCCGGTTTTTGAATTTTCTTTGTCTTCCATATGCAACTTTATTTATTAAGTGGGCATGGCAGAATTTTCCATTCTGGCCTTTGTAGGTTTATAACAATTTCTACAATGCAACAGCACTCTTCATCAAGAACGTAACGTGCTTAACACACCATTTGTGACCATGAAACCCTGCTATTTCTGCTATTTCTACTAGCTTGAGGTTCTGATGGGCCACTTGGAAGCTTTCTCTATTTTTGCCATCTCCACATTGGATCCGAAACCCAACTGCAGCAAGGAAAACAGTTTACCAAAACTCAAAACATTTAACTTTTGTTCTCAATGCATACATACAAAATATCAAGTTTTACTTTGTAATGTATCGATAACAGATGCATACATACCCCAAAACAAGTTTATGCAAGTGAGGAGCTGCCTTCATGAAAGAAGCTAAGCGAGCAAGGGATAAACTGTAGTAGGCATCAACTAATAATTCCAAAGGGGAAATTTATATGGTAAACCTGAAAGCCAACTTAGGAACAATACAACCAGAAAAGATAACTGGCACATCATTGGCATGAAAGTCAGCGGAAGGCACCCCTTATCAATTCAGCAAGAACGCCAAACTTATAAATTGATACCTCAACCAGCAACAACACATTCTTGAAATGAAAATCTGCCAGCCATCCACGATGACTAAACGAAACAATGTTCGCATAAAAAATCTCAATCTATTTGAATTCACCACAATATTTTTTGTCTCAAGATATTTCAATGCCATCGAGGGACCAACAACTCTTAAACTAACTAAATTTTTGACAAAACTCAGCAATAATCGTTCAAGAAATGGACAGTTGGACAATAAAAACTCAACCGCTTCTCTGGTCAAACCAACATGATGAAAACGAAGATATTTGAGGGCCTTGAAACCAAAATTGTTTCCGCAAGGGCGTCTACAGATCTAATAGTAGTTTAGCAGAAACGCATAGTTGTTACCTTTGTGTTCTAAAATCGGCCCAGGCGCTGAGCGGTGAGATGCCGTCCCGATTGGATGCCAGAACAGAAGCGGGGAGTTGTTAGGCGTGGGGGTGGGAGCGGCTAATGTCTTGCTTTGGTTGATGGGGTTTCTGTTTTATAGTACAAGATTTTGACATTTTCTTTTTGGAATTATATCAGGCCCAACTTCATCTTTCTTAAATAAAGGATGTAAGGCCCAATAATAACATAAAATTTATGATCTTAAACTAACACCCTTAAAGGTGTGTTTGTTTGACCTTCTTAGGTGGGGCTGAACAAGACCAGACTAATTTATAGTTGGTCTGCACAAGGATTAGGTTTAATGAGATTAGATTGGACTCGCTTGGATTATACACTTCGCTTGGAGTTCTTAGCCAAGAATCCCAAATTTATGATCTTAAACTAACAATAATGTCGTCGCACATCGCTCCCTCCTTGCCCTGCTCCCTCATCCTCGTCCTCCTCACCCTCATCTTTGCGTCCTTCTCGCCCTCATTTGCTCCTCTTGTCTGGTAAACTTCGAATCTTCGATTTGTTATACAGATCGTGATATTACTGAGCTTTATTTGATTTAGATATTTTGGGTTTAAGAAATTTTCGATAATAGACCTCTGCATTTGAACAAATTAGGGTTTTGATTTTTAGGGTCAAATTGAGATTATAATTTGGGTGGCCCAAATTCTAACCTCAATTTGAACCTAAAAATCAAATTGCACTTGATATTTTCTGTTCAAGGGCAGTTGTTTCTGTTCAATAACAGAAAATATGAACGTGAAGAACAGCAACAACTGCAGCAGCGACAAGGAGAAGGAGCTCCTCCACCTTATTCTCAAGCGACCTCTCAGGAACCCTCCACCCAAACCGCCCCTCCTCCTTCCCCGTTCGATCCCAGTCGAAGTAACCCTCTCTCTCTCTCTCTCTCTCTCTCTCTCTCTCTGGTTCTTTTGAACTAATGTCTTTAAGATGCCTTTTTTATGTATCTGAATTTTTTCCATCTGTTTTTATTTATTTATTTATGGAATCTGGGTTTATTGAAAGGTGTTGAATTTCAGAATCTAAGTTGAGTTTTTGCAGGTTGTATAATGCGATTTAGTTAAGGTTTACGTGTTAGGGTTTGTCAATCTGTTAAATTTTATGTCGGGCAAGTTCTTGTTATATTTGAAATATCGGGTCAGTGATTGCGATTTCTTGTGTAACTACATCTGTGTTAAAACCACGGAATACAATTCATAAATACACCATATCTTCTGGAAACTCAGTCCAAATTCGGACCCAAAACTCAAATTGTTCGGCAAGAAATGCATCCGTCTCGAATCTCAGTGTGTTTGTAGTCATCTCAACTGGATTCGATCTCCCCGAAATGTAAAATTACTACCTTCAACTCCCCTTAGACCTTATCTATAATATTGTGGCCGAAAGTTGAGGTCTAAAGGAAGCTGCAAGTATGTGTGTGCTTTTGTGGTACAGATCCCATTATAGGTTGCGGAGAAGAGGAGCATAAACGGAAGTGGCATCAGTGCTCAGAACCCAAGGGAAAACAAGTAACAGACGACTCAAAACCCTCAAGTCTAGAAGTAAAGGTATAATTCCTTAACCCATAGATCAATTTTCGACATGGATCTATTGAATGTAGTCCTTGGATGTGTGAAAGTCTGCGTTGCATCTCTGTGAATATGACTTCTGTGATATGATTTTTGTGACATGCATCCATAAATCTGATTAATTTGCCTCAATATGCTTATGTGCTTGTTCTTCTATGTATGCATGTTGTCCGTATTATGAATGCATCTGTGATGAATGTCTGGATCAGAACTTAGCTTAAGTACTAGTCTCCTCTGTGCTACTTGGATCCCCCCAAACTTGTATATAATTATATTTTGAATGAAAATGTGAGAGAGTGTGAGTGAAGGTTTCCATTAGCATAGAGGTCTTCTCAGCATCCCCATTGTAAGTAGTTCTGAACTCTGCCTGTGCTTGTCTCTACATTCCTTGGAAATCTGATGAATGTGTTGAGGTGAATGTATGAATGTTGCTGAATGCATGATTCAGTCGATTTTGCGCGCTTAGTGGATATTTAGGTCGAATCAACTCGTTTGATATTGAGCCTTAATTCAGTTGTCAATTGTCTCCTTTCGTTTCATTGTTTAAAGTGTTTCAGTAGTCGAACATCAATGAACATCTGAATATGTGATTGATTTAGTTCGTTGAATCATAGTGTTTGTGCTTTCATTGTGAAGGAGTTGGGACCTATCGCCGGCTGGTAATAAGACTCATGTAATTGTCATGGGAATAAGGCCTGACTGGAATTTCTAATGAGGAGAATTGACGTTATTGTATTGTTAATGTTTATTGAAATTGTATTATCACTTCTTGTTAATGTTTATTGCCATTCTGTGATTGATGTATTTATATAAATTTTTGAATCCACGACATATTTCTGGTTTCTCACTCTATCACTTTTGAAGTTTTGGCTGTGCAGTTGATCGTGCACTTTATTAAATATCCTGGAGGAAAGTTAGTGAATGATGTTTGACAGAGTCAGTCAATGGCGAAGACTGACTTGTGCAATGAAATGAAATGACGAAGTAATTGCTCCTCTCTTTCTTTTGCATATTGTTAATAGAGACTACAATCTCACCCATTTTACCTTAGCTGGCTTAGCGTCATCCTAAATACGTCACTATTACAATTTACAAAGTTGATTTCAATAAAGACTAACAAGTGGGGACATTTTCGAGTGAGTAATGCTTTTCGACCCACTACTAATTTTCACGTGCAGATGCAGGCACCACTAGCTCTTGCCATTGCACAACAAGTTGAATGTCAAATCCACAACCTCGTATCATGATGAGCAACCGATACTACTAGTAAATTCTTTGTCAAAAGCATAGATTACAAGCTTCAGAAAATTGTCACGGTATGGATTGAAATTGGCTTATACATACAAGAGCAATTCCATGTAATTATTTCACAATTGAGAAAAAATTAAACTTGTCCGGCATGAATTTTCGTTCTACTTTATACAAATTCAAGTATAAACCAACACGTAACATCTTGAATCCTGTCAATTGTTGGAAGAACACTTTGTTATATTGATGTTTGGAACAATGCTACTCTTGAATCATGTTTCTTTCGTTGGCAAGAAAATTTGGTTTTTGTATTTTTGTTGAGTCTCACTTTGATCCAATATTATTAATTTTAATAATATCTTTAATAAAAAAAGCAATTAAAATAGAACATTAATGTACTCCTAGTCTAAGCAAACACTAAAATGGTGACAGTACTGTTTTCATTTATCCTGTTTCTTAGTCCAATACTGCACCAAACACTTCATTAAGCTAGTCCAGTTTAATCTAGTTTAAGCCAGTCCAGCTTAGTTCCTGAAGTTAGTCCAGTCCGAGACAGTCCGATGCAACAAACGCAAAAGTTTACACAATGCTCATATTTTATAACAAATATTTATTTTGTATGTTTTGTATTGTACAAGGGGATCTTCTATAACTTTGCACTTGATGAGTTATTTCTTGTTTCGTCCAATATTAATAACTTGATTATTTTTAAATTTTATTTTTTTCAAATTTTATATACGAGTATGATTTTTTTTTTTTTTAATTTAAACATGCACTTATTTATATATTACATAATAAATTATTCAAAAAATACAAATTCGCTTAATCCTCTTAGCCTTGCCTAGCTTTTATGTAAAGGAAACGCTAGTGCAAAATGAAACTTTTAGGCTTTACCTTGAGTTGAATTGGGGTTTCTCCTTTTTCCATGGAGGTCGGTCTCGCGGCAGAGATGGCGGCCGAGCTCCGTGCGTAGTTGCTATCAAGTTGGTGATCATCGTGGAGGGATGGTGGTGAGTCTCTGGGAAGGATTCTCTATTACGTGACACACTTTTTTTTCTTTTCTTTTCTATTTTAATGTTATGATTATTTTTTGTGCTAAACTGTTGTGCGTAGTGTTTATTTGTCCAAGATGGCCCTCTTTTGTTGACAGGAGGATCATCTTTGTGAGGATCTTGGGAATCCTTCAATCACATCCGTTCAGCATATATCGTGTAATCATAAATCATTGTAAATTTTTTTATTTAAAATTGAATATAAACAGTACCTGACAAAAACTGACCGCATGATATACAATGAACAGATGTGATTGGAGGATCCCAGATTTTCATAGAGAGGATCCGTTGAGGATCCTCACTCCTTTTGTTGAGCCTTTTCTTCTCTTACTAGTCTGTATTGGATAGTACATGAGATCTTAAATCCAATTGCAAAATTTTATAAAATTGGAAACACATCTTTTATGTCTGAAGATAAATGATATATGTACTTATTGTTTAGCTAAAATAAAAAAAGATGTGTGAAAATTATCTCTCTTTTCAAAATCCGATTATATTACAATTTTATTCCAATTGTATGATGGTTTGAAATTTTGAATGAGCCAAAAAGAGAGGAAATCCTAAATCCGATTGGATTATTGAATTCTCCTAAGTTTGGTAACAAGGGTTGGTATTCTCCTAGGTTTGGTAACAAATGTTGGTACATTTGAGCACATCCATATTTGAAAAAGAATCGAACTTCGAAACTAGTCTGATTTTAATCTACTACATAAGCACTCATCACCACTTAGACTAATTTGACAAGCTAACGAAGAAGTATTTCACCTACTTCATCCGTTGTACTCATCATTTGTTATGTCAAACATACTATTAATGCGTATGAATACTATAAATAATAATAATAATAATAATTTGTCACTACTTGGTGACACACTGTATTCGATGTATAGCTCATTCAACACAGTATCTGTTTGTATAGTAGGAAAATAAAATTGAATAGAAAATCTAACTAGCTATTCAATTTTATTTGTTTCCTTATTAATTTGGATTATTTTCTTATTAATCTTTTCTTACTGCATTTTTATATCATCTTTATGTATTATGTGATGCGATAAGTGATGTATATATGTTATATCAATTAATAGATTTATCTGATTTGATGTTGATTATGTGCACCATTTACCACATCGTAAGGTACAATAATGTGATCCTTAACATTATTGTAAATAATTTTATTTGAGCAGTGCGTGTTACTTATTTCGTAACTTTTTTCAACCTATCAAAACGTCAATATATGTACTTGAATGAGGTTTTTCCATTGCTCATGAAAAAAGGACAAAAAAATAAACAACACAAAAACTCATCCTAAGCTTTCGAGTTTGGATCCAATTACGATATCGCGAGTTTGTATTCTCTACATTTGACGAATAGCAAATATGGCGACTTATAGATTGACCAAGATGAGTTTATAGTATGAACTTGATTGGTTTTGATTTAAAAAACTTCATCATCCGTGACGTAACCGCACGTGCTCTATTTTATTTTCTAAACAGTGATAATCCCGACAGTGAAAATGCGGGGGTAAAAATGATATTTACCGGTCGATTTTGCCCCCACCAATTTAGGCAAAAGTTAGCACACCAGTATTTCCATCCTGCCCTGCCCTCCTCCTCCATCATTTGCCACACAGTGACAGAGCGGACGACGACCCACAAAAATCTCAGTGGCAGAGACCACCTGCGTATAAACCTCTGTGTCTCCGAGGGCTTTTGTACACAGTTGTCCACGGCTCTAGGGCTTTTGTCACGCTTCCCCATCTTCTGGAAGCTTATCGGAGTTTCTATATTTTAGGTAAGAACTATGATCATGTTCTGTGTATTGTGTTTTTCGTTTTTTTTTTTTTTTCGATTTTAATTTGGTGATTCAATTGGGTTTTTTGTGTTTTTGGGTTGGTTAGGTTTCAATGTATTGCCCTTCTGGATTTTTTTAGATTTTGGAATTCTAAGGTTTTTTGTTTTGGTTGTTCTTGATTCCAGAAATCCTAGGATTGTTGGTATTTAGGTTATTGTTTGTTTAGGATGTGTTTTGTAATCATCTGTTCGTGTGTATCAGTAAAGGGTGTTCACTTTACTCAGGTTTTGAGAGATTACATGCGATTAAACAAAACCAAAGTTGTTCATTCAAAGTTGTTTGAATCAAACAAAACCAAATCTTGTTTCGGCATCAAAAAGTTCGAACAAAGTTTATGTGTGATAGCTGGTGAGAGTGGATCAAAGTCAAAGGGGTCATGGAATGTGCCATTGAAAAGTAAAAAAGAGAACAGGAAATTGTGATACGAGTGCTGTTACTTTCCTTGTAGTTCCGTTGCAATGTTTGCTTGTGGAGCAGATGAGTAGATTTTGGTCATAAATTGTAGTGATGCGATTCGGCATTTAACTGTAATGAATGAATGCCTTTTACTAACTTTTATGCTTTGCCTTGCATGTGTGCAGACTATTGAGTGCAATGTTGTTAACTCAGAATAGTGACAAGGAGTTTGTATTTTTACAAAATCACGTGTTGAAGTTGGCTTAGGTTATGGAAAATCAAACACATTGTATATGTGAATTTTTCGTTGGCTACTAGACATTCTAATTTTTCGTTGGAAATACATGTTGTGGTTTGGGAATTAACCAAGAATTGCTACCCATGTTTTTACTACAATTATGCTACTGTTAATTAGAGATGGGCATGCCTTATAACATTAATGGTTTTTCCTTTTTCTCATTTTTTTTTCATTGTTGATTATCAATGTCATTATATTATTAAGTAGTAGTTGATTGAATGCTCCATTTTCTCCACCCCAACCTATAATAAGGAGAAAGAGGGCTGTTTTATGATTTATACTCTTGCTCTTTTCTAGGTTCATTGCGGTCTGAGGAGAATGGGAAGTAATGGTAGTGAACATATTCTCATCGGTGAGCAGGTCGAAGGGTCTGAAGCCACTATTGAGATTAAAATAAAAACATTGGATTCACAAACCTATACTCTCAGGGTGGATAAACAGGTTGCTTCTTTAGTGATCTTTTATTATATCTCCTGCTTTTGGGCAACACTTACATCCTTGTGTACAATCTTTACCACTGTACCCCATGTGCATATAGTGTACCCATATAATATGTTCCCAATAGCTTGAGATAGTTTCCTCGAGTTAAAAGTGCTAATATGTGTGAAAACTCAAAATGTTAGAAAAGTTACTTGTGCATTTGACATAGTTTTTAGGGTGAAGTGCCGATTTAGTCCTTGAACTATCATCTTAGTGAAAATTAGGTCCCTTAATTATTTTTTAGGTAAAATAAGTCCCTAAATTCATTAAAAATTGCTAATTTCATTCCTGCTATTATATTCAAAGCTATTTTATCCAATTTTTCGTCAACTTAAGTCACTTGACACACTTTAGAGTGGAATACCATCATTTTCTCGCCTATAAGCCCTTAACATTTCATATAGGTTGCAAATCTAACTTCTAATTTACCCTCCAAAGTTAACTTACACTATTTCTTATGAAAAACTTCCAATTACCCTCCAAAGTTAACGCCATACATTATTTCTTTATGAAAAACAATCAATCTACCCTTCAATGTGTATCACATGCAACTAACGTGACTTAAATTGACGGAAAATTGAATATAGTAGCTTCGAATATAATATTAGGGATGTAATTGGCAAATTTTTATAATTTAAGGATTGATTTCTATGAAAAAAATAGTTTAGGGACCTAATTTTCACTGAGATGATAATTCAGGGACTAAATTGACAGTTCATCTTGGTTTTTAAAATAATTATTGAAGCTTATTTGTGAAGGAATATTGCCCGTGGAACATGCCGGTAGCATTTTTTTGTAAAAGTTTTCCAAACAGGTTTGAATTTACGGGTGGTGCTATCCACACAACCCTTTTTACCTTTCACACACCCCTTTCAATTTTCTGCTGTCAGATCGAATGAATTGAAGAGGATGAAAGGATAGAAATTAACATGGAGTGTGTGGAAGGTAAAAAGGAGTGTGTGGATAGCACTACCCAAGGACCCATACTAAATTGTGTTTTCTGAACTGCAGATGCCAGTTCCTGCTTTGAAAGAACAAGTTGCTTCTGTCACTGGTGTGCTATCAGAACAACAACGACTGATATGCCGAGGAAAAGTTCTAAAGGATGATCAACTTCTCTCTGCCTATCGTATCCTATTCTTTTTGTTTTGTGGAAGAATTTTTGTGTTTTAAACCTTGTGGCACCTCTACATTACTTAGGATTCTCTGTGGGTGTGTGTTTCCCAAAATGTAGGCTTCATAGGCTCAATTCCATTCACTCACCGGCTTTTCATGTACACATTTGATATTTCCTTAACACAGTTTAGATGTTGAAGATGGTCACACCTTACATTTGGTTGTGAGACAGCCTATTCCACTATCAGCTGAAGGGTTACCAGATCATCCAGGTTGATCTTAATACTATTAGTACTCTACAATTCTATGTGTTGTGTGTTAACATGTTTTAGATATGGACACATTGTTTGCAAACTACCTGATAGTTTGGGTTCATGGGCTGTTTCGAAAAATTGGTAGTCCAACATTAATGGAAAACCTTATTTCTCTTCTAGATATTTGATTCAACTATTAACATCATTGACATTGTTTTCATACTACCGTGTGTAGGAACTGATCCAGCTTCAAGTTCAAGCCGTCATGCTGGCCCTGGTGTTGTCATTGAAACTTTCAGCATGCCTGCTCAAGGGGATGGATTTGCACCTGAAATCAATCGGGTGTGTCTCTAACTAAATAATTTGTGTCGCTAACTAAATAATTTGTATTTCTACATGGTCTAAATAAATTTCATGGTAACTGAAAAAAAAAAAAAAAATCATGGTAATGATTTCCTCCTTGTCTCTGTGTCTAAGCAGATAATCTCTGCTGTTCTCGGCTCTATAGGAATGCCAAATATTGCAGGTGGCAGTGAAGGGATCGAAGTCAGGGTAAATTTAAAATTGAAAATTTCTGAAGCTAATATCACTTAATGGATACTCTGTGTGTGTGCATATGTATATCATTTGTTATTATAAATTTATGTGTACTTTTATGCTTACATTTTTAATCTGTTATGGGGATGGTTGATATGCTGAAGGAACATGGGCCACAGAGGCCAGAAAGGACATCGAGTTTTGGTGGTATGTTTGATTTCTCCCAATTTCAATCTGAACAAACTGCCACAAGGGGTCCATCCGATAGATCAAATGGGACTTTTAGTCATTCAACATCATTTCCTTTGGGGGCCCTGCCACCTCTGGCAAGTTAAAAGTTTCCAATTTGTTTCATTAAGTTTTATTCTTCTTGCATAGTTTGATCTTTAACTTAATGAATCTCTTTGAAAGCAATAGTCTAAATATTCTGCTTTATCGGTGATCTTTGCAGGTAATTCCTAGTTCTTTGACCACTTTAACCCAATATCTGAGTCATATGAGGCGTGAATTTGAGGCTATTGGTGAGTTTTCTATGTGCAAGAATTTTTATTAATATAAAGTTGTTACACAAATGGTGCTAGTTTGCTGAAATAGTTGAAGTGTCAACTCATTTAACAACAGACAGAGATGCGGGAAGCAATCAAGCAGCTGCTACTCATAGGACTGAAGAAAGCTCCAATTCCTCATCACGTTCAGGGATAAGGCAAGAGGGGCTCTCCACTCCTGCATCGTTGGCAGAAATCATGCGTTCTACTCGACAATTACTCGCTGAACAAGTTGGAGAATCCTTACTTGTGCGTTCTTATGTGTCGTTGTAATTTTTCACTATATTATTGCAAGTATATATATTTGTGTTCCAAGTTGACGACTTGTGGTTGGAAGCTTGATTTTTCATTAGTTGTCACAAATGAGCAGTTTTATTGTTTAAAGCAGAAGAATCTAGTTACTGCGATTCTATATTAGCTACTAGCTTTCAGCTTTTGATTTATCATGTTAAACAAAAAGACATTGCGATTTTCATGTTACATCTTGGCAGCAATTTGCACGTCAACTGGAGAATCAAGTGAATGTGACTGATTCTGCAGCACGGTTGAGCGCCCAAGCTAGTGCATCGAGAACTGGAGCTTTATTTCATAACCTAGGTGCCTTTTTACTTGAACTTGGTCGTACAACCATGACATTGCAAATGGGTCAAGCACCGGTAGTGTTTCCTGGAATTGCACTTTCCTTGTCACGTCATTTTGTCCATTTAGATCTCAGCTGACTTCTAAACTTTTCTCTGGGTCATCTTATGCAGTCTGACGCGGTGGTTAGTGCTGGACCTGCAGTTTTCATATCCCCTACTGGCCCTAATCCCATTATGGTTCAGGTAATTTTCTAAACGTTTAATTAACACCTCGTTGAAAATAGTTTAATTTATACTGACTGAAACTGAATCATATTTGGCCAGCCTCTTCCTTTCCAATCTGGAACGAACTTTGGTGCCATCCCCATGGGAGCCGTGCAGCCTGGTTCTGGTCTTGTTAGTGGACTTGGTACTGGTTTTCATCCAAGGCGTATTGATATACAAATACGAAGAGGTGCCTTTTATTATTTATTCCCAGGCTATTTCCGTCCATGTTTGGTTTACATGTGTTTAATGCTTTAGTACAAGTTAACTTTAAGAATGATTCATTGTATCCATAAGGTTCGTCGGCAACCACACCCGATGCCACTCGAGATGAACAAGGGGAGACTCAGCAGCCTTCAGGGCAAATAAACCCAGTAACAAGTTCTGGCAGTGAAAATCCTACTAATCAAGCCACTTCAAGGGTCTCAGGTGGTTCAGCTTTTGCTGGAGATCCGGCTGTAAGGATAATGCCAATCAGGACCATGGTTGCAGCAGTCCCTGCTTCCCTCAGTCGCCAACCATCAGATTCTTCTGGTATTTCGGGAGGGTTATACTATCCACTGCTTGGAAGGTTTCAACATGTAGCTTCTGGGAATGTGAATAGTGAACAAGGAACTCCAGCATCCAGAGATCGTCACCCTGCCAATCTCCATACTGATTCTCAGTCTTCTGAATCTGCAGCAGAACGGCAAAATGCTGCAGATCCTGCAAGAGATGGTAATATACTCTCTGGCTGTGCCTGGAGAGGACAATTTGTTTTCTAGCTCCATCAGTGAATATGGCGGTGCCAGAATTTTCTCAGATATTTTGTTCTTTATATTTTAGATACTGCATGCCTCTTAATTTGTTATACTATGTTATTTGTGAAGTAGCAAGAAAAAGGTTGGTTCAACAAAAATAACACATAGCTCGTCCAAGGTCTTACGCACAAGAATTGATTGAGGCAGTAGCTCATCGAAGGACTTGATTTGAGTTGTTCATCTCTTCTAATTAGTTAACCCCTGTGGTTAAGATGCTATAATTGGTTGAGTGTATTCATTGGTGGCTTTTTCCTGCAGGATCAGCTCCCAATGTAAGACGACCATCAATCGCACGAAGTGTCAGTATCAATATTTTATCAGCTGGCGGAACCCCAAACAGCCAAGAATCTGAGAGACAGGTCCCAGGTAGTATATTACAGTTTATAAGGACCCTCTTTCCGAGTGGTGAAATTCATGTAGAAGACGGCAGTGCCGAGGGAGCGACTGCAGGTTCTGTACCAGATGAGCCAAGGCCATCTAGCGGTGGTGTGGCTGCACCGGAAGCAGAACCAAGGGCCACCGATGAAGGAATATTTTTGTCTAATTTGCTTCATGAAATCATGCCATTCATATCTCAAGCCACAGGGGGAGAGCCAGGAAATTCTTCTGAGCACAGAATGGCTCAAGATTCTCCCACCAGGGTACGTACTCTACACCAGTTATCATTTTCATGGCATTTTACGCCAACATTCAGTGCCCTTTTTCTCGTGAATGGCCAAACAAAGCATACCTGCACATTAAGTTGTAGAAAATCTTGATGTTAGGCTGAAACAAAATGTTAATGATAAATTTAAAAAGGTGATAATGCATGAACATAAAGACGATTATGTGTTTTGCAGGCTGAGACCTCCGATGTTGGGTCATCCCGTCAGCGGAGTGATTCTGAAGAATCTGAACCAAATCTTCCTACTTCAAAACGCCAAAAGGTGACAACGATGCCGATGAAAATCTAAATCAGTTTTATTTTCATTCTTGTACTCCTATGTTCTTTGATTTTTGTGATGTTTACAAGTAGTATGGCTTTTCTTCGATGCAGAAGGAGTAGTCATGATCGGATGGTTCAAGCAACGGTACTCATTGTCGTGAAAAAGTTATCGAGTTTTTTAGCACAATCGTTAAGTATGCCATTTTTTTTTTCAACACAGATTGCTTCTTGTTTTTCACTCCATGCGAGATGGTGTAAAATTTCGTTCGATTTGTGGAGATACTATTGAGACATTTTTTAGCGGATATAATATCATAGTGTTACATAACTTAAATATCAGGAAACCGAATTTCGTCTTTGCTAATTAGCACCTAGTTTTCCATGGATTCTTTGATCCTTAGAAGGTGGATATATACTTTGGTTAGGAATTTTCCCGCAAGTAATGAATTGCCGTAGTGAATATTCCTCTTCAAACAGTACGTCTCAAGTTCAAACCTTTGCCTTTATATAGCTTAGAGTGGTAATATGGTCGTAATTGAAAAAACCTAGATAAAACTGAAACGAAAACGAAGGCTCGCAGAGTTGGAGTCGGCCCAAAATATATCGGCCCAAAACACCCGGCCTAAATGTACCCAAATCGCGCCTTTATATGAGTTATGTTCATACAGCACGCGGGCGGCGCGCAAACGAGAGGGCTAGGGTTTTGTGGAAGGTTGAATCGCCTCCTCCGCTATCACCTGGACTCCTCTCCAGCTTTCGATCATGGCGGAACAGGTCGGTTCTTTTCTTCTATCCCTGCTAGTTGTTATTGTATCCAAAATGGCGCCGTTTCGATGTTTATAGCAGTCGTTTTATTTGATTTTTTTGACATTTTTGGTTGCAGACTGAGAAGGCGTTTCTGAAGCAGCCCAAAGTGTTCATCAGGTAACTGGTTTGGTTAATCAAATAAATTTCATTTTTTTTGTTGGGATTAAGATTTGGTTGTTCTAATTTTGTTTTGCTTAATTATGCATTCACATTTGGGTCCTATTTTATAATTTTTATTTATTTATGTTTTGCTGTAATCGAATTTATTAATCAGCTCTAAGAAATCTGGGAAGGGGAAGAGACCCGGAAAGGGCGGTAACCGGTTCTGGAAGAGCGTTGGGCTCGGTTTCAAGACCCCCAGGGATGCCATTGAAGGTCCCTCTCTATCTTTACTTATGTGTCGTTTATGTCTAGTAGCTTAAGTTATGCCATGAAATGAATTCGAAGCGTTTTGGTATATGATTGGTTAGTTGTAATTTTGTAGGCTGATTGATTAAAAAGTGGTATTTGAGTAATGTTGCATTATCATTCTTATAGTGATTTGCATTGTTAATGTCTTTATGGTATGTCACTGTGTCGTTCATTAGCGTATACTACTACCTTTCAGTTAGAAGAATTAAGCATATTAGAGACTATATGCGGGAGTGTTATTACGTGAAACAACTTTGAGTTTTGAATCAGTCACTTGAAATGCTTATTTTTTGGGATTTCCAAAGTTCGGGTCATAGTTTCACTCCAAATTGAGCTTTAGTAGTTTTCCTGTTTATTTTTTGTGTCAGCATTGAGCAATTGGAGTGTTGTATTTTGCTGATACGGTTGCGACATCTCATTTTTTTTCTTACAGGGACTTACATTGATAAGAAATGCCCGTTCACTGGAAATGTTTCAATCAGGGGCCGTATCTTAGCTGGAACTTGCCATAGTGCTAAGATGAACAAAACAATCATTGTTCGAAGAAATTATCTACATTATATCAAAAAGTATCAAAGGTATGATGTTTGCATTCTTTTTTTCTTTTCCTTCAGTATCTGTTGTCATTTTGGAAAATTAAAAAGTACCATCCTCTATGCCGTCGTTCTGAAATTTGGTTTTCTTGTCGCTTGCTTAAGATATGAGAAACGACATTCCAACATACCCGCCCACGTATCTCCATGCTTCCGTGTGAAGGAAGGAGATCACGTTACCATCGGCCAGTGCAGGTGATTTACCTTAGAAGCTCCTTTTTAGTTTCATTTTATGAATATAGTCTGGCCGCTTGTGCTCATTGTCGATTTTCTTTTTGTACTTCACCAATGTTCAGGCCATTGTCCAAGACTAAGAGGTTCAACGTCTTGAAGGTGACACCTGCCGGATCTTCCGGCACTGGCAAGAAGGCTTTTGCTGGAATTTGAAATTTTTTTTTTTTTTTTAGGTACTTGGAGTTGCGTTATAGGCCGGCGCTGTAGGCATTTTGGGTTTTGCTCAAGATGATTATGTTAGAGAAGTGAGATGGATATTTTTATTTATTTTTTGTGTTAGTAAACATCAGGGAAGTCAAGACTCTGAATGATTGTTTTTCCTCTTATGCTCATTGTTGGTAAGGAAATACATTATCAAAGATTAAAAACAAACGTTGAGTGCACATGGGAAAATGAGTGTTTGAAATTTCTATCCATCACATATCTATTGTCTAGTTGGCATAATACGACAATCCCTACGTATTTTAAGTTTCCCGTATGGAATCGTGAAGTGGAGAATATTATGCCGCGTCAGGCTCCTACCGACCGCGGATTAGTCTCCCTCCCTTGTGTTGGAAGTTAAGTAAGCTAATTACCCACTATTAACAATTAAATATTCCAGCAAAGAGGAAGAAATGGCTCCTCCTTTCTCCTTTTCCTTACTTTCAATTTTTTGTCCCACATAAAAGGAGAAAGCCTGAAAGTGCTTTTGAGCCACGTCCACGTGAATTGGGTAAAAGTTGAGTAAATGTCAAAAAATATGGTGTTGGTGGACAAGTTGTAGGGTAGTGGATGGTATTGAAGCAAGCAACCCTTCGTAGAGGCAAAAGAAAAAGCATGAAAGACTTCTAAGCTGACACTGTTGCATTATCTCAAGTCAATTATTTACTGTTTATGTGAAAAGGTGAATGCACATTATCTTGTAAGAACTTGTAAATATCCCAACTGCGTAGTTCTCAATGTAAGTAAATTTCTAACTATCCTTCTATTGTTTTAAATATAAATGAGATTACTTTTTTCTTTCTGTCTACTCTCGTGACAAGGAACATAGAGAAAACCTATATATCTCGATTACATTCAAGAATCCAATGTCCTTGTCTTGCATTATCATTTTCTCAATGAATGTGTCCTTTAGTTTCACTTTCAAACTTTTTTGGGGGGCAATTATTGCCAGATTATTAAATTAGACAAACTTCCTCATGTGACTTGTCTTTCAACTTATGAGGCTTTGGACGAATCTTATGGATTTGAAGGTCGTGGGGATAGTAGAATTCCACCCATCAAATTCCGAGGCTTGATGAACAAGCAAAGAAAAAATTAGTGAAAGAATAAAATAATTTTGGGTTAAGTATTATGTGTTAACTTAATCAAACCGACTAATCTTGTCTTATGTGTTACGGAAAGTCATGCAATGAAACAAAACCCAGCACATGTAGTTGCTTGTATCTTGGAAGATTATCCCAAATCCCATCCTTGTAGATTTTTTCTTCTATTTTTGGCCAAACATTCTTCTATTTTTGACCTCTTTTTTAGTTTAGCCTCTCCGTACTAAGTTTAGTAGTGTTTTTTATATTTGTAAGTGACTGGTCTTAGTTATGATTTTCGTAAATAACAAGTTCAGTTAATGAATCCCACAACAATGCATGATATAACATAATTCTTTGTGAAATTTTTTATATTTATTGAGTGCATTTTCGCTCATCTTTTAAAATGAAGGTGATGCTTATTTTTCATTGATTGTGGTTAGATTAGTTTAAATTTCAAAATTTGTACCTTAAGTCTATTAAACCAAACTAATCTAACGGTAATCAACAATGAATGAGTGAGAAAAGTTTCAGTCATATTTACATTTTTTCTAAAATGAATTTGGTCATTGCACTCAAAATAGTATATTCCCACATATGCCCAACGCATCTGATAATATCTTGTAAAAAAGGGACGATTAAGACTGATAATTTGGCTAATGGTGGTAAAGACCAAATTATTAAGTAGTTAGTGGTTAAGGTTAAATGGAACTTTTTTTTTTTTTTGTTTAGTTGTGGCATTCATTTAATCATTTTAGTCAAATGGCAATTTAGATATAACTAAAAACAAAATAAAGGCAGCTTTTATATCTTTTCGAGGACACTTCTTTCACATGAGAACAAATTTTCTAAATTTCTGTGATCTTATAAAATAAAGATACTTATTCAACAAAAATATTAAAAAATATTAATGCTTGACGTACAAATTTTAACAGTTAAATGTGCACGGAAGAATTTAAAAAAATTAATTTAACAAGCGTATATGAGCTAATTAAAAATAACTTATACTATTTAACAATGTATAGTAAAACGAGCAAAACGTGTATTATTATTGTAAATATTAATTTTAAAGGATAATAATTCCGTTTAACTCCAAATGTTAATAGATTTTGGAGGTCATTTGTGAATATTTTATGTTTGGAATTCAAATCTTCCTCCGTCGACAATTCGACATAGTTTAAATGAATTTCGTATATATTCGATTATTTGTCAAAGAAAATAAACATAAAACATTTGAATATTGAAAGTGGGAAAAAAAAAAATAATAATATCATAAGAACCCAATCAAACTAGTTTCCAACCACGCTTTCCCACAGAAGTCTGAATTCCTCCCTCTCTCTCTCTCTCCCTCTCTCTCTCTCAGGGACTACAACAACTACTACTACCATAACCAGAGGCCCCAATTTCCCACTCACTCACGTTCTCTCAGAATCTTCTCACCGGAGTCATCCAAAAATCCAAATTTTTCTTCCCTCTCTGTTTCTTACTACTTTCCGATTCTCTCGGCAACTCCGCAGCACCGCCATTAACGTTTTCATCAGAAGGAGCAAGAAGCATGTGCCTGATAGACGCAGAACAGCTCGGTCAAGAAATGGGCAACATGGAGAATAACAATAACATCGATTCCAACGACAATGACATCGAGCAGTGGTCTCTGCAAGTCGACCGGACGGAGGAGAATTTGGACCGGGAAACTCCTGCTGTGGTGAGCTCAAGTACCGAGAATATGCTCAATTCGTTTCAAGTAAGAATTCTTGTCCTTTGACTGCTTAAATATATTGGGTTTCTCTCAATTTTGAAACTTTTTAGGACCCAAATTGAGTCCAGTCTTTCGAAAACCCTGTTGAATTCCTTTCAAAGTTAAACTTCTGGGCCTTTGACTGATTGGCTTTGTTGGGTTTGTCTCAGTTCTGAAGCGTTTTAGGACCTTATGGTTAAACTTGAATTCTGGGCATTTGTTTTCTTATGGGATTGATGATTGGAAATAACTTTTACCCTTGATTATTTACTTTAGCTTTTAGTTAATTTTTATATCCCTGTACTGCTCAAATCATTTTTCTGTAGTAATTAGTTTGTACAGCTGCATCCTACAGGAAGGTTTTCTGCTTGAACCCTTGAACCATCCTATTCTCTTCAGCTGTGATGGAAGTTTTTTTTCCATATTAAAACCAACCCTATTTGGTAAATTTCACTTCTGAGTTTCGCTTTCATTGATCGTGAGGCGATTCGTGTACAAAAGTTATGTATGATTATGATTAAAGCTATTCCCTTCAAAGATTTCTTGGATTGTGGAATAGGGAGGGAATTGATGCTTGTTATGTATTGACTTTGGTTTAGTAGCTTTTCATATGAATCATATTCCAACCTTTCGGTGGAATCCGTTGACGTTCATGTTTAGGTGCCATGTAAACTTTTGTGCATTAATTTTGTGGTTGGAAAGCATTTTTTCGTTGAAACTGTGCATATGATGCTTGGATGAAACTTTTCCTTACTTTCTTGAATATGAATTTCGAAACTTTGTTTCCTTGGTCTTTCTACTTGTATTCCTTCACATGATGATCCGAGTTCCTTCATGTTGGCTGCCTTTTAGCTTGAAAGCATAGACGAGGATACAGTGGTTGCAGACAGAAAGCAGAGCCTGTTCAACTTTGTTCCTGCCCTTAGGTCAGGAGAGTGGTCTGATATTGGGGGTCGAACCCATATGGAGGATACTCATTTATGCATTGGTGACTTAGCTAAGAAGTTTGGTTATAATCTACTCAGCGAGGAAGCTATCTCTTTCTATGGTGTAAGTTTTTCTCGCCCTCTTCTGTTTACGACAATTCAAACCATCCCAATGAAAGCTCGTAACGGTTCAGACTTCTGTTTTTTCACCAATCTTAATGATGTAAATGGAAATTTGAATAAACAGGTGTTTGATGGTCACGGAGGAAAGGATGCAGCACACTTTGTTCGTGACAATTTACCAAGAGTCATTGTTGAGGATGCTGACTTTCCTTTAGAACTTGAAAAGGTGATAACAAGGTCATTTATGGAGACAGATGCTGCGTTTGCAGAGAAGTGTTCTCGTGAGGCTTCCCTTGCTTCTGGCACAACTGCACTCACTGCAATGATATTTGGGAGGTAAGGAACTCGTTCTTGTGGTGTAGGTTGGTTGTTATTTATAATCACGGTGTTGAATTACAAGTAGTGTGTTGAATGATCTTTCACTACGAGTCTTGGCCATCAATAAAAATAGTACCATGCCCTATACCACCCTGCTCGAGTTCCAGTATTACAACTATACACTTTTGCCCTCTTCTCATGCCCCGTTCTTGTGACCTCTTAGCTTTTTATTTATTAGAACTTTTGTGTGGCAATTAGCCTGTTTCACCGTGAAATTATTATTTTTAACAGGTCCTTGCTTGTGGCAAATGCCGGAGATTGCCGGGCTGTATTATCACGATGTGGAGTGGCTATAGAAATGTCAAAGGATCATAGGCCCTGTTGCACAAAAGAAAGAATGCGTATTGAGTCCTTGGGTGGATATATTGATGATGGTTATCTAAATGGTCAGTTAGGTGTAACCCGTGCATTAGGTAATTGGCATCTTGAAGGAATGAAGGACGCGGGTGAAAGGGGCGGACCCTTGAGCGCTATACCAGAACTTAAACTGACGACACTGGGCAAAGACGATGAGTTTTTGATCATTGGCACTGATGGGATATGGGATGTGTTCACCAGCCAAAATGCTGTTGATTTCGCTCGAAGGAGACTGCAAGAGCACAATGATGTGAAGTTGTGCTGCAAGCAAATAGTAGAGGAGGCAATAAAGCGGGGAGCAACGGACAATTTGACGCTTGTTATGGTGAGTTTCCACTTGGAGCCACCCCCACATGTGGCGGTAGAGAGACCTAGATTCAGACGAAGCATTTCTGCCGAGGGACTTCAGAATCTCAAATTCTTCTTAGATGGATAGAATTACTCTTTTATCTGTCAATAATTCCCTGATGGGCAACCGGTCAGCAATAATACAGCCAATGGACCAGAGTTTGCCTTGTGTATATACATTCATCCAGAAACGGACTGCCAATTCGCTTCCCTTCTATTTCCGGTGCACCAATCTGTTCCAGAGATGAAGGATGCAGAAGATGTTCGTATTATCAAGTTTTGGAATAAATACTTGTACCGTATTGGCGGACAGAAGAGTTAGAAAGCTTTGCGTTGTATATCTGAGGTAATCAGGCTGGTTGGATATACGGAGAGATTGTCCGTTGTACCTTAGATGATTAAGGCATGTGTGCGTAATTCTTGTTCTGCAAAATTTGTAATCCTTATTATTGGTATACGAATGAAAGTACGTAATTATGTACTTTAAAAGAAAAGAGAAACTATGTTCGTAACATTCTTCAAACCTTGCACGCATACCTTTCATCTGGCGTTCGCTTTCTCACGAGTCCTGCGTGCATTTTTGCTTGGACGACCAGACTTTTCTGCAGCAGCCTCTGAAAACAACTCAGTCATGGAGTCAAAAAACTCAACCATGGAGCTGAAAACTTTAGAAAGCCGCATCTGAAATCCGTTCACTGCGATATTACGCGTCTTTTGCGTACCAGTATGAAGTTTCTTCTTCTCGGATCCGTATCTGTTTCTTTCGGTCTGTTTCTTGCACAAAATCCTCCTCCCGAGTCTTCTGGCAAGCTTATCGACCTCCCTCTTTTGTTGGCGCTCCTTGTGTTGTTGATCCCTCAGGGCCCGTCACTGCTTGATATGGCAGCTTATCTAGGCCAGCTGAACATGTCGACAGATTACAAGCGAGGTAGATTGCTTCTGAGCCATGTCTCTAACATCCTGAAACATGCAAAGCAGAATCATACGACCGCCCGGAAGTAGTCTTCGACATCTTTCAATGCTTCCAACAGGTCTCTTTACATTCGAACAGTTACTCTCAATCTCCACCCTTTTCATTAACTTATCTTTACTGTCATCACAGGGAGATTCCGATTTCTCTCACCTCGCCATCCAAGCAATCGGAACCTCCCTGTGGTGACGGCACTGTTTGATCCCTATATCGCCCTAACAAACCTCCTCTTGTTCCTCATCTGTCTCATCAGCACAATCTAAATTTTTCTGCAGCTGAATTCCTCCATCTACATTCGAAGAGCACGTCGAAATTTCGAAATAATGGCTTTCTTCACTGATTTCATCAAGCTGGCCGAACCCATGTCTCGACTTATGAGGGTAGAATTGTGTTTTTGGTGCACTCGGGTAGGTTGTTAGATTGAAGTGTACATTAATTTGTTCACGACGTTCGATGGATTGAGTGAGGGCGAAAAGACATTTACCTCAGGGGTGGAGTTCAGTCATTATTGAGTCCGACTCGTCGGAATCAATTTCTTGCCTCAGGAATACGCTAACTATGGGCAGTTGGGAAGCTTTCCTCGCTCTGGTGAAGAGCAAAAGGAAGGGGGAATCTTTCCAAGACTGTTGCTGGTCGTGGATCCCAAGATCAGCCAATAAGGCGGCTGACTACCTAGCGTCATGGCATTGCAAGGAAATGTGCGATTTCATCTGGGTTAATTGACCTCCATCTTCCCTTGTTCATGTCCTATGTAACGATGGGCTTCCCTGCCCTCCCTAGGTCCTCTCTCGGTAGTATGAGGGGTGACGTTTTTTAGCATTAGATGCGGCGTCAAGGATTCATGGACCCCTTACATTACTCGGTGTTTTTTTGCTTTAATTTGGCTGTTGGCCTCCATGTAGGCTTTCTATGTATCATTTTGACATCTTTACCCTCGTAATGAAGTATCCAGTTCATAAAAAAAAAAAAGATATTTACCTTTTAAGTGGCTTACGAACTGTCGACGTGACAAATCTAGACCAAATCGAAGAATTTACAATCAATAAGTTGTGTTCTGAATAATGAATGTCGTACAAAAGAATGAGATACAAAAAAAAACGTACACGGAAATGGATGTGCCTAAAATTTACTTTTGTGGTAATGACAGGAAAATAGAAAATCTCAATCATTGACTGCCTTCTATGCCGCTATATAAATACCATTTCCCTCATTCAATTTCCCTTTAATCTCGGTTCTCGCAATCCGAATCAAAAACAAAGTTGCACAGAAAATAGCAAGAATTAGCATAACAAATACGTTGTTCCACCCCGTCGTGGAGATATACCCGGCCAAAAGCGGGCCAAGAGCTGCCCCAACCGAAAAAGGGGATAACACATGTATCAGTCAGAGAGAACAATAATTTAGAAATTCTCACATCACAGTATCTATGCATTGATGATCGGCATCGATTGTTCTATGAAGTTTGAAGGATTTGACGAATATCGGGTACAACGGTCACAAGGGTATTGGACGTCCAAAAGTAACAACAGCTAGATTTACTCTTGCATTCAAAATTGCAACTCGTAAGCTCAACACTACAACTACTTCTACTGGTTTTCATCGTACTAAAATCGCGTACAGTCTCGCTCCTCAACTCTGGCAATGTGGACACCGTATTGTGAAGCCGCTATGATCATATCATTTGGAGATGAAGATCAGCTGCCTGCTGAGCCAGCTCCACCATCATAGCCTCGTCGAAGAATTTGTTGATGCTCACATCCTCGCTCATTCCCTGGAAAATTGAACAAAAGAAAACTCAGCCATATAACGAGGCAGCAGTGCATAGTTTGGGAAAATTATGTTTTCTAGAGGTCCCAAAAGTGGAAGAGAAAGATAGGACTGAATGTTTTACCTTTCTACGTCTTGTCTTGACCATAAACTCACGGGCCAGATGCTGAATCGGGGCAGGTTCAAGGGGTCGCAGAACGATGCTTTTATCAAGTGGATCCCCAGGAACTATAGCCCAGTGATCGAACACTGAGAGGCAGAAAGCCTGTCCTTGGGTATGGTACCTCAAGTCAGTTTCAAAGCCAAAAGATTCAATCACTGGTAAGAACGCCTGAAATTCCATGGATGAGAATAATAAATGAAATCAATATTATGACTGAACATTCTTCACTCTCATGATAAAATCCAAGGCCAGTATAATGCAATTGAAACTCTACAAAAATAAAGTTGATCCAACAAACCTTGACGATATAAGCAGGGGTCCCAGGTTGAGGAACATCAGCTGTAACATGTCCACGCCTGCGAGATAGAACAGTGTAGATTGCAGAAATACAGTCTATGGGTGTTTGTATCTGAAACAACAGCATCAGAAATTAATCAGAAAATCATTGAAGTGAGGGGATTCATACATTAAGCAATCTAAATTCCTGAGGACTTGAATACAACCCTTTTTGAAAATCACTCATTATGATGTAAGTGAAGGAGCATGGATTTACCTCCACATAATATACTGGCTCCATAAGCCGTGGTGTTGCCATCAGGAAAGATGAATAGGCCACGCGTCGAGATGTGGGAATGATCTGGCCAGATCCACGATGTAATGGCTCTTGGGCAATCCTTGCATCCACAATTTTGAACTTTACATTTCTGATTGGTTCATCACAAAGGGGTCCTTCTCGAGCACCCCACTGAAACCTGTGCCATAACACATAGTGAGCAATAAATTGAAACAACAATATAGGGGGAAAGAACAAGAATTCTAGTAAATACCCTTGAACAATCGAATCCTTCACAGCATTTAGCAAGCTTTTGTCAACTTCAGTGGAAAGTGTGTCATCTAATAGAATGTTAGGTCCCTGCAAATATACCCTTTTGTCAAACAAAATCATACCAGGCCTGGAACGTATAAGTAGAATTTGAAGAAACGAAGAGGGCGGGAGAGATCAATAAAAGAAAGTTATGTCACAAGGTGATTTGCTACCCGCCTGTTGGGGGCGGGGCTATTTAAAGCTATGTTTATACTATAACCATTAAGATTAAAACAGAACCAAGGACCGCAAAAGAACTTCGTAAGCAAAATAACGTGTTGCCTATAACAGGTGCATTACCTGCTTATCAGGGCCAAATGCCCATATGGACCGTGCAGCAAGAACATCCCACTCATATCTAGTTTGGAAAAAATTGCCTATATCCTTCCGAGACCAATCAATGCTTACAACACCATTCTCAATGTCCTCAGCAAGTCCTCTCTCCAATGGCTCTGCAATCTACAAAAGGACAAAGGTTTTTAGGAGATTATAATTTAAAAACTGAATCACATAAAATTTCTGAAAATCGGGTTGCTTCTTACCATAGTTATTTTATTCTTCTTATTGGGTGTTTCAGCAAAACATTTCATTGATGAAGACTCTACCACTGTTTCACAGAACGAAACAACGGGATCCGCAACCTACAAACAAAAGCATAGCCATCAAGAAAATAAAATAAAATTTTTAAATCCTAGGGGTGGAAAATTTTCTTTAAAAGAAAAAAAGTGAAGAGAGGATGAGAACTGGGAGCAAACAATTACCTTGACTTCTACTTCCGAATAAAGCTCTCTTAGGTCCTTCATTATTGAATCCAAGTAGAGTTCTCCTGTCCCTAATATCGTGTGCTCCCCAGACTCCTCAACTTTAGTGATTGCAAGAGGATAACTCTTGCTTATCTTTCTCAGTCCCTCCACCATCTTTGGCAGCTCACTTGGATTTAGTGGCTCGGTTGCTGTTTTCACAACTGGCAGAGTATTGAACTGAAGAGGACGGAAGATGTACACATCCTCGTCATAATATTCATTACAGATGGTGGCAGTTTTCATAATAGAAGCATCCACACCTTCAATAAGAACCCAAGTACCAGGAGGAGCCTCGGCTATTGGTATCCTGTCTCGAGCTTGATAAAGCCATAACTTTGTCACCTCTTTGACTGTCATGTCCTCCTCATCCTCTGGTGAATAACCTTCTCCCAATACCCGTACAGTCTGCCCTGTCTGAATCTTGCCACTATAAACCCTACCAAATGCATCAAACACACTACAGTCGGACTTGGGATACAATTTTGTCACATTGACCATCAAAGGACCATCAGGATCACAATCTTTCATGGCCTTGTAAATCGAAGAGTCTTTTGGTCCAGTATATATATGGTCTACTTTCCTAGTTGCAGCACCTTTAGGGGAAGGAATATGTTGAACCAGCATATCAGTAAAGCCTGAGGCATATCCAAAGACTGAGCTACAAGCCAACCTCAGCAGAGGTCTAACATTCAACTTGTAAGCTGCATTGCTGAGCGTGACACCAAATTCGGCAAGAGTTCCCTCCACACTCTTTTTATGTTCTCCAATGACCTGGCTATATATTTTATACAGGGGTTCAAGCACAAACTGGACAAATGACCTTTCTCCTCCACTGGCAGGGGGTTTTCTCCTGAAACTCCTGTCATCCGGATGATAGTACATATCTCCCCAGAGACGAGAAGCAAACTTATCTACCTCCGTATTATCAGCCCCATGGAGTTTAAGATATAGCTTTGCAAACGATTGCAACGTGAATGACCATCCTGCAGTAGCACTTGCAAAGCAAACATTTCCTGCAACAGGGTCAATAGTTTGTACATTGCCAGCAGTTGACGAGGCCGCAGTTATGTGGGTATTAATGACGTCCAAAGTATGCCTTATCTTGAAGTAAGCATCTCTTGGGGGCAATTTGAGTTCTGTTATCAATCTGTCAACCTTTGACATGAAAATTCACGTTGGTAAGTATAACAATATAGTTAATGGGATCATAACATCACAATATGGAAAGAAAAAAAATTGAGAAATAAAGAAGCCCCTGAAATAAGAGAAAATCTTACCTTGTTGATTACAACCACAATTGGTAGTCGCTCTTGGATTGCATGGCGTATAGCCCTCTCGGTATTTACCTGTTAATCAAAATCATATAATCTTCTAAGCAAGCGGCATATCATACCATTAGACATTCTTGTACAGATGAAGCAATGATGTATGACAGCTATATCATGTTGATAAAGATCCTAAATTAATAAAAACAGAAAACTAGAGTATAATAAAGGGCACTATATCATGTTGCATTTTTATTATTCAATGAAACGAAAGATGAGTTGCTTACCATCATTCCTTCTGCAGCGTCCACAATCAAGACAGCACCGTCAGCAAGCCTGAGAGCTGCAGTCATTTCATCAGAGAAATTGACATGACCAGGCGTATCCATGATGTTGCACAAATACGATTTAGACCTGCTATCCTCGAGTACTAGGGACATAGGAACGGCTTTAATGGATATCCTCCTCTCTTGCTCATCAATCCTTGTATCAGTGTACCTCATGTGCTTCTCGCTATTTGAATCAAAAGTGGACATATGGTGAGTCTGCTCTACCAACATATCCATGAACACCGTCTTCCCATGCTGCAAATGCCCAACAAGTGCAACGTTCCGAACCAAAGACGGGTTCGACATGAGTCCCAAAAGGAACTGATTTGACACGTAGGTGGAAGAATCCTTGACACCAACCTCAAACTTGACATTCCTAACAGGCTTAATAATGGGTTGTTCCAGAGGCTGTGCATCTTCATCCATAACCAATGTCTCAACATCTTCACCGTAGACCTCTTCAGCGGTTGGATAATACTTTTTGTCCTCAGCAAGGACAACCTGGTTATCCATGTCGACATCATTGCCTGCAGTCAGCCACCCATTGGGACCAGCAGCTGCATCATCACCGTCCGATGCAGCCCCATCCTCTTGCCTATCGGGTAGCTCCTCATCCTCATCCTCATCCTCTCTATCACTCTCTTGATCAGACTCAATTTCCGGGCCTATGTAGTTCCCGAACTCATCGTACAGACTGTCATCCATTCCCAAATCTGCTATTTCAAAAAAAATCTATTAGTTCACTAAACACTAATTAATCCACTTAAATCAAATGGATTTCGACTAAATTCGGTACAGGGACAAATTGGTCGTCTTAATTGTCTCCAAGTAACACAAAAATCAAATTTTCATTCAAATTTGGGAAATCTGGCAACAGGGTTTACACATTAAATGCAACTTAACACTAATTAATCCACTGAAATTAAATGGGTTTCAACCAAAATCCGAAGAGAAACAAATTGTTGGTGGTCTCGATTTTCTCTAAGATACAGAATAATCAAATTTGTTTCCAAATTTCGGAAATCTTGCAACAGGGTTTGAATATAATTACACAAAAATACATACATTCGTTAGTGAAATATGCGAAGCAGAGAAAGGACCGTTACCTGAAAAGCTTCTAGGGCAGAGCCGACAGTCGAAAGCACTGTTCGAAGAGAGAGAGTCGAGAGAGGGGTTTATGGAAGGGGCTTCTAGGTGGTGTGCGAATATGCGTAGGCGTAGGGGTTTCTGAGTCGCAAGCAAGTACTGTTCGGACTTCTTCGTTTCCTTTCTTCACTACTGAGCCATGTAGAATGTAGCGGCGCGTTTGTTTTAGTAGGCGTTGCGGCCCCTTAACTGGACTGGGCCCTTTTTTTGGAGACTAATCTGATTTGGGCCTTCTTGTCTTGGAGTTTATGTTTAATTTGAGCTTTTATCGGCCTTAGGGTTTGGGTTTAAGAAAAATTTTGGTTAAACAAGAAAAAATAGCAAAAGTACTCTCAATTCTTGTTAAAAGAATTGAAGGTATTTTTATAATTTTGATCTTTATTTAGTAGGTATTTCAAACGGAATAATCAAAATGATTGACGGTAGACAAACTCAGAAAGTATTTCTGTCTATTTTAAATCTTAAAGATCCAAATGAGAAATCATGCTAATCAAAGTGACCATTTAACTAAAAAGCCTTGACTGAAAAACATTACCATTCTTAGTACTAATCTCACTTCAAAGATTATCTAAATGAAAAACAAATACTCGAACACAAATTAATCGAAGAGAAAAGTATTTTATATCCAAACATCAATTTTGCTTGTTTGTATGTAATACATTGACAAATTTATTCTACTTCCTGACATACGGCAAGCAAGAAGATATGTTTGAATAAAACAAAAAATAAAAGGCACCATTTCAACAACATGATGACGAACAGAAAGATGTTCATTCACAAAAAAGCAAGACCTAAGATGTCCAATAAAATTCTTTGTGAACATCGAGCACATGAGCAATGCCAACTTTCTGATAATTGTGTATACATACATACATATACATACATACATACATACATATATATACATACATACATATATATATACATACATACATATATATATACATACATACATATATATATACATATATATATATATATACATACATACATATATATATACATACATACATATATATATATACATACATACATATATATATATAACTTTTCTAGCATCTCTATCTTTTGAACAATTAGTGGTTGAACACTACAACATATGTACATAATCTAACTTTCGTAGTATTTGTATCATTTGAACAGTGCCAATCTCTTGGTAAGTATAAAATTATACAAGCCCTTTAAGGAGAGAGATCGTAATTTTTTGTAAAAAATAGGAATTAGTTGTGGGATCCATCGAACATCGAACTTCAACGATCCGAGCCGTTTATTTTGTAAGTCTCAATTCTCAGATCATCTATGCAAATCTTATATTTCATCCGAAACTATTTGTCAATTTAGCATCATGCGAAATTTCAATGTTTCTTTAAATATAGTGGTCTCTAATTTCTTTAAACTCAATTAGATGCCTCAAATATTTTTAATTTACTAATATTTAACAAAGATGATCTATTAGATGCAACTTGAAAAATAAACGATTCGAATCATTGAAGTTCAATGTGGTGTTGGCCCCACAACCAATTCCTATTTTGTTTCAAAAATGAACGTACTTCCCTTGAAGGCTATAAAAAAAGGAGTTTTAACAAAACACTCCCGGTACTGTTTATTTTTAACGAAAAACCATATTTATACATTTCCCTATTACTATTCACTATACCTTTAAAAATATATTTTTATTAAAAGGAAAGTTTTTTTGAACTTTTCGTTAATTTTCTTATAAAAAATCTACTTTTTATAACCTCTGTTTTGGTATGTATATATTTCCAAAACATTTTAAACTCCAGCAACATCACACAACCACTTTTGCTACTATTTCTTTGATATCCCATCTTACCATCAATAAATTCTTAAAAATATTGCAGTCTTCTTGTCTTGGACCGATATATACAATTTAATCAATTAAACATCTTTGGAAATAAATTAATTATCAAGAATGATAAAAGGTTTCTAAATAAAGCACCAGAGAAAAGAGCAATCATGCATGTACTATGAATGGAAATATCATAATGTGCAGCATATTCAACATAGTGACGTGATCCTCCCCAGATCGTCTCCAGATGAGCTGGTCTGGTGGTGATCTTAATTCTTAAACATGACTAGTAAATTGATTAATTATAAAACAATATCAGCATATATATATGTATATATATAAACTACTTCTTGTACACCAGAAGTTCTTGGTCGAGACCATTAGTTAGCACTTAGCAGTCAGTCAGCGACCACCTGGTCCACCTCCACCTCCACCTCGTCCACCTCCACCTCCACCTCCACCTCCACCTGGTCCACCTCCACCCCCGTGTCCGCCGTGATGCCCTGGTCCTCCCGGACCGCCGCCGGGACCACCAAAACCGCCGCCTGGTCCTCCAAAACTGCCTCCTGGGCCGTGATGCCCTGGTCCTCCGAAACCACCGCCTTGTCCTCCAAAGCCGCCGCCTGGTCCTCCGAAGCCGCCGCCTTGTCCTCCGAAGCCGCCGCCTTGTCCTCCAAAGCCGCCGCCTGGTCCTCCAAAGCCGCCGCCTTGTCCTCCAAAGCCGCCGCCTGGTCCACCAAAGCCGCCGCCTTGTCCTCCAAAGCCGCCGCCTGGTCCTCCAAAGCCGCCGCCTTGTCCTCCAAAGCCGCCTCCTGGTCCTCCAAAGCCGCCGCCTGGTCCTCCAAAGCCGCCTCCGCCTCCTGGTCCTCCAA
This sequence comes from Pyrus communis, assembly GCF_041283825.1. Lineage (NCBI taxonomy): Eukaryota > Viridiplantae > Streptophyta > Magnoliopsida > Rosales > Rosaceae > Pyrus > Pyrus communis. The sequence goes on from NC_142579.1 coordinate 32,961,865, forward strand.
TGCCGCCGCCTGGTCCCCCAGGACCGCCGCCGCCTGGCCCTCCATGACCGCCACCGCCTGGTCCTCCCGGACCGCCGCCGCCTCCTCCCGGACCCTGCATCTTCTTGATCTTGTTAATTTGATGTAGTTACACAGAGACTTGTAATGCTTCGATATAACTAGCTACTCTCTTTTTGATTTGGTGTGGCGAACTGCTGAAGAAAGTAGTGGGGTTTTATAATGCAATCATGTCGGTGCAAAAAACAAAAGACCAACTTCCACGTACATTATCTTCAAATGCTAGCCAGTAATTAGCAAGCTACTTTTCTTCGTTGTGAAGGTGCCACATAAAAAAAAAAGATCTTTCAAATTATATGAATTTTTATCCATCTAAAAATGAATAGGATAGAAGAAGATTATACGTAACGAACTATTCTTTTACTGGGAAGAAAGTAAGTTATTTTATAAGACTGGTAGGTAGGAGCCTATGATCGATTTTGTGTGGTCATGCTTCTGCATTAGGGCAACCAAGATCCATCAGCCCTTATCTACAAGTCGAGAAAAAGGCTTTCATGTCACCACCGGCTCGTACTTCAGAAGCTAGTTTTTGCAGCGATTAAATTATCCCTGACCTGCTGCATAAATAGCTACAGTATTATCAGGACCGGCCTGAGTATTTAGGGTCCTATGCAAAACTTAGATGGAGGCCTTTCATTTTTTTTATGTTATATTTCTTTTTTTTCTTTTCTTTTTTTTCAATTTTTCATCTATAAAACTAAAATATTACAGGTTATTGTAACAAAAATAAGTTGTTTGATCACCAGGTTTTTTTCCTTACCTTCAAAGGTCCTGAGTTCGATACATGCTGGATACGTTTTTGTTATTTGCTTTTTAAGTTTACAAATTTGCAAAAACTTGAAAAATAGCAAAGCAATAGCACATGGATTCAAACCCAGCACATGGGCTATAAGGTAAAATAGCTAAACCGCTACGCTTAGAACCACATAAATGATTGTCTTTTGCTTCTAATTTATTTTATATGTATCTACATACATGTAATGAAAATTTGGGGACCCTTCTAAATCGAGGGCCCTATGCGGTGGCACCTTTTGCACACCCTCAGGGCCAGCTCTGAGTATTATATAGGGTTTTATTTGCTAATTGGTCTGCTTAGCTAGTTGTTTGTAGTTAGATTCGCATCGTACTTAAAATAAAAGGAGTGGAAATTTTGCAGTAAACCACAACGTGATCAGTTACTTCAGTAAGTGCCAAATTAAGTAATTAACTTAGAGGAAATTAAACCCCCACAACCCATCTTATTATTTTATAGGGGCTTAATGATATGATCTCTGTTCATTTATTTCATATGATGTTGAGTGAAGTCCATAACGTAACCTATTCACAATTGCCATCCATCAAATTAAAAAACCGTGTCATGTTATAAATCAACCTATGCTAGAGGTTTAGTATTTGTGAGTAAGTTTTATGTGAAAGTGTATGCATATCTTAGCCTCTTAGGGTATGTTTAATAAACATGTGTTGTAGGTCCAAAAAGTTCCATAAACCTAAAGCAAATGAGATTCATTAGATTTAAGAAACCAGAGCTGTAGGTAAATTTTTCGTAGGTTCATTAGATTTAATATACCCGAGATGATAGTAAATTAACATCACCATAATTCTTGAACACAAATTAATCGACGAGAAAAGTATTCCATATTCAAACATCAATATTGCTTGTTTGTGTTCGATATGTAATACATTGACAAATTTGAAATTTTGAAAAAAAACAAAAATGAAAAGGCACCATTTCTACAACATGGTGACGAACGAAAGATGTTCATTCACAAACAAGCAACACCTAAGATGTCCAAGAAAAATCTTTGTGAACATCGAGCACATGAGCAGTGCCAACTTTATGATAATTGTGGACATATGTATATATTTCCAACTTTTATAGCATCTCTATCTTTTGAACAATTAGTGGTTGAACACTACAACTTATGTCATAATCTAACTTTCGTAGTATTTGTATCTTTTGAACAATGCAATCTTTTGGTAAGTATAAAATTATACAGGCCCTTTAAGGAGAGATATTATTTTTTATTTTTTTGGGTAAGAAATGGGGATTAGCGGTGGGACCCATCCAACATCAAACTTCAAAGATCCAAAACTGTTTATTTTGTAAGTCTCAATTTTTCAGATCATTTATGCAAAAATTCAATTTCATCTGAAACCTTGTGCTAATTTAGTGACATGATAAAATTTCAATGTTTCTTTAAACATAGTGTTTATCAATTTCTTTGAACTCAATTAGATGTCTCAAATATTTATAATTTAGCTACTATTTTGCAATGATAATTTATGAGGTGCAATTTGGAAAATAGACGATTTGGATCATTCAAGTTCAATTTGGTGTTAGCCCCACAATTAATCCCTATTTTATAAAAAAAAAATAGAAGTTCCTTCCTTAAAGACTGTAAAATTATATATATATATATATATATATATATATATATATCTACTTTTTATAACCTCTATGTATATATTCAAAACATTTTTAAACTCCAGCGACATCGCACACATCCTGCACTTTTGCAACTATTTCTTTGATATCCCATTTTACCATCAATTAAATTCGTATAACCTCTATGTATGTATTTTCAAAACATTTTTAAACTCCAGTGACATCGCACACCGCCACTTTTGCAACTATTTCTTTGATATCCCATTTTACCATCAATTAAATTCTTAAAAAGAATTGTAATCTTCTCGTCTTGTATCGATATATATATATATATATATATATATATATATATATAATCAATTAAAGATTTTTGGGTTCGAATTAAAAATTTGAGGTCTTGGGTTCGAAACTCGTTGTTAGAGTAGAAGCCAGACTAGTGGTCAAAATGAAACTGAAATGCCTCTATGCGTCTCCCTGAAAAGGTGGATAACCGTGACTTGCCACCAATTGTCCCCTCTTAAAATAAAATTAAAAATAAAATAAAGATCTTTAGAAATAGATTAAGATTTATTTTTAGCTTTACACCATGAACTCTATTTTAGTCTTACTTTGCTCTTTGTAACTCAAAAGTCATCATTTTACCATCTAAAACTCCAAATTCGCTTCACTTTGCCCCTAGAACTCGGTTTTGATTCCATTTTGGCCCTTAAAACTTGAAAGTCGTCCCTCTAAAACTCAAAATTAGTTTCTCATTGCCTTAAATCTGTTAATTTCTTATTTGGGTTTAATTTTGGGTGCAGGCTAATCAATTTCTTTTTTATTTTTTATTTTTCATATCTTCCATTTCTTTTAAGCTTAATATTCTTTGATTGTTAAATGTTAACGCATAATAGAGATTTATAATCAACTTTATTGCACATGTGACATTTTCTTATTGGATGTTGGGTTCCACATATGTTTACGAGATGACCTATAAGTTTCAGGGAGAAGAGAGAGCCCACAAATCAAAATGAAACGAATTTGAAGTTTCAATGAGTAAACTGGTGACTTTAGTGTTACAGGGAATAAATTGAGATTAACGTAGAGTTCCAAACAGGCTAAAAATAAGCCATAGATTAATTATCAAGAATGCTAAAAGGTTTCTAAATAAAGCACTAGAGAAAAGAGCAATCATATCATATAAATATAAACGGAACTCCATTTTATTGATATCATAACGTGCAGCATATTCAACATAGTACCATTATGGACGGACACATGATCCTCCCCAGATCCTCTCCAGCTGAGCTGGTCTGGTAGTGATCTTAAACATGATTAGTAAACTAATTAACTATAAAACATGATCAGCACGCATATATATATATATATATATATATATATATGTAAGTACACCAGAAGTTCTTGGTCGAAACCATTAGCACTTATCAGCGACCACCTTGTCCACCTCCACCCCCGTGTCCGCCTCCTCCCTTATCACCGCCGCCTCCTTGTCCTCCATGTCCGCCGCCTCCTTGTCCTCCAGGTCCGCCGCCTCCTTGTCCTCCAGGTCCGCCGCCTCCTTGTCCTCCCGGACCGCCGCCTCCTTGTCCTCCAGGACCTCCGCCTCCTTGTCCTCCGCCTCCTTGTCCTCCAGGACCGCCACCTCCTTGTCCTCCGCCTCCTTGTCCTCCAGGACCGCCTCCTCCTTGTCCTCCCGGACCGCCGCCGCCTCCTCCCGGACCGTGCATCTTCTTGATCTTGTTAATTTGTTGTAGTTACACAGACACTTCTAATGCTTAGCTAGCTACTCTCCTCTTTTAGTTTGGTGTGGCGAATAGTTGAAGAAAGGAGTGGGGTTTTATAGTGCAATGATGTCGGTACAAAAAACAAAAGATCAACGTTCATCGTGAAGGTGTCGCATGAAAAAAAGAAAGAAAAAAAAAAGATCTTTCAAATTATATGAAATTTTATCCATCTAAAAATGAAAAGGACAGAAGAAGATTATATGTAACGAACTGTTCTTTTACTGTGAAGGAAATAAGTGTTGGCATGAGTCAACTTTGGGATTAAGGAATATAGATATATTTTGGGTATGAAATCATGTAATGGATATCCCTGTATAATTGGGATTCCTGTTTCCAATGTCATAAGAACTTGTATAACTATATATCACCCTCTATGTGAGGAGAGATTTTTCAGTGCGATCGTTAAAACGAGAGGGTACACCACGTGTCTCTATATAAATGGTGGGTTATGTGTGTTAAAATGTTAATAACTTAAAAATTCACATTTTCCACCATTTGCATAAAACACGTGGTGTACCATCCGTGTTCCTGTTACAACCAAAAATTTCTCCTATGTGAGAAGACAGAACACCTTAAACCCTAGAATTACAATTTTATCTTGGTATCAGGGTCAAGGTTGGAGCCCGTGCAAGCTAATGAGCTTGTCACCAAGAAGGAAACAAGTTAGAACTCTTAATAGAGAGCCGGCCTTTGAGTTATATTGAAAACAAGTCTAGACTCTTAACATAGAGCCGACCTCTAAGTTTCAATTGCCGATGTGTGGATCTCCACGTGTGAACCACTAAATGGGGTTACATGTGAGGTGAAGTGTTGGAATCCCACATGCAAAAGAAAATAATGGGTTTTAATATGATTACCCTACTCTAACTAATACTGAGACCTTTTGTGGTAAAACCCTACACTTGACGGATTAGGCAGGTGGTAAATTTGGGGACAGTATTGGTGTCGTTAGAGTGGGGCCCCCCTCAAGCTCGTCGATCTAAAAAATTTCAACATGGTATCTGAAAGGTGCACCTGGAAAAGGGTTGATTTTCAGGAAACATGGGCATATGAAGATAAAAGGATATACAGATGCTAATTAAGCTAGGAATATTACTGATAGACGTTATACGTTAGGCTACTTCACTTTTGTAGCAGGAAATCTTGTAACTTGGAGAAGCAAAAAACAAAACATGGTAGCTAGGTCCACGGCAAAGGCAGAGTATTGGAGTATGGCGCATGGGATTTGCGAATTATTGTAGCTGAGGATTCTTCTCACAGAAATAGGATTCAAATCACAGGGAGCTAAGTCATTGTAATGCGATAATCAAGCTACAAGAGAGATAGCTAATAATCCGGTTCAACATGATCACACAAAACATGTTGAAGTGGATAGACATTTTATCAAGAAAAAGTTAGATATCAGATTGATTGACATTCCATATGTGAGGTATGAATAACAGTTAGTCGATGTACTGACTCATGCAATATCAGCGAGAGTGTTTTGAGACTTACTTGACAAGTTGGGCCTAGAAGATATCTCCGCACCAACTTGAAGGGGAGTGTTGGCATGAGTTAACTTTGAGATTGAGGAATATAGATATATTTTGGGTATGAAATCATGTAATGGATATCCCTGTATAATTGGGATTCCTATTTCCTATGTCATAGGAACTTGTATAACTATATATCACCCTCTACATGAGAAGAATAAAGCAGAACACTTTAAACCCTAGAATTACAATTTTATCTAGAAGTTATTTTATATAAGAATGGTAGTGGTAGGCTAGTAGGTATAGGAGCCTAGGATCGATTTTGTGCGGTCATGCTTCTGCACAGTGTTCTAAAAATCGCTCTAGATGGCCGCCTAGTCGGCACCTAAGCGTTCGACGGTGATCTCCCGATTCGATTTGGAGGAAATCGTTACAAGGTTCTAAAAACTAAGCATTTTCCCGATGCATTAGGCTGATGGATCGTGGCTATTTGAAAACTAAGCAATCGTATGATAAATTGATTAACCGAAACAATTGTACTTATATGGTAATGGGCATATATAATTGATGCATATATGATCATGAGAAAGGATAGAAAGCTAGGTAGATACAGGCATGGAGTTGCTTCTGAAGAGGTAAAACGTGTCCACCATCTTCACCGACTGCTAGTCACTGCCATAGTTGTTTTACTGGTAGGTGAATCCTACAATTCAACTGGATATTTCTCTGCCGACCTTGATCAAATATTCACATATACTCCTGCAGTGCTGTCATTTTTATTTTGATAATGCTTGTGTCCCCTATATAGGACGACTTGCTATTTCACGTACGATTAACGAATCTATATTATCTGAATATCATAATCGAAAATCATTTATTCTCTTTATCATCATCTAAAGATTATATATGCAAAAAATTATTCAATTTGGAGATCTTTTAGTCATTCATATGCACAAAACAAAGGTTCATTATGAGGATGTTACTTGTTACCAAAATCGTTGATTGGTTTAGCACGTATAAATGACTAATCTCTAAATTGAATGTTTTTTGATGATATGATCTTAGATGATGAAAAACTGATAAAGAGGATGAACGATTTCGATTATGATGTTCGAATAATAAAGATTCGTTGATCGTAAGCGGGAGAACACAAACATTATTCTTTTTCTTTTACTCCAATTTAAAATTATATAGAGATAATCATACGTCTTGACACATCTAAAATTATCCATATTTTGGGTAAGATAATAAAACGTATATTGGTTTTGTGCATCTGAAATATACCAATCACCACTACATATTTCATGCCTTAATTGCCCTCGTACATGGACCAAACACGTACCCCCTATCACTCTCAGAATTTTTAATATGCTTCAATTATTCTTGTCCACATTCTACGACTCGTTACGTTTGTAGATGTTAAACTGCAGCTTCGTTCTATTCTTGAAAATTTGGGCCGAACCTCGATGATCCAGGCCCATAAATTTGATTAGTCGGTCAAGCCTGGTCCACTGTAGAAACCACTGTTGGCAGATTTACAATCTTCCAGGCTCGATTATTTCAGGTTGGGTTTAGGCCCATTTTTTCCAACGAGCCCACATCCAACTTTTCACAATATAAATAATAATTTCAAAAATAAAAAATGTCACTGACACCACCTTTATACCAATTTAGTGACAAAACATTTTACTCCCTCCATTGATCACCGTTGAAATGCAGAATGTAAATTGTAGAAATGGTTTCTCAATTTTAATTAAATTTGAGTAATGGTTTCTTAATTAAAAATCTATTATCATTGCTCCCTCAATTCATTTAAATGTGTAGCTATGGTCATTTTCGTCAAATTCGTTAGAATTTTGTCAAAATAAGTTATGTTGAAATGATCATTACTACAATTGGGGTCTCTCAACTCATCAGAACGTATAGATATGGTCTTTTTCATAAATTTCGTCAGAATTTTGTCAAAATGAGTTATGTTGGAATGACTATTGCTACAATTAGGTTAAAATTGAGGGACTATTGCTACAATTATGTTCAAGTTGAGGGATCATTTCTCCAGTTGAATTAAAGTTGAGGGACCAATGGTAATTAATTATTAGTTGAGGGACCAATGGTAATTAATTTTTAGTTGAGACACCATTATTCTAATTGAGTTAAAATTAAAAAAAATCATTGCTACAATTTATTCAAATGCAAAATGAGACTTTTGAAGTGTCCATAATAACTATTTTATTTTATTCAGTGTTGTTACAAAAATATGGATTTGGATCCTCTCCTAAGCTCAGCATCCTGAGTCTACTGAGCAAATCACACAGGTCATTAGATTTTGATCCAACAGTTACAAATAAGAAATCATTCTAAAAATTATAATAATTGTAACAGTTATCAAAACCTATCAATCCTTATGATTTGTTCAATAGGCTCGCTCATGATGCTAAAAGCCTAAAGAGGATCCAAATCCCAAAAATATCACGTTGATATTGCGGTCGGGAATAACCAGAATGTTTCACCCAAAAAATAATGTTAAATATATGACTCACAGAAAGTCCACAAAAATAATTGAATTTGAAATACAAGGAAGAAAGGGCTCTCTTTCTCTCTCCTTTCTCTGTCAGCTGATTTGCTTCAATTATCATCGTTCATCACCAACTCAGCTCTCTCTCTCCTCTCTCTCTCTCTCTCTCTCTCTCTCTCTCTCTCAAATGGGTTCGAGCAGCAGTCGACTGGGCTCGCGCCCATCTCGGCCCCAAGTCAATCGCACCGCCAGTCGTTCCATACTCTCCTCTTTCGTCTGCGGTGGCTCCTCCGCACGTGCTACTCAAGAGGTACCTTTTTTTCTTTTTCTTGATCGTCCTCCACTAAAATCGATGCCTTTAATTCAATCGTCAATGCCCATTTTTGGATTTCTCATCATTTTTACATTTTTTGGATGCAAAATTCGATTTTTATTGGTTTTGGATGATTTGGGATTTGATCATTTGGTGCAAATTTGAAGAATTTGAAGCTTTTTTTTTTCTTTAAATTATTTATTTTGGGGGGGGGGGGGGGGGAGGGGGAGGGGGAGGGGGGGGTTTTGATTTCTCTCATTTCGAGTTACAATCCAATAAAAATATACGGGAGTTGTCCAAATGATGCAGAAGATTGATCCTGTTCTCGGTAATATTCAGTTACTTTATTTTGTGTTATAATTTCCCTGCAAATGTGAATATTGAATTCATATATTAGAACTGCTAATTATGTGATCGTGTTGTTGAAAAAGTTGGGGGATTTAGTTAATGGGGACATTGAATTGACGGTTCAAGTTATGTTTGTTTTAATGTATACGTTCAGTATAACAATCGTGAATGAAGCAAAAGGATTCAACTTTGTTTTCAGGTTCTGAACCATATTGTTTGATTTTTTTGATGTTTTTGAATATGAACTTTAATGATGATTCCCGATGAGTGATTGGTGGGATGCTAAGGGAAATGGTTGGAGAAAGGTTGATTATGATTGTAGAACTCGAAGGTTAAGGTTCTTAATGGTGCGGAGAAATGATTACATAGTCTTTAGCACAACTTATGTTCTTGAGCTGGGAATCAACCATGGTGCTGATGTAGTGGTGTGAAGTGGTTTGTAGGATGTTTCTGTGTATATGCACCCATTCTCGGAAGATAGAGAAGATTTAAAAGTTTGGATGAGTATGGTATTTTGCTAGAATATAAGAATACAAGTGTGTGCATGTCTATTATTATTCATAGTAGTCCCATGATGAACGTTTAGGAATCCTCTGGAGAAGTGGGGGCATGTAATTAGATATCGAATGATTGCAGTTGTTTTTATTTAGTGCTTTCCAATGCACTTCTTAAGACAACCTTGATGTTATTATTTCCACAAAGTCATGCTTCAGTGTAATCTTGAAGCAGAAAATTTGCTTCTTGTTGATTTAGGTTGAGATACCTAGCATTAGTCCACTTAGTGTGTAACTGAAGTTATTTATTTCTGTGTTACTTGTGTTCACTTGGGAGTAAATGCTCATCTCTTCTGATGGACAGTATAGAAATGTAAGTTTAATACTTTTTTGGTGGCTCCAAAAACTGTAATGTTATGTAGTTGTTTTGATGCCTTGATAGTGCACTTGGTGGTTATACTCATATAAATAACAAAAAGAGACTCATTCTTTCAGTACTTTTCCTGCAGATGGAAGATCACGCAGCTGTGTGTCTTGTGAAATGTGCAGAGCAATCTGATCGTGATATCAATCAAGTCCAGAACTCCGGAGAGGGAACCTTGTTGGTCTCCAGTACTGGATCACCGTTCACCTGCCCTGTTATTGAAATTGGATCATCATCTGAGCGCATTGTTGAAGAAGGTTTAAGCAGTGTTGACACAAGTAACCAGGGGAAGTGCTTGTCCAAAAGTAAAGAACTAATACCTCATCAGGTAAGTGCTGAATATAGTCACGACCAATCTTGTATGGATAATAGTCCTACAGCTAGTACTTCGTTTAGACAACAACAATCTTCAGAAACAGTCTCTTTGAATCGCTCGGCTAATGTGGATGCAGTCAATGGCATTGACATTTCAGCAGACAAGAATGAATCTCAGACCTGTCCCGAGGTTATGTGTCCAAGTAGTTCGTCTCCACAAGGGATGCGGAATTCCCGTTCTCAGGAAGTGTCTGTTGAGAATCATGTGGCTGACGTAAGGGGTGTGCAAAGTTCAAATGCTGATGCTGATTCTGCTAATGTTTCTGAAATTCCATCATCTTTTGACTCACGTGGAAATGATTCTCTACGGGAGGCAATACCTTCTGGTTTGGGATTCCTTGTGTCCAATAGGGAACAAGGCCAGGAAGATGGAAGTGTACTTCATGTTGACGTTATGAGCATTTCTTCCAACTTTTTGAGGAGTAGCAATGCTGATGCAAGTAATCGTGAGGCTAGAAGGAATGGCAGGCGACTGTTCTGGGATGCATTTTCAAGGCGCAGCTCCAGGAGATTCATTGATTCACCAACCATTCTTTTCTCTACTGATGATACTGAGGATATGGGATCTCATGACAGATGGCTACTTGGTTTGAGTGGTGATTTATTTGATGATGGGATTGGAGCTGATTCTGGTCACCGGGCCAGTAGAATTCCCTACTCGAATGAACGACGACGACATTCTAGATCTGAGGTGATAGTTTAGAACATTAACGAATATTATGATGTTGTTTCAGTTACGTGGTTGATCTGAAAATTGAATTTTTCTTCTTCTTTCATTTGGGAGAGTTTTGGGGCTTAAGTCTTAACTGTATATGTCTGTTCATTTACATGGTTTACAGACATATCATACATCAAGGGTACTTTTATACTTCCTTTATGAAGTGTTATATATGTTTTATGGGCCAGAGGAAACCAGTAGATTGTAGCAGCTTTATTTATTGGAGTCCCATTAGTAATTTTCATTGATTTGCATCTGCATGACTCTCTGTAGGTCTGGGAAAGACTTCGTGTTGGCCTTGATGATAATGGCCAGCGTAATACCTCTTGTCCCACAGGAATCCACCCTCGTGGCATGTGTTCATGTGGCTCATTCTCGACGACCGAAGAGTCTAGTACTCGGGCAAGTATCTCAAGAATTGTCATGCTCGCTGAAGCTCTATTTGAGGTAATTTTCTTTCTATTTTTCTTGCATACGTCTTAAGTTAGGAGGGTATTTATGCAATACGTTCTTGCCTTTTGTGTTTACCTTGGGATGCTGTGATTTACCCTTGAAGCATGAAATTCTTTAATTTTTTCCTCTTTGGGGGCTAAACTTAATTAAATCAGGGATGAATTTAGTATATTCTTCTTTTTGAGGTCTCTTTGATGGCTTTGGCTGCATGTTTACTGCTCTAGGTTGAACGGCTATGCTTTGGTTTTTGCAGTTTTTTTTTTTATCTATGTTTGAGGGTCAAACATAGTGGCAGATGTTACACGACAGATTACTGTTTACCTTATGAATGCATTACTCAAACCTAATTTTGTTGTAATGTGCAATGTGCAGGTTTTGGATGAAATTCACCGCCAACCTGTGTCACTTTCACTATCGATGGTCTCGGCTCCTGCCCCAGCATCTGTTGTTGATGGTTTTCCTCTTAAAAGTCACACAAGGGTTGACAAATCAAAGTCCGGGGATGATACTGAGCAGTAAGTTTTACTTTAGTCATGCCCATTTTCTTTCGGCCTTAAATGATTCCATCAATAGGGAGCATGATGCATTTGTTTGATCATGGTGAGTTAATAATTGATAGGTGTTACATATGCCTCGCTGAGTATGAGGAAGGAGACAAAATTCGAGTTCTTCCCTGCCATCACGAGTATCACATGTCCTGCGTTGACAAGTGGCTCAAAGAGATACACGGGTATTGTCATTGCCATCCTGTTTTTCCCCCTTCATGATTGCCCTTCATTCCCCCATGATTTTTCTTTTTCACTGAAAGTCACTCCTACGTACAGGGTTTGCCCACTTTGCCGAGGAGATGTTCGTGAGGGTTTCACCGACTCTTCTGTCTCTAACTCAGAGATATCTTCTCTTTGATTTAATTGTACATACTACACAATAATGTAAATGGTTAAAGATGGTTCTTCGCATCTGCCACGACATGTATTTTGTCCCCCAATACTAACTTGTATCTGAATTTTTCCGAAATCCATGATATTGTAGCGTCTTCCACTCTCGATGCGGAATTGTAGTACTTATATAGTGATTGAGAAAATGAGATATTTATACATCAATGTGCATGTGCACCATCTTTGATGTTTATATGCAGAGAACACATTGGCATTCTTCATTTTTGCAGTTCTTTCCATTATTACCCTTGGTGCTTCTGTTACTTGATGGTGATGTGTTTCTTTATATTTTTCAAATGGTGGGTTTCTTGCTGGAATTATTGGTAACGTGCCTTCCGTTATTGCTAAAAAGCGTGTAGATTCCTCTGCTTTTACTTGAACGTGTAAAAGAAGTCTTTGCCAGTTTTGTCCTTATTGTAACGAGGAATTATATTTTGACCTGAGTCGTTTCTTTCTCTAACTGATCAATAGAAAGACGACTCGGGGTTCATGTATCTGCAAAAAATTCTTTTTGCTCTCGAATTTGCAGCTTGCTTGCATCACAAGCAACCCTTACTCCTGATGATCATGTTATGTTTCAATTGATTTGTTTCTTGTATTACACGCATGTTTGATATTTGCATGAAGGTCCTTTGAGCAATGAGGACGAACACAGTGGCAGTCTTTTCATCTCAACAAAGCGGCTTTCAAATAATGAGTGAGAAGAGCTAAGAAAATAAAAATCAAGGAGCGAATCGAATTCCGAAACATTTAAGGAGATAATACATTGCCTGCATTTACAAATCAAACATAAAGTTTGAATGCTTGGGAGAACAGAGTTCTTCTCTCGAAGTTCATACAACAGATAAGAAAAATGTATCGCGTCAGTAGCCATGCCCAGGGATCCAAAAGGGATTCTGATTCTGATTCTGCTCTTGTGTATAAGCTGTCGGTTTCGATCTCAGCTTCCTAGGGGTGGTGTGAAGGTGATCATCACAGAAAGGATTGGTTTCATGGAACTTTGAGGTGTAATTGTGGTTGTTGTCACGCGGCGGAGCAAACAGATTTGGGTGACAATTCTCCTCGTCATCTTGGAATGTAACCCATTGCGCTGAGTGGATACCGTGTTTCTCTCTTGCTGCATTTCTCAAGCTCTCCATCTCCCCAACATGCTCCTTGAATTCTTTCCTCACCACGTCCAGAACAACGTCTCCATACCGATCACACCACGACCTGAAAACGAAACAAAAATCAATGATGAATAAAAAGGAAAGTCTAAGGATGTGTTGGTTTTAGTTGGTGAAGATTTTGCTCACTTGGGAAAGAACTTCTTCAGGTCAGCCTTGTCCACCGGAAGCCTTGTCGAAATCGCTTCAACTTGTTCATTCCTGAGTAAATCACAAGAACCAAACTCATATATTTTAAAAAAAACGGATTTCTTTTCAATGCCAGTGTGAATATTAAGAAAGTCTCGTCGAAAAGGCTTACGTGAATCGAAGATTTGGATTTGAAGCGCAAAGCTCTGTCTGAATTCTTGACAGTTCCTTCTTTATCTTCTCCCCTACAACCTTCAGGTCATAAAAAAACAAAACACAAGATTCAGTTTGAGATCAAGCTTCGAATATTCGCCGAAGATCATGAAATGAAATTGAACAATTACGAACCTTGTCAATGAAGAAATCAGAAGGAGAACCATCCGAGAGCAGCTTCCTTTTTATGAGCTTAGTGTCTGGCCCTTCACCCATGGGGCTTGGGACAAGCTTCAGGTGAACCTCACTATCTGATCTTTCGTTTAGCGGCAACGGAGTTGTCTCATTCTCTTCCGAGTCACTCCTCTTCCACTTCTTGAATCCATCAAAACCCCATTGCTTTTTCGCCGATTTCGAAGGTGTTTGTTCATATTCATGGCCATGATCCTCCTGTCCCTCTCTCTGTTCTCTCTGAAACAGATTCCTAAACGGCTTCCTCCTCGTTCGATCTGCGCTCCCACTCTCTTTCATCGGAACCTGTGGCAAGCTTTCTGGCATGGGAATCGACGATTGATCTCCTGCTTCATGCTTAGAAGAGCTGGCGGAAGAGAATTTCGACGAGTCGGGCAGATCGAATATGCTCTTTTCTCCCCTGTTTTTCCCTTGTTTGAAAGGTGATACAAATCCCAACACCGAAGCTGCCCCTTTGATTTGCTTCACTGCCGAGCTGTGCTTCAATTTGTTCTTCGAATTTGAACTCCCTTTGTCTTTCGTTAGCAAGCATTTCTCGTCCTTCAAGTCAATTTCAGACCACTGCTCTTGATCTGCATTCTCTTTCAGGTCCTTCGCTGGCAGCGATCCTGAAGCGATTACATCTTTAGCCTCGACCTCAGCTCCCTGAGCTGCTAATCGCTGCAGTAACGGCCTCTTCGAAGAATGGTATTCGTCTTCCGATATACATTTCGCATACAAGAGCTCCTAAACATTGTTTGGCTACTCAGCAAACCAAGAAAGAAAATCCAATCGAAATGAAAAAAAAAAAAAAAAAAAGGTTTGATATTGCAGACTGGTTTTTTACCTGCAAGAACAGCAACTTGTCCCTCAGAATAACCGGCTGTTCGTGCTCCACCACTGGAGAGGCGACGAGGGTTTCGAGCAAATGCAATCGGAAAGCGGAGACCTCGGTCTCAGCCAAGATCCCTTCTTTGTGTAGACCCATCAAGTTCATCATCTGGTGGAAAGAGTCCTGCTGCCACTTGAGGTTATCCGACTGCAGCTTCGAAAGCTTCTGCTCCGCCGCTGGCAACCGCCGCTTCTTGAAGCCGAAGGGAAGAATGGACTTGCACAGGGAGGTCATCGAGTCGTGGAGAGTGGAGTAGTATGTGGGCGCGTACGAATACACCATTTTTGAAATTCTGGGTTCTTGATTCGAATTGCCAAATGGGTTTAACAGAGATCGAATTTGGGAAGGTGCCAGAGTTTGAGTTTGGATTTGAATTTTGGTTTTTGTTTGCGAGTGTTGTTTGACAATTGAAAAATATTTCCGGGAATTGCGGCATGTGGAGAAGATTAACGGTGGGTTCAGATTTTGAATTTTGGGAGACGGGAAAACGGTCACTAGGAAACTAGCCGTTGAGGGAGGGTCTGAAAACGTAAAATACTAAAATCACATGGTGCGAAAAAAAAAAGAAAGAAACGTGGTCGTTTGTTGCGGTTCCTTTCAATTTATTTTTCTTTCAACAAAGTTATACTTTTCTTCAACATTTTTGCGTTTTCGTATTATTGCAACCGTCATATGCCATTAGAGCTCAAGAAAAAAAAAATTTAGGACGTTAATAAAGCAATAAGATCAGTAATGCTTTATACGCAGAATGTTAGGCAATTATGTATCAACACGTGCTAAATATAGAAAAAAAGAGTGCAGCAAAGATGAGAATGTTTTGTTGGATGTGTGAGCACACAAGAAATGACATTATTAAGAACAAGAATAATCGAGGTAAAGTAGGAGTGGCCGCAATTGAAGATAAGATGAGAGAAAATCGGTTTAGGTGGCTTAGATATGTGAAACAAAGACCTATAGATGCTTCAGATTAAAAATGCAATTATGAGATACATGCTCAAGGCCAAAAAGGTAGAGGAAGACCTAGAATAACTTGAAAAAAGATTTAAAAAAAAAAACATAGAGCATTTAGAGCTAACGGAAGACTTGACGTAAAACCGAGCGTAGTGGCGGTTTAGAATTGATACGACCGACCCGACTTAATAGGATAAAAATTTCTTGTTGTTGTTGATGGTAGATGATTTGTGCAACTCCTTGTATTCCTAAATTTTTTAAAATCAAGCATTCAAATTCTAAAATTGTGTAAAAATAATTGTTGAACTTTGAAATGTTGTGATAAGGTGCAAATATGAGCCAAGATTTCACATCATTGTCTCAGACTTTCACCTTCTATCTTAACTCGTATTTCGCCTCGGTTTTGATTACGATATGGTCTTGATTTTGACATAATCCAAAACGTATCAATTTCTAAAAAAAAAAATTCTAAGAAGGATTGATTTTCTAACAAGGTGAAACAAAGCAATCCACATGCCATGTCTCAGTCTATTCGTGCTATGTCTTAGTCACATATCACTTATGAAAACTTTGAAACGTTTTGGACTCTTGCGTCACTTCGATCAAAAGAAAGAATCAAACGAATAATTAATCAAATCTCATCTTAAATCCTTGCCTAATCATCTCTCCATCTCCATAATCAAGACAAAGATTAATTAGCTAATTTTGGGGCGGCCATTCTTTAGTGACCTCCAGCTAGCCAGTAGTGACTCCAAAACAAGGATTAGGGTGGGAGGAAAAGAAGAAGATTTTACCAAATTAACTCACTTTTTAATTTTTAAGGCAAACCTGTTCAATGGAAATGACTTGCCGTTAGATTTTGCCTACCCAACAACTGAGCAAGACAGGAGCAAATCCCCTTTTTACCCAAACCCAGTTGTCGTTGTTTGCTCTGATCCTTCATTTCACACAAATTCACTTGCTTCACTCAATTTTCAACTTCATCCCTCAATCTCAAGGCTCAAGCATCACCACCTCTTAAGCAAGAACACCGCACCAAACTTTTATACCTTACTTATTTAATGAATAATTCATGAATCCGTCACTGCCCATCTTCCTCGCCACTTGAGTCAACCGCACAAATTTAATGATTTTTTATTTGCAATATCAAATTGTAATAATCTCACCATGATTTCCCTTAATTGGAATCCAAGATTGGTAATAACATTTGATTAGTACATCCACAAATGATTTGCACTAAACAAGAAAAAGGTCGACCAAGACACCAAACTGTCCTATAATTAACCTGTTATTGTCCCACCAGTCACATGAGTGGAACCTTTTCTCTCATTTGATATTCAATTTCAAGGTGGGGAGAAAGAATGGATGGATAGTGATATGGAGTGTAATTAGATTCATTCACAAAAGTGATTTTGTCAAACTGAAAATAGTACCTGACAGGGTCGGTCCAGAGATATTTTAGGCCCGAGACAATGCAAAAAAATGTGTCCTCACTTCATATAAAAAAATTATTTGTTTTTACACGTAAGACATCGATAAAATTATATTTACAAAAGCATTTCAAACTCAATAATTTAGAAACACGGAAAAACTAATTTATTTTGTATCGAGAGAAGGAAACCAAAAAACTTCAAGCTTATAAGTAGATAAATTATGAGTTTTGACTTCCATCGGAACTTTTAAAGTGTTTTTGTATAAATCGTAAGATGTTTTTTCTTATTTACTAACCTCATCAATATAAGAATAGAAAAATAATGATACTTTCGAGTCTTTAAGAATATGTATAAGTAATGACTGAGCTCCAAATTAAACATTTTGATGACACGTCATATAATTTACAAATTTGATCTAAAAATTTAGTCTATGTATTACCCTTTGTTGAAAATTAGACTTGAATTGGAACGAATTTTTAAAAATAACAACCCACATAGTTACTAGCTAGTAATTAAAAATAAATTAACAACCAAACAAAAATTTGTAAAAATTGAAAAAAATAAACATGCACATAGCATTTCAAATTTAGGATCTCTCGTTAATTTTAAATACAAAAACCATTGCTTCTAATTAAACTTTTGATCATTTAGCCAAATTTTATAAATTTATATTGTTATGAAAAGAAATTTCTACAGATTTAGAATTTAAATAAGCACACATAGTATTTTGAACCCAATACCTCTTCATCAATTTCAAACAACAAAATCACTGGTTCTAGTTAAATTTCTTTATCATTAAACTAAATTTTATAAATTTATACTCTTATGAAAAAGTATATAAATATGACACACTAATAATTTTGGTGCCCCTAATTTTTTTGGGCCCCAGACGGCCACCCTGCCAGCACTGGGCCTAGGCCGGCCCTGGTCCCTAAGATTGATATCTCTTTATTTCGGTTCATGAGATTTAAAATAGATAAAAGTGATCCCTGAGTTTGTCTACCATCAATCATTTTAGTCATTCCGTGAAAAATCTCCGTTAAATAATGACCAAAATAACAAAAATACTCTTAAATTTTGTCAAATCATTTTGCCCCATTGTTTATTAATGAAGGGTATTTTTGTCATTTTGGTCTTTATTTAACAAAGATTTTCAAGGAATGACCAAAATGATTGATGCTAGATAAACTCATGGATCACTTCTGTCACTTTTAAATCTCTAAAACTAATATGAGGAGTTATAACAATTTCAAAAACTATTTTAGCTAAAATCCCTCTCGTCAATAAAAGCACTTTTATGTATTTTGAATATTCCACCCCTATTGGACATCACTTGTTGGTTAATAATTGGGAAATCATTGAAGTTTTAACAGTGCTTAACTCTTTACAATAAGTAAATAGTTATTAATTCTGTAAATTGGCACATATAATAAAGTAACTTACAAAAAAGATAGGAAGCTGTTATTGGCACTCTCAAAATTTCAATCCATACTCCTTCTATATTTTTAACTTATCTATTTTAATTCTTTTAATGTGATTTTCGATTTTGCCCTTATATTGTTTTTAATGTGCACAAAATTTTGAAAACCTCATTTAAGTATAATTTTGATGACTTAAATAAATTGGTGGGAATGCTTAGATTTTGAGCATGTTTTTCTTTTCTTGAAAGCCTGACTAATCTTTCATTTGAAATTGATTTTGCTTACAAAAAAAAAATTGGAGGGATTTCTGGTAGATTTATTTATTTTTTCCAGATTTGCTCTAGTAATGAAAAAAATTGATACAAAATAAACCAGAAACAATGATCCCAGATTTGAATTTCTACACAAAAGAACCATGAGTTCAATACAATAATATAACCCAGAGCACAAAAGAGAGAACAATTTCCAAAATCTGAACACTATTACTAGAATCCCAAACAGATCCATGAAAAAAATCAAAGGGAAACAAAATATGATAAAATATAATTTGAATTTCAAATCGCATAACAAATAACAGTCAATGTAAGTAAAATCCAAAGCAGCAGCCAGCAACCCAATGGAAAAATCCAAAACTTAATTTCCCGGGAAAACAATGAAAAACGAAAAGTGAGTGGGAAGCAGTAAGTAGGCTCATTGTTTATGGTAGATTTGATACAGAAACGAAAAAAATTATACAAAATAAAATTGTTGCTAAGCAAAGGCAACAAGTAATCTTTCTAAAATACAACATAATAGTTGTGGTGTCATAGTTCGTATCTTGAACATCATAACGAGAAATAATCTCATGTTTTTTCCCTTCTGAAATTTTAACCATGGCAAAATTAAACAATTCACAAGAACTAAACATAACATCCAAACAATCTTAAAAAGGAAAGTTCCATTGAATCGTTCTCGATCATGTCCAAATTCTCTGTATGGATTTCAACAGCTTAGCTATATATATGTGTTCAGAATGGTTGTGTTAGCCACATAAGCCTGAAGCATGTTTCCATTTTCATGATAATCGCACTCTAATTCTTACGCAGGCCTTAGAGTCTTTTGCACATAAGGGGGGCGTTTGTTTCACCTTCTTAAGTGGGATTGGACTGGCTAGGATTATTGTCCCATGTTTGGTAAGCTTGGGGACTAACTTAAATGAGACTAGCCCGGACTCGTGTGGACTATCTCCCTCGCTAGGTCGTCTTAGCGAAACCCCCCGAAAACCACAGGACTGCTAAGACCTGCTTCGTCTCCTTTGTGTCGCTTGGCGTCCTCCCTTTGCGAAGACTTTGCTTCGTCTGCGTTGCGTCCTCTCTCCAACGAGATCACAGCACCACACCAAGACGGGTACGCCGCGTAGGTGGAGACGTTTCCGACGGACTCGCCGGTCAAAAGCAAGCTGTGCAAGGTCATTCTGGTGGTGCAGAGGGCGCAGGGTGATCCATTTTCGAGAGACTAGTTGTAGGCGGAGGCACCCAGCAGGACTCGGAGGCGTTGGGTGGGGGGAGGAAGTTGCCGGTGCGGCGGAGGTACTCGAGGTCGACGAGGCGAAGGCCCTGGATGAAGTACTGGCATCCGGTGTTGAGATTGTAACGGCGGCGGTTATGGGAGACCATTCCCTCATCTCAAATCCGAGAGAACTACGACGGCGGCGGTTATGGGAGACCATTCCCTCGGAGGCGTTGGTTTTGATTTGATCTCAAAGTATGGAACTGGGTTTTGATTTGATCTCAAAGTATGGAACTGGGTTTCGAAGAAGAGGAAGAGCTTTCAGAAAAAAGAAGGAAAAAAATGAGAGAAGTAAGAATAAAATATTAAAAGAGATATAGATAAATTAATATAATATTAGAATTTATTAATTATCCTGCTTTTTAATCCGCCACTGCATTAAACGCTTTATTAAGTTAGTCTAGCTTAGTCTATTCTAAGGCAATCCAGCTTAGTCCTTAAAGCTAGTCCAGTCCAAGATAGTCCGGTGTAACAAACGTCCCCAAGGTCTACTGGAAAACCTCAAAGTAAACAATTGTAAAGCCGCCTTGCTTCTAGAGCACAGAAGGTATTTACAACTCCCTATAAATATTTATGTCATACTTAATGAGGTTTTCAAGATTGTAGACTTTAAAAGTAATATAAGGGTAAAATCGAGAAATCATATTAAAAGAATTAAAATAGATAAATTAAAAATATAGAACGAGTGTGGATTGAGATTATGGGAGTGTCAATAACAGCTCCTAAATTATAATTAAAAAATTCAATTATACGAGTCAGACTATAATTTATTTCTAATGAGAAAACAAACAAGTATTTTTCCAAAATATGCATAAACTATTTACTCACACAAAGAGTACTTGGCAACTATTCACTTCAACAAAAACTTGTGGTAGGTAAACAATTAGCACCACAAGGTCAATCCTTCAAACTTCAAACTTCAAACCAACTCTACAACTGCAACTGCAAGCTCAATCAATATTTTACAATTTTAATTTACCAAATTACCAATACAATTACTAGGAGCTAATCTCCATTCTGCAACATGGGCAATGAGCATTGCTGTGAAGCCATGGAATCATGCAACCAGAGTGGAACCTATGGGCACAGGGCAGGTTCACCAGGGTCTCACCTGGACCGAACCTTTCCAGGCAGACTGCACACTCATCCTGGTCTGATGATTTCCAGGACAACTTTGACCAGCTGAACTTCTTTGATCCACTTGTGCTACTGCTACTCTTTGTAGCTCCATACACTTCTATCTGCAACTCTCCGAGCACCACAGATGATCTTCCTCCTCCATCAACACTTTTCAGTCCTTTGTTGTTACTATTATTGTGCCTAAATTCATCATAAGTATAACAAAATACAAAATTTAAAACATATTGAAAATCGGGGGACAAAAATAAATAGGGAAGTGCAGAAGAATAAAAAGTCAGAAAATCTATTCCCCTCACGTATATAGCAGGCTAGCAGCAAGAACCATTATTGGTAAGAAATTCTATGTGCAGGAAAGAAACAGTCGTTTCGTCGATGTTGTCAATAAGCATCAATAACATGGATATGGAGGCATTATTGATATGCAATCGACAGTTTGTTTCATAGACGGACTACCATATTGGTAAATTAATTATTTGTACCTTTTGAGTTGTGATTTTCTTTGTGTTCTCAGTCTTTCATCTAATCTCCCCTTTGCTTCTCTGGCTTCCACTCCCAGCTTCTCATCCATGTATGCTTGGTTCAGTATGCTTCGTTGCTATTTGTTCAATAGTTAATATTGAGATTAATGATTCAAACATGCAAAATGAAACAATGATCATGAAAAATCATCCAAGCAACAAGAGAAAAATATATTTGCTTGTAATTCAATCGGTTGGATAGCGATTTTCACCCTCTTGTTTTTCTCGATTGATTCTTCTTTGATTTATTCGTTTTAAAAATTAGAAACAAAATTAGAGGGGTAAGAGAAATGAAGAGTGCGAAAAACATTCGTATTGTGTTATGTGGAAGATTGAGAGAAAGAAAGAAAGAATTACCAGTGGAGAAGTGGAGGTGTGGTGAGATTCATGGTTGCTAGCATACAAACAGAAACAAGAGCGCCTCGTGCTGCCATGGATGCCGCCGAAACACGGTGGCTCTCCGCTCTGACGGACTCGTCTCCTCCGAGCGCTTTCCACACCAGGAAGCATTCCAGCCATTAATTTCAACCTCGAAATTACGACGGCACAAAACCCAACAAAGAAAACGAGCGTTGTTTTAGAGACGGTTAAACGTCCTACTACTGGTAAAATAGTTTGTGTTTAGAGCAGTCAGGTTTTCGATGCGAGACAGAGAAAGAGCAAACGCAAAGTAAAAGATGACGAGACAAAACCAAAGAAAAGGTGAGAGAAATGAGTTGGAAAGGGTGAGGAAGTTTCAGCGCAACTTCACCGAAGAGCTTCCACCAAGTCCAAGCAGAAGAAAAGTAAAAGATGAGGGGACAAAATACAACAAAGAAAAGGTGAGAGAAATGAGATGGAAAGGGTGAGGAAGTTTCAGTGCAACTTTACCGAAAAGCTTCCACCAAGTCCAACCGGTTTGTGTCAGACAATGGTGCTGAGTGTTGCTATGAACAGAAAACCTGGCACTTATCATGGTGAGCCACATGATCAACCACATCTCTTCTTGTAATGTTTCTTTGGGCTTTATAGTAATTTTCTCTTCTCTTTCTTTTTACCAAACGATATGGTTAAGTCTTACAATGGATTATTATTAATGTGGTTCAAATTAGTCTTTGATGAGAACCGAATTTAAGACCTCTCACTTACAAGTGAAGAAGAATGCTACTAGATCGTAATACTAAGTTACAAATGAATGGTTTTAGCTGTGTACTTCATTTCTTTATAGTAATCAAATGACTTTTCTTGGCTGCACCAAGTGAATAGTTCTGGTTGTGTACTTCCATTTCTTTTGTTTTCTGTGTTTAGGTAAGAAGGTAGTGATTTTGGGCTTTCTTTAATGCACTCTTTCAACGAATCAAGTAGAATTAAAAGAAAAAAATTAGAGGGGAAAATGAGAAATCTGACCAGTTAGATAGTTAGACAATCTTACAAGTAAAAGAAATGTATTATATGGAGGCCCAGCGGCCTTTTAAAAATAGCGGAATAAGGTAATACAACCTTTATATAACATATAAATATGTACAAGTTAAGTCACGTATCAAGATCCTAAATCTTAAACACAAAAAACAGAAGAAATGAAGATTGTGTTTAGGGTACTGTATGTTTATTTTTAGTTTTATAGATTTACAAACTGCCCAGCCATGAAGATACTCTTAGTCGAAAAGCCTCTTTTTTTTCTTTAGCTTTTCTTTAGTTGGGATAATAATTAAGAAAACACAAAAACAAAAATATAAAAAGAATCAGACCAACAACAAAAAACAAAACATGTATATTGAGTTTATATATATCTATTCAATAATTTTACCTCCCTTCTGTAAAAAAAAAAAAAAAAAAAAAATGTATTTTGCCTTCCTCAATCTCTCATTTTTTTTGAGGTAATCAGGATTATTTTTATCTCTTTTCAATAATTGATGATCCAAATATTGGATGTTTTTAATATTTATTATTGTGATGTTGATTTTAGAGAGAACATAATAGGACCAATCGGCTATTGAGTTTATTCTATCCGTCAATTCGGTCTTATTCATTGTGATAGTGATCTGACTTGTTGGTTGGTTGATTAGACTGCCTTATTAAAGTTTTTCTCTCTAAAAAGAGTTTGTTCATTACTTACGTATGACGTCTTGCCGTAAAATTTAAAAGTCAGTTTGATTGTATGTATCATGTATGAATGACCCCTTATCCCACATTTGAAACGATCCTTTAGAAATGAATCTTATCAAAATAAAAAACTAGACATCACGCGTAGAGAATCACTAAGGCGAGGACGAGGAGTGATAATATTCTCTCAATGAACAAGGCATACGTATCAACCCCAACCCCACTTCTACAATATTGTACTACACAAAGGATATGGATAAAGATTCTCATCATCTGACCTGCTAAGTGGGCAGAGCATAACAAGGACTGGGGATCTTACGAACTTATATTAAAATTGGATTTGGGCCTTGTAATATTCTTTTATCCGACAATGCGATACTCTAAACTACTCTAATTTATGATCAGAAAAATTTGAATTAGACAAAGGATAAGCAACACAGTTCTAATCAACTTACTTAACTCACATTGACATCAAAATCTCATCTCCCAATCATGGAGTAATAGTTTTCTTAATTGGGCAACAAGATATGTTCAAGCCCATATTCCAATTTTGCATTCGAGCCCAGCTCATATTTCATGCAAATGGACCGCAACATTAGCCTTCAAATTTTGGGCCCATCCTAGTTTTCAGATATATATCAAAAGAAAAAAATGGAAAAAAAAAAAAAAAAATTCCTGAAAAAAGCGATAACCTCTGAATAAAGTCAAAAGAACAGAAACCCCAAGAGCATCCCATGAAATCCGGACCTCAATGAGTTGGTTTCACTCTCACGTCCCCCGCATCCCGTATTCCCATCTTTCAAAACCCCGAACCCTACGTGTCCTCATCCGTCTTTCACCTCACCCACGGGCCTCCTCCTCCTCCTCCCAAATAAAAGCACAAATACCACCGCCACCACCCCAACCTCTCCACACACAAATCAAAATAATGGAGAACAACCACGAACCCTGCTCCCCAAACTCTCTCAAACAAAAGCTCCGCTCCTCCCTCTGCATAATCCCATGCTTCCCTACTCCCAAAAATTACCACCACGGCGCCCTCACGGCGCCTCCCACTCCGAACGGGGCTGATAATGTCAGCCTCGTGCGGACCTCTTTATTCTCCCCTAATTCTCGGTCCTCGCGATCTAGCCATCACCACCACCATCACCATCACCACAACAACAGTCATTACGAGTTTGCGGAATTGAAAGACAAGTGCAAGAATTTGATTGGGCGCATGCATGGACGTGGCAACGGCCACGGCCACGTGGGACGGAGGCATCATTCATCCTCTGCCGATTTTAAATATGACGCACTCAGCTACGCCCTCAACTTTGATCACGAGGAGACCGACCTCGAGGATTACCCGCTCCGGAGCTTCTCCTCGAGATTGCCGCATTCGCCCCCTCAATCCTCGCAGGAGTCCTCCTCCGTGGCTTCACCGTCTGCGTCCAAGGAGATAACTGCCTATAGCTAGCTTATGATCTAAAGGCAGGCCTCAGGTTAATTAATCCGGTCTTGATAATTAATTGCTTAATAGGGTTTTCATGAAATGTGATTAAATTATTCATGTGCAATACACATGAACGCAGATATGGTTTGTAAATATTCATTGGGGGGGGGGGGGGGGTGTATATATATTGGCACGGTTACCGTAATATGTTGCGATGGTTTCTTCCCTTTAATTTAGTTTTCTCCAGACATTTTTCTTTTGCGAATGACCAGTACTGAATTAGGTTAAATTTCTAGTTTATATTTTCGCTGGGAAATTTGGAAATAAATGCTGGCTGTCAAGTATATATTTTGGGATTAGCTTAATTATCATCATTGGATCATCACGAATTTCAAGTCGTAATTAAATTTAATAGAATCTGAATGAATTTGCATGATTATTTTCACCCATCAATTAGATTTGCAGAATTTCCCAGCATGTATTATTAACTACAATTGCAATTTGCATGTACCTTTTTTCTGTATTAATGCATGCATGCATGATTCAGGCCCAGTTTTGAATCGGTAAATAGTGAATGAAGAAGACAATGCCCATGCTACGGGAACGAAGTTTAAACTTTTAGGTATCATGGACGGAGTTAGAATTTTTTTTTTAAGCAAGGGCAACCTTAATCTAGTTATATATACTTGAGAAAAAAAATTCATCATATCTTCTATAATTTCACCGCCTTTTTTTTCTTGTAAAACTTCATTAGGCCACAACTTGTAGGAATTTTTTTACAGTAATGGACCATATGAGAATATAAATTGCAAGTAGTAAAATTATGATAAATTCAAGTTAATTATATGTCTTTTTATTTATATTCATTAAGGGGAGCATGAATAACATGACCAATATGTTCCTCTAGTGAGCCTTAACTGTCTCCATCCATGTTATGTATACTTAACAATAATGAGAGAAGGAAGGAACTTAATAAAAGGTAAGGATAGAAAATTGGATCAACAACCCTCCTGACTAGTTGATTTGATTTTTTATTTTTAGGTACTTGATTATAAATTTCAAAGAAAAACCTAACACTTTCGAATTTCATATGTTTCATATGTATTAGTAAGTACTTGATATCTCAAACTCATATCTTGAATAAGGAACTAAAAATACAAAATATGCCATTAAGAAATCAAAAGGCTAACCAAATTTATAGTATGGGCCACAAGAGCAAGATCACATTTTAAATGGGTAATGCCCACACTCTAAATTGTCAAATGCCATATGGCGGGTCCAAAATGTAAAATGGCTAATGCCCATACTCTAAATTATCTTGTAGTTATGATGGCATAATGATGGTTACAAATTTAACCTTGTAAAGAAATAAAGCAATTCACCTTTTTCATGTCATTGATATTTTATTTTAAACTAATTTAAATTGTAAGAAAATAAATTTAACTTAAGTTCTTACGAGTATAGGAAAGCATGCACATTCACTCATGTGAATGTTGCTACTCTCACGTCTGCAATTATTCATGTGATATTTCGGCTAGGCCAAATATCACATGATGTCAAACGATAAGCATGCACCATAGCGTACATGTTGTCAAACAACTAAAAGAACTATACTTTGATTTCGGCTAGGCCAAATATACAGCAGCTCATCGAGCATTTCAGTGAGGTAGAGCTTAAGCCTAGGCCTGCAATAAGATCATGACCTTCCCAAATATTTCTAACATAGTAATAAACATATATGTTATTATATAGTAATTAGTTGATTAAATGCACTTGCACCTGCACTTTGTTGACCGTTCTTCTCCGTTTGCTGTGATAATTAACGTCATTGGATTCGTCAGATTTACCAGATAGCTAGGAGCCTGATTTTGGTCAAATGTACAGATTGGGGGAAACCATAGGCTAGCTTAATTACTGTTTATACAACTGCTTAGTTTGATAATTATATATTGAATTCTCCAACAAAGGAACAATATGATACTTTCCCTATCCATGTGGTGCCAGTTGTTTATTCACCATAAATCACAATATATATATATATATATATATATATATAATATACAACACTTCTTTATCCTAGGTCAACCTACTACTCTCCTAACTGTTTCGGACTCTAAATTTCTCTCTACACTGCAGCAAATAGGGCATATTGCCGACACACACATTTGTTCGAAGAAAGTTGGGTTTTACAAATGAGACAGTCCGTGATTATAAAAAAAAAAAAAAAGTTAGGTTTCACTATAAAATCAATTGATAATATGAGAAGTATCCAATTGTTTATAAGAACATGCAATGTCCATTATTTTTTCAATGTGAAATTCACACTCGCAACAATGTTTCAAAGAAAACAATGTAAGTTGAGGTTACTTTCCATCTCACACAATCCCACAATTAGTCAATTATTTTCTTGAAGTGTTAGGATTGGTCGCGTTTGAAGAATAATTTTGTCCGTTCCCATAACAACCAGTCTGCATAAAGCCGACAAAGCATGATCGGTTGGGATTAGCTAGTCCATGCAAAGGCGACCGATTCTTGCACTTCAAGTAAGTAGTGGTATGCATATCGTTGTCACACCTCTATTATGTAACCAAAATGGCTAAGGTGTTTCAAACATGGAAGGACACATCTACTCAAACGTGTAGGGTTTCACGTCATCGTTGCTTATTGGGGGAACGACATCAGGACATGAGTAACAATAACTTAACAGGTGTAGGATTATCTGCTGGCCAAAGATCGAAACAAGTTCAGTTGAGTCAAACCAAACTTGTTCCTTGTACTACAGATTTCTTTTTTCACCTGACTTTCAATGCCATGGATGCTAGAAAGCAAGAGGTATATAATATCAAGTAGTTAGTTAGTTAGTTAGTTAGCATACTTTCTTAATAACCGACCTTAACTTGTTTGACTATTACCGTTGGTGCTGATTCTTCCGTGTAATATATTATGAGAAATATTATTTAGATGAAAAGGTACACGTCAAGGTCCATCCGACGTGGGTGAAAATATTACAACACATATTGATGCGTGATGAGTTTGAAATATTGTCACATTAGTATTCGTGTTGTTGGAAAAACTAATTTGGTTTTTTAGTATGTAGGTGTACATGTGGTGTTTTATGCTTTAGAGTTTCTTGTAAAAAAAAGATTTGAATTCCTTTTCTATTGGATTAGAGTTAATTTTCTACCTGTTGGAATTAAAACTATTTCTCTAAATCTGTCTCGTATAAGTCTTTCGAATTCCACACGATTTTTAATCAACAGTTCACGTACGTTGATCCCTAGAATCCTCAAGAAAGGGATCCGGCGAGGATCCAAATCCTCAAACCATAACTTTTATCATTCATTCTTTATCCAAGTATTTTACCTTTTCTTGACTTTCAGTCAATCATCAAAACACTTTTCTTGTTTCTTAATAAAGAAGAACGAAACCGCGTATTAAAGTTTTGGATTACCTAATACTTTGATTTTTATTGTTTAATGTCAAGCAAAGGATTGGTCGACCGACCTCACCCAAGAAAGTAAAAAAGAGTTGCTGGTGTTATTTTCCATATTATTTTTCTCTCTTTTTTTCTTAAAAAGTTTATTTCTCTTTGATATCGAACTTTCTATGCCTTTACAAAATTATTAAAAAAAAAAAAGGAAATAGATATCAAAATTATGAAGTATCTCATATCCTCCCCCAGTTAAGAGTATGTGTCACCATCCACCGACTCGATGAAAAGTCAGAAAGTGCCCCTGAAAACGGTTGATATAAATCCAGAATAATATAGTGGGCCAAATAATTCAATAAGGCAATAAATAAATTAAAACTATTCCACTTCCACACCACTTTATGCTGAAGTTGCCTTATTCAGACCAGGAAAGAAGTCAACAATTTCAGACTAAATCACGAAATTAGTTACGTACGATAAGTCTTAGAATACAACAATGTACGAGATACATTAACATAATTATTTCTTCTACTGTACAATGTATGACACACATTATTTCTTTTCATCGTTCATTCTTAGGTACAAATAATTACTGTTGTATTAATCAACTAATGTACTATAACCACGACAAGTGGCCTAGTAAAAAAGTGGAATAACAGCTTCTTGAAAGAAAAAAGGAAGGTCCTAGTTCGATATTTTGTAAGTTGTAAATTGGCTTGATTGTGGCCATATATAGACTGCAATTCCCAACTAACCTCATTTGAGCCAAAAAATAGTGAATTACTCTGGTTTGCCATCAATTGTCCTATTTTTTAGAAAAAAGAAATCAAGTAATATAGTATACATTATTGTGTAGTAAAAAGACTTGTAAATTACATGTTTTTAACCTCTCCTACTCCCACAAGGAGATCGGTCAAAATATATATGATAAAAAAAAATCTAACAACAAAGTGAAGTTACCCAAAAGTGTCCCCTTAACTCTAAGGATTCATGGCATTACCCAATCCAAAAAGATTCGATATGAAGAACATAAATACAACGGCTTACATATCTACATTACAAAAAATACATGCATGAGAGCTCAAAATAACTTTATTATAGTTCTAAATTACTGACTTGATCATGGAAGGATTTTAATTGGTACCACACAAGTGTCTCTTATTTTCGAGTTCTATTTATCTTACAAGCTATAATGGAAATTTGGCGAATTTTAGATGTTGCGCTTCAACATAAACTCATAGGTAATGTATTATCTTCTTTAACTTCTAATGGAATGTGTTTAACATTCATTACTAACGATAGCATGCTTTTTTGTATTTTAAAACCAAACAATTGAAACCCTAATTAGTAACATAATCATGCGTTATATTGACTATAATCATGCGATCAAAGAAATTAGTGATTGATCACGAACCAAAATAAGAAGTTAAGGCTTTAAGTTGTGATTGGAAATCATGCCATGATTGCAGTTGAAAAAAAGAAATAACCACAATTAGATATGAAATCACTACAAACAACTCTATCATAAAGAATGTAATTAAATAATATGTTGCATAGTATAATTTGTCCATAATTTAATATTATATTTGAAGGAACTTTCCAAGAACTTACTTTTGTATTTGTCTTCTCCGACCATTCCATCCAATTCAAAAAAATTGAGATAATCTGTAGTGTGTGTGTATATATATTGTGTGTGTATATATATTGTAGATCTTAGGCAAATCTCCTAAGTACCCACAGCACATAATACTACACTTTTTTGACTGATAAATCACAATCTTGCATGAAACAGTCCACGTGTCTTCCCCCCCCATCACCTTCTCTGTTCTCCAAGACTCCAAACCAAAACCAAATCTTCTCCCTTAAGCCCACTGCCATTTCCTACACAAACATCATATTTTCCCGAGAAAATAAAAATCCCATCCGGAAAATATTCACGATGGATGGGACAATAAAAAGCGAGAAAGTGCCGAGGAGCTGTTCTGGGGACGCTTGTCACTCTGAGCTTTGATTCCTTTGGAGTTTGGAAACTGCACTCCACCGACTCGGACTCTCTTTGTTTCTTTTTCTCCATCTTATCTAACACCATACACACTCTCTCTCCTCGAAACGCCCACTTTTAATCTGGTACTTAATCTCTCTCTGTATTTTTTTTCGATCATTTTTGTTTATTGTGCCTGTTTTGGATATAAAGCTGTTAAAATTTTGTTATAGTTTGGTGCAATCTGGCTAGGGTTTATAGCAGATGATTAGGAAACTTCAATACTTGAATTAGAATTAAGAAATTGGAAATATAAATTGAAAAGACCTTAGCTTTGTCGCAATCCAGACGAAAAGATTTTAGCTTTATCGAATTTTGATCATGGGTTTCTTATTTAGGATTGATTTTGCAGACCCTTGATTTAAATTTGATTATTTACGATTGATTTTCAAGCCTTGATTGAAATTTGATTTTTTTTTTTTTTATAATTATTTGTAGACATGGCGTTTGATCAAAATTCGTTCCCCAAAGAATTGAGACCATTGAATGTAGCTCGAACTGTGGCCGAAGAGCCCCGCATTGCTCAGGCTACTACAGCTGGTCGAAACCCTGATAGATTTTTCCCTAGCCACTTGGTCCGTGAAGATAATAGCCCTAATTCACTACCTGTTTTTTACCAAGCACCGGTGGCCTCAGAGGCTGGGCATGTTGGCCTAGGGTATGGAAATGCCGTGTCGGGGGTGCCCACCTGGTGCCCTGGCCCCCGCATTGCTGTGCCGGTGGGGCATCCAGGTGTGAACCCTTCCGTTGGTGTTGGAATTGGTTACAGTACTAATTTGGGCAGTCGGGTTGGTGGCAGTGCTGTTGATCTTGTATGCTCTGCTACTACAACAACTGCTTCTGGGCCTTCTGGCTGTAGTTCGAACATGTGTAATAGGAGTGCTGGCGGTGGTTTAGATCATGGAGTTAATGATATGACTGCTAGGTTCGGTTATAATCCCAATTTAGGGAATAAGGTCAGTGGCAATGTTGCTGATCAGACTGGAAATGATTTGACATCGGGGTATGGTTATAGTGCCAATTTGGGCAGTCGTGGCAGTGGGACTGATCAAGCAAGTGATGACGGTGGAGATGATTCTGTGTCTGGGAAGAAAATAAAGCTTCTGTGCAGCTTTGGCGGAAAGATTTTGCCCAGACCAAGTGATGGAATGTTGAGGTATGTTGGAGGGCATACAAGGATTATTAGTGTTCGGAGAGATGTGAGCTTCAATGATCTAGTGCAGAAGATGGTGGATACATATGGGCAACCTGTGGTTATTAAATACCAGCTCCCCGATGAGGATCTCGATGCACTGGTGTCAGTTGCATGTGCTGATGATCTTGACAATATGAAGGATGAGTATGGGAAGTTGGTCGAGGGATCTCCAGATGGGTCAGCAAAGTTGAGGGTATTTTTGTTTTCTGCTTCGGAAGTTGATCCATCTGGTGTTGTACAATTGGGGGATTTACATAATAGTGAGCAGAGATATGTTGATGCTGTCAATGGGATTACGGATGGGGTGAGTGTTGGTATTGCGAGGAAGGAGAGCAATGCAAGTGCAGCTTCAACACAAAATTCTGATTTTAGTGGAACTGATGTCATTGATAACTCAGTTCCTGGTCAAGGGGACAATACTGGACATCCATCAGTGGGCAAGTTATCACCAAAAGGGAATTCAGCTACTTCTCATGACACTAGTACAAGGCTGGTATTTGTGGATCCTAAGCCTGCAATTTATTCTGAAGTTTCTACAATTCCATTGGTCATTCCTGTAGTTAAGTCTGGGCCTCCCCAAACACCATCTTCTCAGCCAGAGGGTGAGTTAGAAAGATCTGTGCCCGTTACAGTATCACAGCAGCAACTGGGATTGCAGCAACCTGGAATTGGCTTTTCAAACGCTGCTCCTTATCTGCAAACTTATGTTGGTCCTCGCCAAGAAGTTATGACACGGACAGATCATATCCAGCTTCCTCCTCAGATGGGTTTCCCAAGTCCTCATCCAATGGGGACTGCTCATCCTGTATTCACCCAACAGCAATACGGTGATAGTGTTGCTGGCCCCGCGCGTCACTTCATTCCTGCAGTGCACATGACAAGGACTCCCTCGTATTCTCATGTTAATATAAGACCAAGTGTGCTTCAGCCATTGATCCATCCTCAACAGGCTCGGTTGGATAATTATGCAGACAAGAGTACCTTTGTTCCCAGGGTCGTCCAGCTTCCGGCTGAACAAAGCTATAATTCCTATCAGGTTCAAGTACCGTCAACAACAGCAGGAGGTGCTTACGGATGGCATCAGGTTCAACCACCGGAGCATGTGATTTACCATGATGGATTGGTATCTCACCAACAGGTAATCTATCCTGAGAAATCCACAAGGTTCGAAGACTGTTATATGTGTCAGAACACATTGCCTCATGCACATTCTGATAATGTGGTACAGGTTCAGAGAGACATTGGCGGAAGCCCAGTATCTGATTCAAGTCCAACTTATTATAGTCCTTGGCTAGAGGAGAATTTGCTAGCTCAGCCGATGAACAAGGTTATCGTAAGTGGACCACTAGGAGAAGGTAATTTTGGCCAAGGAGTTGAGGCTCGACCCAGG
Organism: Pyrus communis; assembly: GCF_041283825.1. Lineage (NCBI taxonomy): Eukaryota > Viridiplantae > Streptophyta > Magnoliopsida > Rosales > Rosaceae > Pyrus > Pyrus communis. The sequence goes on from NC_142579.1 coordinate 32,995,297, forward strand.
GTTCAAGTTCCCGTAGATCCTCTTCTCATAACATCTTATTCAAATGAGACTGGCCTCTCCCAGATTTCAACTCCAGAGGGCGTTATCCAGAGAGGAGGTGACGTGCAATCACCGAATAGTGCATTCATGGTCAATATTCCTCAGCGTTGTCAAGACGATGTTGTTCAACAACATCCAACACCATTTCAGTACCAGGTTAAACAGGAAAATTTAGGTAATGATCCTTTTAATCAAGATGTACCTCTTGTTGGAGGCGCACCTGTGGTTCGCGAATCTCCAACTGCATATGATCATTTGAGACAAATTGACGGGAGGATGGAGGCCCTCAGGATAAATCCCACTGAGATTTATGTTAATAAGGAGCATGGTAAATCACCTGAGGATACATGTGGAAGGGAAGACAGCTTTGATCATAAAACACCACAAGTTGGGGGTAGAGATGTGGCTCTAGATAACATCGTTGACAAATTTGGCAGGAATCATTTTAAGCCAACCGAAGTATCAGCTTCTTCCCCTGCCGAAGTCTCACATGGGTATAGTTCACAGCCAGTAGAATTCTATGATTTAGGACAGCAATCTATGTGGGGAAATCCTGAATCTTATCTGCAATCAAGAGTTGGAATGCATCTTCGTGATTCGTATGAATCTAACTATGGAAACCCTGTTGTTTCTACCCATCTCACTAATGGAATTCAACCTCCTCCTGAATGGGAGGATGAGAACATGAGATTGCTGCCGAAGATGGTACCTAACGAGAGGGAAGTTATTACCTCAAATGGTGTCGATGCCCAGGACTCCTCAAACTCATTGTTCAGCAATCAGGATCCTTGGAGTTTGCGACACGATACTCAATTGCCTCCTAGGCCGACCAAAATACAATTGAGAAAAGAACAATTTACAGAAATGCAAATGGATGGTGGAGGTCAACAGCCAATGGGTAATTTGAACAGGGATCTTAGTTCAGAGCATGCCCCGTCTTCCAAAGGTTGGTTAGTGATGATTTGCTTTTACTTTCTGGATAAGTTAATTGCTTATTTCATATGAATTTTTCTTATTTTTTCGCTTCTTTGTCGTAGGATCAGCAGAAGAACAAATAAAGCAAGAACTTCAAGCTGTTGCTGAGGGAGTAGCTGCCTGTGTTTTTCAGTCATCTACGCCATCAGATTCTTACTTGCATGATAAAAATGAGTCTGCTTATGAATCCAATCGAGATGAAGAGGTTCAAAACAATGCTGCAGGGATGCAAAACAGATCGGAAAGTGAGGTATTTAAGAATTCATGTGTTGGATGTGTGAGAATATTTCATTATTTGTGTGTTCTCCCCTCTCTCGAAAAATATTCTAGGCTCTCCTATTGTTCATCATCTTACTTTTTCTATTTTAGGATGTCAAATTCAACTTTGCAGATATGCCAAATCTTGGTTTTCCAGTAGCAGATGGCCTAGGCAGGTTGCAGGTGAAAAATTGGTTTCCATTAATAGGTATTGTGATATTTCCCTGTAACATTGACTGAGTAATTTTTCTTTTGGCAGATTATAAAGAACAGTGACCTTGAAGAGCTGAGAGAATTAGGTTCTGGAACTTTCGGTACTGTTTATCATGGAAAATGGAGGGGCACCGATGTTGCAATCAAAAGAATCAATGATAGGTGTTTTGCTGGGAAGCCTTCAGAACAGGAGCGCACGGTTTGTCTTTTCATCGCACTAGTTTTAAAACTTTTAGCTTTTATTTATTTATACCTCATTTACTTAATCTGTATTTGGTGGTTTATGTATTCAATTTCAAACAGAGAGAGGATTTCTGGAATGAGGCCATCAAGCTTGCTGACTTGCACCACCCCAATGTGGTAGCTTTCTATGGCATTGTGCTTGACGGACCGGGAGGTTCTGTGGCAACAGTGACAGAATACATGGTTAACGGTTCTCTGAGAAATGCTTTGCAGAAAAATGAGAAGTAATGTATTTGTTTGGCTTTTTGTTCTTCGTTTGTAATTTTCAATTGGGATGAAAATCTGACATAAATTTAAATTTATCAGGAGTCTGGACAAGCGCAAGCGCCTCATGATTGCAATGGATGTGGCATTCGGAATGGAGTACCTGCATGAAAAGAAGATAGTACACTTTGATTTGAAAAGTGACAACTTACTTGTCAATCTTCGAGATCCACACCGCCCAATATGCAAGGTAGTTCCTTAATTGTGCCCCATGCATCATATTCTGGTCCATGTTGTGGTTGCTGTGATCCTTCGTTTCTTATAATAAGCAACAAACTTGTTTAAAATGCGGCATTGTTTTCAAAAACACACATTTTCATTGATATGCATTATAAGATGCTTCTGATGTAAAAGCTGTAATTCGTTTACTTGTTTAGAATATTGTGCTCACTGGTTTCTTTCTGATGCCAGGTCGGTGATTTGGGCCTATCTAAGGTGAAATGTCATACTCTGATCTCCGGTGGTGTGCGGGGAACACTTCCATGGATGGCACCAGAGCTGTTGAATGGTAGCAGTAGCCTTGTTTCTGAGAAGGTTTGTGTTTCTTATTTAATTTATTTTAAATCATCACTAAATGATTGCCACTCACTCTTAGCCCTGTTTTTATTGCTTAGCTATTTACTCCCTCTTTTGTTGCATACGTTAGGTCGATGTATTTTCTTTCGGTATTGTGCTGTGGGAGCTGCTGACTGGAGACGAACCATATGCGGATTTGCACTATGGTGCTATCATAGGTATCTTCTACTGCTTAATACAACTTGTCACTTCTTAAACATGATTGGCTTATCAAGGTTTTACTCAGATTTGAGATGCTGCTATCCTATTGCTCATATGTTAATGCAGGTGGTATTGTGAGCAACACATTGCGGCCACCAGTACCGGACTCTTGCGATCCTGAATGGAAATCACTGATGGAGACATGCTGGTCAGCTGAGCCATCTGAGAGATTGAGTTTCACCGAAATTGCAAATGAGTTACGTGGTATGGCAGCAAAAATTCCTCCTAAAGGACAGACCCAACCGCAGCAACCCCCGCCAACATAGCCTAAGGTTCGAAAACGATCTTAGCAAGTTGTTTCATCATCGGTGCCTCTCCCACACCGTTACCCTTGTGTTTCGGTCCCTTGGAAGATAACTTAATGTTTGCCTTGTTTTTATGTGATAGGGAAGTTGTTTTATTGTTTATAGAAAGTTTTAGGTCTTATAAAAGTTATGCCTCATATAGGTTTTGCCTTTGAATCAACTTGGGTGTTTTCTGTCACTTTTAGACATGTCAATACAAGCATTGCTCATTGGATTGTATGTATTTTTTGTGTTGTTTTCTATCACGTTTTGACATCTTCTACTTTCCCCTAGTCGATTCGGGTTAGGCGAAACAAGCTGTTTGATTGGCCCGACTCGTAATCGAAACAAGGATTAAACCTTGTTAAATTCTTGAGGAAAATGTAATTTATCCAAGGAACCTGAGTGTTGTGAAGTTATTTGGCAATTTGCAGTGACAAGAAAATGTGATCCACAAAGTACAATTGTCCATTGAAGATTTACCTCGGAATTGGACATGATCGTTAATTAACTAAATGTCTGAACAAAGAGCATTTACTCAAGAACAAATTCTAAAATCTTATTTTGCCAAAAAAATTTCCTTGCCAAAGCTTAATAGACTCGTTTCGGTTACTAAATTGAAAGTGAAATTTACCTACAATGGGAATGTCACTGTGACGATATTTTAAGTTTAACATATCACTTAGGCAGTTAGGCCCACTCCCTTGTATTCTGATCCTACTATCCAAATCTTGGCCCCAACTGATGAGTCTTTGGCCGGCCAGCCACATGGTCCCGACTAAAGAACTCCTCCAATTACATATCATCGTATTATGTGAATTAATTTTTTCACATGACATATAGTGTGATTGATTTAAGTTTCTTTGTAAATATTCTTTGCTTTTTATTGGGATATTCCTTACATTCTCTTACGCCATAACATATAAAATCAATAGAACGATGTCATGCGAACAAATTAAAACGTCATAATATCGCATCATTGATCCAAAATACCACGGTGGCATTCCACATGTTTAGGCACGTCCGCGTTTCTTAGGGCGTGTGGGTTGTGGGGGATGTTTACGGCACCGCGTTAGCGCGAATCAACCTGAGCCGCCAAAAAACAAAACACGAAAGGGATAGAGAAACACGAAAGGGATAGAGAGTCAGTCATAAGGTTTAAGATTTGCATTAGGAATTCCTTGTTTTGTTTTATTTCGGGTTCCGTGTAATATGATTAGGATTTTTTCCACAAATCCACACCGCCGTATCTTTCCTGGAAAATCCATAAATCCTAAATATTGGGCTACTCTTTGCATATATATATATACACTCACACACGCATATATGTGTGTATATTTCTTGTGTCCTTTTTCTTCTCTCCCGTTATATCCCTTTCCCTTCCCTTCCCCTATAATTTAACACCCTTCCACTCCAAGTCTCGCCACAGATTCTCTCTAGACCAACCGTGATCATGTCAAACCACGGTTCACCTCGCGACGAACACGAAACAGATATGGATGTTTCTTCTTGTTGCGGATTTCATGGTTGCTTTAGGTTCTTCGGAAGCGCATATAGGAAACGCGACGACAATGTTTACGAACACTTGGTGCAGCAAGAAGGCAGAGGAAGAAACAAGGAGACGACATGGTGGAGGAAGAAGCTGAACGAGGCTAAGGAGTACACGGAGGCAGTCGGCGGTCCCAAGTGGAAGAACTTCATCAGAAAGATTGGTGGATACTGGGAGAGGCAAAAGAATAGGTTGTGTCGAAAAGAGAAGAATGCAGGGCTTCCGTACAATATTCATAGTTATGCTCTCAATTTCGACGAAGGTGTTGGCAGAGAAGGAGTCGATGCTGTTCTTGGCTTCACAGCGAGGTTTGCCGCTCCTTTTTCCAACGAACACAGTTCCATGGGCGGACCCGTTCATGGAACCGATGAATCAGCTTTCGTCAAATCCAGAGGTTAGATTCGGCCTCGTCTGTGCTGTCCTGTTTCCTATTTCGACGAGGTTTTATTGCGCTGTTCGAAACAGAACAATTTGTATGCTGTTCTCAGTGTATTTTTTGCCTTAAAATTTCAGATTCACATCAAAGTACATATCACTGCTATAGACAACTTTCTTAATAGCCATATATATTCATAGAAATATATATATATTGAAAGCATGCGTTTAATGTAGATATGCAATTCATATACAAAAAACCTACCTAGATCCACCGAAAATTGGTACATTTAGACCACCTGGTTCGTGTTACATGCTTAGAGTTTGATGATATGGTATTATAAGACACGGATAGTGTCGGGGTGCCTCAGATTTGAAATGATCGATCCGAAGATGAAAGTATATCATTTGAAGGCTTGAAGCTTTTACTGTACGAGAAATATTAAGTTCCTTGCTCTCTGTTGCTGAATTTTCGACTAAGAGTTACATTTACTTCAATCGTTGGTTGTTCATGTCACCTGCATTACTTTTTTTCCAAATTACAGATTGAGACAAGTTTATTTTTCAGTTTATAAAAGCCGATCAATGCGAACAAAACGACCATACATAATCCTACCTCTTGCGTTTGCTCTTAAGAACGGAAGTTGATGAAATGTTGCTGTGCCAATTCCTTTTTCTTTGATTAATAAACCAGTTATTAATCTGTTTCATTTGCAAGCCTGTTTCCTGCACTAATCTGGCTTTGTCTTCTTCCTATCGAAAGTGAAAGAGCGTCTTAGTAGCTATTACAAAAAATCTGCAAAACTGAAAGCTGTGAGGGAATTATAACAAAGTTCAAACTCACTGTTGGGTAAGGCCACTTGGAATGTGATTGCCACCAAGATTTTAAGACAGAAGTTGTGTCACCCGGCAGTTTCCCCGCTCTTCTCTTGCGCAGAATTTCCTCTCTAATGTCGACGATCTTTTCCTTGTAACCCTGATAAGCAGAGGTTATCAGCTACACTTGTAGTCCACATCGAAAACGTATATATACTCTGTAAGTCTATAGTTCATACCTGTTTCAGCTCATGCTTCAGTTCCTGCCTTACGCGCTCCATCAAGGACCTCTCACTTTCAGTCGGAACAAGAGGGCCAAATCCCATGGTGTCAGGGCCATCCAGACTTCCATCATAGGAGTTGATGTCACTATCCACCTGGTCATCATCATCGGACATGGTAGCACCCGTTCCTTCACCCGTGGATACACCTGTGAAAGCAGCTTAAAATGTTGAACTGAAAACTATCCATAAATAAGTATGGATCCGATCAGCAACCAAAAAAGAGCAATAACAACTGATGACGACACTACAGATAAGATGTTTTATCCTATATCTGAATTTATAGAGGCCGCCAATCCAAAGTGATGACACTAATCAAAGCTAAAAGACTCAACGAAAACAAAAAGTTCGAGTCAGTGCAATTGCCGCCCACATCTTTCCTCTCCAAACCGATGAAGTCTTTAACAGTGCCAGACTATGAACATGAACCTCAAACTCAAAACATAAGGAACGATAACAATGGTTTCGCTTTTGCAAAATCCTTCTTTTCGCAGATAACAAACACCTGAAGTTAAACATAGTTTTTTTGGGGGAGAGGCAATAAAAGTTCCAAATAACTATTAGGCAGCTTTATACAAAAGAAGCGCACATTGAGGTCACACCAAGAACAGTTCAGCACATGGGAAGTAACACTGATGTTCTTGTCCTTTTTCTCTGTTTCCTACTTTTCGTACAAAGTAAGCGAAATGGGGAGGCAGGGATCAAGATTTATGGGGCAATCGAAACTAAAGAAACAAAAATTACCTGTTAAGCTCTGCAGAGACTGATCGAGCTCCCAACACGCCATCACTGCTTCCATTGCGTGAACTCGGACATGTTGCTGCAGTTGTTCTTTGAAGGAACAAAGCAGTAAAACATAATTCGTCTACCAAATCACAACGAGCGAAGATCAGATGACAAACGCCAAAAGTTTAACAGATTTATGAACAAATTCTAATTCCAAGCATGCCACTAATCAAAACTAGTAATTAAAGGGTTAAGATTCTCCAAAGCACTTGTAAAGTGGAATAGTTAGAGAATTAAACAACAGGATTCCTCACTGCCACCTCTCACTCTAAAAATATCCAGAAGTTAAAATTGTTTAGACTTTCAATCACTTGAAATTAGAAAATAATTAAGATTTAATTAGTGCTAACCATGAACAAATCAAGGTCTTTCTCGTCCATGACTCCAACATCCCCATTGGCTCCCGAGTACTTGTCGACCACGCGCTGCGACTGCACGAGCTGCTCGTCGATCCTCGGCAGCTGATCGACCGGCGTCGCGATCCTCAAGCACGACACGTGCGCCGACACAAGCTGCTCGTACAGAGGATGTTCCACGATGTCCGCCTTGAACCTCGCGCTCTCGCACTCCAGCTCGTCTTCCCCCTCCTCCTCTTCTCCGCCGTCGTAGCCACTTATCTCCCTCCGGTTCCGATCGCTGCAGTTGCTGCTCTTCCCGGACGGCGATATAACCACGTCGTCGTTTCGCCCCGCGTCGTGGAGGCCGCCGAAGCTGGTGTTCTGCTGACGGAAAGCGGCGTTGTTGAGCCACGTCGGAGCTCCGGACAGCGTCGGCTGATCCGCCGCGAAGGATTGGAACGCCATTTCGTGAGGGGTCTGCTGGTGGTGGTGATGAAACGCCATTTTTGCAAGTTGAATTGTGAGAAAAGAGAGAGAAAATCTTAAAGCTTTTGGCTTTTCAGTGCATACATAGGAAAAGCACGGTTTGGAAAAAAGCCAGAAGCGGCTTTTGAGTCAAGAGAGAAAGTGGGGTTTGGTGAAAGTTTGAAACTTGAATGTGTTCGATTAAGCAATTAAAGAAGAAGAAGGGGGAGTGCTGCTGTCTGCAGAGAGCGACGGAGAAGGAAATAAATGTTTGGAAATAAAAGCTCTTTTTTGGGAGACGACGACTTTGTTTGAGTGAGGACCAAGGAGACGATTGGACGGCCAGATTGCATGACACGTGGCTAATAAGACAAAATTGATTATTGCTGATTGTAATAAGTGTTCTAGACTTGCAGATTTGCAGTAAGTAGCTGTACCTATATATGTGTGGACGTAGGCTCATAGGGGCATAGGGCACATTCTAATATGTAAACCGGATGTATTATATCTTTTACCACGTCACACGTACTTAAGAATTTTCAATAGGCGAGAGAATTTTTAATGTGATCGCATTTCAAATTATTTGATGTTATTAATTTATTGGCTAAAGTACAAAAAATTATCTCAACTAGTAGGGTCACGATAGTTTCATACCTCATCTTTTGAAATTGACAATGTCATACCGCATCTTACAAATTTGTGACAATGTCATACCTCTGTCAATTTTTCTATTAGTTTTTTTGTTAAGTACTGACGTGGTTTGATTCGGGACATACTTTCTATTAAAAAATTATTAAAAACTAAAAAACAATTATTTAATATTTTTTAAATATTAAAATAATAATAAAAAGCAGAAGAAAAAAAAAAACCATCAATTCGTCCCTCCCCTCCCCCTCCTCCTCCTCTCTCTTCTCCCCATCTTCATTTTCTTTCCCCCACCTGCAAACCCAAAAAAATAAAAAAAATAAAAAAATTTTGAAAACCCAACAGCCCCTTGCAGAAGAACAAGAAGGAGGAGGAGGAGGAGGAAGAAGAAGAAGAGGAAAAAAAGGAGGAAGAAAAAAAAAAAAAAAATTCCCCCTATCGGCGCGGAAGAAGAAGAAGGGAGAAGGAGAAGGAGAAGGAAAATGAGTAAGAAGAAGAAGAAGAAGAAGAAGGGGAAAAAAAGGAGGAAGGAAATTTTTTTATTTTTTTTTTATTTTTTAAACCATCAACTCCCCTGCGGAAGAAAAAGAAGAAGAAGAAGAAGAAGAGGAAAAAAAGAAGGAAAACAAAAAAAGAAATTTGTTTTGAAAACCCATCAAACCCCAAATCCACCACTTTCATCCATTCTCCACATCCTCTTCCGCACCCATTTTCCACCTTCTCTGCTCACCCATCTTCTCGCCGACGGGATATGGGTTTTTTTTTTTTTTTTTTTTTTCTTTTTTTTTCTAGGTTGCAGGAGGGAGAAGAGTGTGGGTGGGTGTGGGTGTGGGGGGAAGACAAATTGGATTTTTTTTTTTTTTTTTTTTTTGTTGGGATTTGTAGGTGGGGGAAGAAGATGAAGATGGGGAGAGGAGAGAAGAGGGAGGAGGGGGGAGGGGAGGGACGAAATGAGAGGTTTTTTTTTTTTTTTTTTTTTCTTCTTTTCTTCTGCTTTTTATTATTATTTTAATATTTAAAAAATATTAAATAATTATTTTTTAGTTTTTAATAATTTTTAATAGAAAGTAGGTCCCGAATCAAGCCACGTCAGCACTTAATAGAAAAACTAACAGAAAAATTGATGGAGGTATGACATTGTCACAAATTCGTAAGATGCGGTATGATATTGTCAATTTTAAAAGATGAGGTATGAAACTGTCGTGACCCCAATAGTTGAGGTAGTTTTTTGTACTTTACCCCCTTTTTTTTTAATTTTACTTTTATTTATTTATTATTTTAATATTTAAAAAATATTAAATTTTTTTTTAGTTTTTAATAATTTTTTAATAGAAAATGGTTCCCATCTCTTGTCACGTCAGCATTTAACAGAAAAACTAACAGAAAAATTGACGGAGGTATGACATTGTCACAAATTTGTAAGATGCGGTATGACATTGTCAATTTTAAAAGATGAGGTATGAAACTGTTATGACCCCAATAACTGAGGTAGTTTTTTGTACTTTACCCTAATTTATTTATATGTATCGATTAATTAGTCGGACCACCTTCACATTAGGCGTGTTTGCTCGTTGGAAGTTGTATTCGAATCGGGCCAAATTATATCCAAGTACAATAAGGTATTGTTTTTCAACAAGAGCATGACTATCTAGTTGTTTAGGTTATCTTACATAAAGTTCATTTCAAATAATTTAGTTTTTAGTCTTTAATTTTGTATAAAAAAATAATAGTAAAACACATGCATTTTCTTCATATCTCTAGTATAAAAAGCTAAAAACAAAATTTTAAATGAAATATTTATCAAACATTCTGTTAATTTTTTTTCCCATACTCTTATTAAAAAAATTCACACCACTTTAACATAGATTGTTGTCATATTATTTATATTTTGGTGAAATGGAAATATGATATATTCATTCATTTAGGGCTCGTTTGAAATGGCAATTGTGAGGGTATGATTGTTGTTGATTGTAAGTTGCTTCCTACTTCAACCCTTGGGGGTTTGCCTCTTGTCTCTTCCACTAAACTATTTGCCTTGCCTTAATAAAATAATATCTTAATATTTAAACAAATACCATTCTCTTGGAGCCATATGTGTACACACACAGATTTTGTATCATTGCAAGAAGTTTCTTATATGATTTCGACAGAAGTTGCAGCTAATGGTTTGGTGGAAGCACAATAGACATTGAAATTATTCGTCAAAATTTAGAGAGACAAGTTTTTCAATCTGCATCTTTTCACTTATCGGGTGTTACAATTTTACCACAAAAAAACTCGGTGTAATTAAAAATAAATCACTTAATACACATCATATTCAATTTTGTAAATTTTCTGACCCGAGATGTTTAATATCTTCAACAATATATGTTTTTTTGGTTTTTTTTATTTTTTTTTTAAAGACATAAAAATGAAGAAGTTGATGGACAAGAAAAGTGAAAGGAAAGTGGGAAGGAAAGACTACTTTTCTTGTGCCTTAACTCTTTGAGACGTACTTGAGCAATGTAACCTTTTTTAGGTCAAGACAAATTACCAAAGTATCACTCAATGAAATATTCAATCGTAACAAATCTTATGGCAATATTTAATTTTTTTTGTCACAGTGGTTCTCACCTGCCATTAAGAAAACTTTGTGACAAATTACCAAACACCTTTCGGTTAACCTTAGTAAGTTATGTTAATTCAAACGAAAAAGATTGTGAAGCGCAATTATGTTTGTATTCGAGACTATGCATTTGATTTGACACAAGCATATTCGTTTTCACGATGTTAATAATTACGGACCGAGTTAAACTCAGGATCTACTCACATAGTGGGTGAGTGGATATCAACCTAATGAGGTTGATCTTGATAAGGATTTAGGATTATCTTGAAGAGGGGTATGAATGTAGCCATAAGTACTAAATGGAGAGTGGTTAGGCACTAATAAGATTCTAAGTTATTGTGAAAAAGGTGATGAGCACATGAAACACATTCATGGAATATCATAATGAAATAACTACTATGTAAGATGACTAATTATTTAGTAAAGATGGAACAAATAATCATAAATTGAAGATTAGGAGAACACTTTATTATGCAACAATTAGCGAGATTCATCACTAGTCATAAAATACATGCAATATTGTGCACTACCAATTCAGCTCTCGGTCTTGCAAATCATTTATTCCATAAGTTACTATCACCGTTAGAGTATTGCAACAAAATATTAAGTATGACATGATCAGCCAACTGGTCAGGTCACTCTAAAAAGGGTGAGATGAGTGTTTTAAGTTATACATATATGGAGTGGATGATATCCAGTTTGCGATAGTACTTTATTCTGTTTCGAGAGTGCTTAATCGTTAAACTGATTAGTCTGTCTTACCAAAGTTTTTCTCATTGATCGGAAACTAGGTTTAAGAAGAAAATTTATAAATCAAAATTCAAAAATAAAATGAGGGGAGATTGCAAATGTGCCTATTGTTGATAGATGTGGGGGAAGTCGTTAGATTTTCTAGGCTATGTGATGACACATTAACACTGTGATTACAGCAGGAGAGACAATTTACCAAACTCCCCAAAAATCAATGACGTTCACTGTTTGGACATCCTCGTCAGAGGGTCATCAGTTGGTTCTTAGGCCATCTCCAACCGAAAGGTCTAGATGGCCAGAGGACCAAAAATAGCTTGAAAACCGTCTCCAACCGAGGGCTAGGTCAAATGGCTCGTGGGCCTCACGGGACAAAAAAGGGCCAACCAGCTGGCCCAACCCAACCAGCCAGCCAACCTTGGGCCAGGTTGGATTTTGAATTCAACGGTAACTAGCTGACGTCAGCCAGTCGTTACATTTGATTTTTTTATTTTATTTTTACAGTTTTTTATTTTGTTATTTTTTTTACAATTTTTTTTTTTTTAAAAAAAATCTATTTTTTCCTATAACTTCCTAAGCCATTAAATAACATAAAGTCACATGAAACAACATAAAAAAAATTTAACAACATGAAACTTAAACAACATTAAGTTGCATGCTGACGTCAGTTACAGTTGGATTTGATTTTTTTTTTTTGGCCAAATTTTTTTAAAAAAATATTAAAAAAATTCTCATTTTCCTATAAATTTAAGTTCTTGTAGTTTTTAAATTTAAATTGTAGTTTTTCAATTTAAGTTGTTGTAGTTTTTAAATTTAAGTTGTAATTTTTAAATTTAAATAAATTATGTTTGGCCTTATGACCTTTTGGCTCTCGGTTGAAGATGGTTTTTTGTCATTGGGCTATGTTTGGCCCTATGGCTCTCGGTTGGAGATGATAAGAAATATGACCCTGCATTGTTCATTAAAATATTAAATTTTTTGAGGGCTAGAGGCCATCTCCAACCAAAGGAGTGCCAGAGGGCTCATTTTAGCCCTCTGGCTCTCCAAGAAATTAATATTTTAATAAACAGTGCATGACCATATTTCTTACCATCTCAAACAGAGGGTCAGAGGGTCATAGGGTCAAACATAATTTTTATGTTGTTTAATGGCTTATGAAGTTATAGGAAAAAAAAAAGAATTTTTAATTTTTTTTAAATTTTGTAAAAAAAAAAAAAAAGAAATATAACGGCTAATTAACATCAGCTAACCGTTGCATTCAAATTTGTAGCCTGTTTGGGCCAGCTAGTTGGCCCTTTGATCATTTTATGTCCCGTAGGGCCCACGAGCCATTTGACTTAGCTCTCGTTTGGAGAAGATTTTCGATCTTTTGATCTTCTGGATTATTCGGTTGAAGATGACTTTACCCTACGCACAGCAACCTCAAGCCCGTACGAGCAAACGTGTCGGCCCTAGGTTTTATGGACCACCTGGGAATACACGCCATCGCCAGAGAATCCCGTTCGTACAGCTGTAGAAAAAGCAGCAGCGGAGGTAGGTGGTGGGGTCCACCTAGGAATACAGTCATGAAATTGGATTTGGCGCTGGCGGCTGAAGTCACAGCAGGACACTTTCACGCGCGCCTGTTCGTGGTCCCCACCTTCCCCATTTGCCTACGCCCGATTGGCCGAAAGAGAAAAGGCATCCTCTTCGTCGTTTTCTACTTTGTCTTACAACTACGGGGCCCACTTTGGTGATGATCCAAATTCTCTACCGTAGTCGGTATGCACCATAGTGGAATTTGTTGAATTGAGTTGTGTTATCGACAGTGGCCGCGTATTAGACGGTTGGCCCCTATTGCAATCAAAGCTTGAAGCTTTGATAATGCTACTTGATCATATGATATGTTTGATTAACTTCATAACTCAGTGCGACTCTCTGACTTTCTGTACTTTGGTTTTATTTCAGTGCTAGTTTTGCCTTATGCAATAGCTCAACTAAAAATTCTATCACGTGAAAGAGTTGGATGCTAATTCCACTTAAGGGTAAAATACACTCTCTTAATTTCCCGAGCACAAGTTTAGGTCCACCCTCGATGAAACAAATTTTGGTCATTTAGTAATTTCGAGTATGAGAAATTGCTACGAATTTTGTGCTCAAGGTCTTGAAATTTTGGTTGTTTCCAAACCTAGTGGAGGGGGAAAGGTCATATCATCTTTTCTTGTATCATGTAACTTTTCTTTGAGGGGGGAAGAAAAGAACGAGAGAATCCCGCCCATGCTACAAGGTGTCCTTCCTATTAAGACAAAAGAAGTCAGTAGAGACTTGGAGATGGATGCATCTAATCCCTAATTAGTTAAATCACTTGGCCCACCCAATCCAGACCGTACGATTCATTGTCTTGGATCATGTCCCAGCAATTCATCCAAATTGTTCTGCCAAGTAGCAAACTGATCTGTCTTTGAACAGCCAATCCCAACTCACATGATTCCCCCCACTCTATATTTGCAGTAATGGGCCTAGTCGAGGCCCAAAAAAAGATCCAATTCCAACTTCAATTCTTAGAGTTCGACTGCTACTGTTCAGGCTTCAGAGTTCAGAGTTCAGAGTTCAGACCAACCTTATTCTCACACTCGTCTTTCTTATCCACTACAGAGCTGTTCTTGAATTGCTTTTAAAATGACTAAAAACATTTTTGATGAAAATATTTTTGGAACCTCGCTTTTGAATTGAATAAATTAAAAGAGAACTAAATGATGTTAACAAGGTGAGTAGTGCAAAAAGAAAAAGGGAGTGTAAAAATCACTACCCGGTTGGGTAGGATTTCACGCACACAATAACCAGTAAGAAGTTATTATCATATGAACTCAGCCAGTCTAAAACAGAAGCAATCCAGAACCAGCCAAAGATAACTTCATATTTGCACATCAAACTTTGAGATTGTGCAGCAAAATGTAAACAGTCATGTTATAAAACACGGCACTGCGAATTGGCTGACACGACAATGCTTCTTATCAGCAATGTTCTTTATGTTCTGTTGCCTGACTAGGGATGCAGTGGTATCTCAAGTCAATCACGCACTGTCACAGTGAAATGTGAAGATACACAACAATGCCCAATTGGCTCGCAATAGTGCCAATTCGTTGTAGGTAAACTTAGAATGCTCTCAACAAAATGCACGAAGCATGGTAAACAACTTAAGAAGCTGTATGTTCTCATTACAAAATCTTCGCAAACACAAGATTTAGATACAATTATAAAAAAATATTGAATCAGTGAACTGAACAATACTAACAGTTATATATATTATATGCAAATGCAATGTACATAAATGATCAAGGAAGACTAGGAGAAAGGGAAGGTTTTGCCACCTTGAGCTCACCGCAATCACTGATATAAATGGTTTTGAGAGGCTTATTCCACAGGGCCCGAGCATTCCCAGCTCTCTCGTCCCCCAAAAACTCTGCAAAATCGTTGAATTGCTGTATCTTCTCCGAGGGCCTGAACGTTGGTATGGCAGCTATGGCCGTCACAACATCCATACCTAAACAAACAGAGCAGCCAAAATTAATCAAACTTCAAAATTCGGAACAAATTAGGGAACAAAAGTGAAATGGGAAATGTAATCCGCAATTCCGTTTTCTGCTAATGAAGTCCTTCACTAATATATGTGATACAGGGTCTGTTTCGGATTGCTTCTTCAGTAAGCATTTTTTGTTTATAAGCGCTTCTGCTAGAATTGCTTTTAGCATAGACACATTGATTTTTATTAAACTACAAGTGCTTATTGGGAAGTGGTATCCCAGAAGTACTTCCTGAAGTAACTGACTCTCGAGAAAGTGCTAAATCAGAAACACTTTGGTGGTCTGAAAGCACGAAACTAACACTATGTTTGGATGAGGAAAATAAATATGGAATTTTGGTAAAAGTCAGAATTTATAAATTGACAGGCACCAATTCTCTTATTTGGATTCATAAATATAGAAATTTAGAATTTCCTCATGGAAAAAAAACTTGGAATTTGGGACCTTCAAATCCCAAGTTCAAATTCCATGTAAATAGGTGTCATTTCTCAATTTCTATGATTGAGAGTTTAAAAATAACAAATTTCGTATTCAATTCCATTGTTCTTTTAGGTTAACCAAACAAGAAAATTTACAAATTCTAGAAAATAAAATCTCGTCATTTCAATTTCCGTCATTTTTAAATTCCTTAGTAATCTTAAATTTCTTCATCCAAACATAGTGTAAAGGAATGCAGAGGAGAAAATGGAGTGCGGAAATTAAATACGCCGAAAAAACGTTCGAACCTTCGAGCACCGAGCCGAAGACGATGTTCTTGTAATCGAGGTCGGGGCAGGGTCCGGGTCCGGTGGTGATCAAGAATTCGACATTTCGGTATTCCGGGTCCAGCTTGATGTCGTCCTCGTCGTCGTTCTCGGAGAGGTTGAGGGAGAGGAGGCCGGGGCGGGAGTGGGTGAGAGCGAAGGATTTTGAATCGACGGTCTCGGTGTTCCGTGCAAGGCCGGAGGGTCGGCGGACGTCTCCGGGCTTGTCGCCCTGGTGGCCGGCGAGGAAGAATTGGCCCGGGAAAAGCTTGTGGACGAGAGTGCCCTTGTAGGCGGAGGAGGTGCACATGGACTTGAAATTGGCGACGGTGAGGGGGACGAGGTGGCCGTAGAGGCCGAGGACGAGCCGGCCGAGGGGGATGGAGTCGGGGCACAGGTTGGGTTTCGGGTCGGACGAGGACAATGGGCGGAAGTAGGTGGGGCAAAGGCTGAAGTCCATGAAGACGCGGTCGGTGATGGTGGTGTCGGGCGGCGGGGGAGGAGGGGGAGAGGCGGAGGAGGGTGGGGGTTTGAGGGTTAAGGAGAGAGGGGTAGAGAGGAGGAGGGAGCGTCGGGTCAGGTGGGTAATGGGGTTCGGGTTTTGGCGGTGGTGGCGGGAGAGAAGAGGTGGTGGACCTAGTGGTGGAGTTACGGAGCAGCCCATTACGTTGGTTGGGTTGAATTGAGATGTCTTTTTTCTTCTTTTTTTTATCTGATTTGGGGCTTTGGAGGTAACCGAGAGATAGCCACGGAGGGGATGGTGGGCCTTACTTTTGGATAATTAATTATTTATATTTATTTCATAGTAATTCGCCGTTAACTCAGTGAATTTTTTTTTATTTTTAATACCATTATTTCGAAAATATAAGTTCATAAACTATAATATACGGTCAATTTCATTTTTTTTATACCATTATTTCATAAACTATAATATACGGTCAATTTGATTTTTTTTTTTATACCATTATTTCATAAACTATATAATATACGGTCAATTTGATCTTTACTATAAGATGCAAAACTATTATGTAGAATTTTCTTTCCATTTAATTCACGTGTAACCTTGACAATTGTTTCACGACCCTTAATCAAATCCGAAATAACATGAAAAAAACATATTTCATGTCAAAATTTTCAACGAGTCGGGTTTTTTTGGATCACCCATTAGGAATACGTTAATAAATTGGGTCATTAATGGATCACCATTAAAAACTTGTTAAAATAATAGGTATGACATG